>NW_020175027.1:3568587-3628587 GCF_003031525.2 Neophocaena asiaeorientalis asiaeorientalis | reverse complement strand
GTTAGGATTTAGCTGCTTGTGGCAACCTTCCTCGTAGGAAAAAAAAAAAAAAAAGAATCCAGAAACATTAATGAACATCTACTATGGGCAAGTACCTATTTTTATTTATATTCAACTGAGGTCACCTCAGTAATGTTTTTAGTTGTTTGAAAATATATAAAAAAGAATATTTGATCAGATAAATCTGATCTTGTATTTTATAGTTAAGCTTTGGACTTTAAAAAAATCTTAAAATATTTTGATCACTGGTAAAAAACAAAAGTACTCCACATCATTCTCAAAGCTGCTATACCCTTCTTCAGTTTACTCAAGCTTACTTGATTCTTTTTTTCAACAATGTTTAAACAATAATAACAACCCCAGCTTCCTTACTAGCCTTTCCCTCTTGCCTTTCTTTCGTATAGAACCAGAGATCTATCACCTGAAGGCCGGGAAAGTGCGTAGCAGAAAGGAGAAACTTTGGAGGGATAGATCCCTATAATTTTGATAACCTATCTGGCCACTTTAGTAGTGAGTATATAATCCATGTACACAGGTCAAGAGAGAGGTCTTATTTCTGGCTCTCTGGCATCTTAACTCCCTCTTTCTATAACTTTCAGCACACTCAGATCTCCCATTTTTAAACAAGCAAACAAAACTTCCCCTGAAAAACAATTAAAACTCTATGCTGATGACACCCTTTAATTATAACTGCTAGGAGCTGATTTCATTACCCCTTTGGTATTGGTACTTATGTTCTGAGTAACTGTAAACTAGTTCTCAAAGGTGCTATACCACCCTGTTTCCTTAAGCTCACTAGCAGGCACCAGAAGTTTTAAACCAGATTAGTAAGTGATAAACTAAAGGTAAAATAATTTTAAAATGAAAATTTAGACTTTCTTTATAAACCAATTATACAAAGTCCATCACAAACAACAGATACATAGAAGAGCAAACTGGTTCAAATCACTGAAAATAATCCTAATTCATCTTAGCCAACTACATTATACTCCTTTTATTTATAATCATGCCCTGTCATTCAGTTCTAGTTCTCTGATTCTCACAGAATTCTCCTGGGAAAATTTTCTTTTCATCTTCTCCCAAGAATCTTATAGCATCCAGGATATGTCAGGTATATGAGTAATCACCTTTAGGTCCAAAGTTGTGCTGAGACTGTACTAATTTTACCCCCAGAAGCTTTTTTTTAAAATAATAAAATAACATTAAATATTATTAAAGTAATACATATTCATTGTAAGAATAGAAAATACAAAAGCCACCTGAGATAATTACCATCTGAGATAATTGCAAACATTTCAGAATATTTCACTCCAAACTTTTTTCTATATATAAGCAATAAAAAATTGAAACCAAAATTTAAGAAACAATACCATTTACAAGAAAATGAAATACTTAGGTATAAACCTAAATATGAGGGGATTTGTATATACTGAAAACTACAAAACTCTGACAAGAGAAACTACAGATCTAAATAAATGGAGAGATATACTATGTTCATGGATTGGAAGACTCAAAATAGTGGAGTCAATTCTCCTCACAGTGATCTACACAGACTGAACACAATATCAATCCAAGTCCCATCAAGATTTTTTGTAGGTATAGACAACTCATTGTAAAACTTAAATGGAAAGGGAAAAGAACAAGAATAGCTACAGTAATTTCATAAAAGAAGAGCAAAGTTTAAGAAATCAAACTACCCGATTTTAACACTTACTATAAAGCTACAGAAATCAAGAGAGTATGGTATTGGTGATGGGACAGGTACCTAAATCAGTGCAACAGAACAGAGAGTCCAGAAATCAGTTCACACAAACGTGGTCATTTAATCTTTGAAAAAGATACAAAAGCAATTCAATGGAGAAAGAACAGTCTTTTCAAAACAAATAGCAAACAATTGATCACCCAAGGGTAAAAAAATTAACATTGATCTAAACCTCATACTTTATGCAAACGTGAACTCAAAATGGATCATAGATCTGAATATAAAACATGGAACTGTTTGAAAGAATACACAGGAGAAAATCTTTGCTAATTGCAGTTGGGTAACAAGTTCTTGGAAACGGCCCCAAAAGCCTGATCCATATAAGAAAAAACTGATATATTGGATTTCACCAAATTTTAAAACTTCTGCTCTGCCAAACAAACAAACAAACAAACAAAACAAACTGTCAAGAGAATAATAAAAAGACAAGTAATAGACTGGGAGAAAATTTATGGAAATCACATATCCAATGAAAGACATATCCTAAATATTGAAAAAAACCCTCTCAAAACCCAACAATCAGAAATAGACACTCTAATTAAAAGTTAGGAAAATATCTGGACAATTTATCAAAGAGGATATAAGGATGGCAAATAAACATATAAAAGGATATTCAATATTGTTAGCCATTAGGCAAATGCAAACTAAAATCACAAAGAGATAGGTACTACACAACCATTAGAATGGGCAAAATAAAAAAGGCTGACAATAACAAATGCTGGTGAGGATACAGAGCAGTTAGAACTCTCATCTTCCTGAGAGTCTCATTTTGCTGGTGGGAATGCAAAACGGTATGCATACTCTGGAGAACAATATGGCTGTTTCTTATAAAGTTAAACATACAGTTATCATAGGATCTGTAATCTCCACCTGGAAATTTACTCCAGAGGAATGAAAACTATGTTCACACAAAGACTGTATACAAATATTCATAGCAGATTTATTTGTAATAGTCAAAAGCTATACATAACCCAAATGTGCCTCAATGGATAAACAAACTGTAGTACATCCATAAAATGGAATACTACAAAGGAACAAACTACTGATACATACAACAACTCATATGAGTCTTCAAAATATTACGTGAAAGAAGCTGGTCTCAAAAGTTTACAACGGTATGATTCCATTTACATGGCATTCTTGAAAGGACAAAACTATAGTAATAGAGAACAGATTAACGGTTGCTAGAAGTTAAGGATGAGGGGAGAGTGACTATAAAGCATGAGGGAGTTTTTCAGGGTGGTAAAACTCTTCTGTATCCTGGTTGTGATGGTGTTTACATAAATCTATACATATTCATAAATTGAACATCAAAAGAAAAAAGAGTCAATTTATTATTAAAGAAAAAAAAATGAATATAGGCTTAGATTGCATACCACACTATTCCTAAAATGTTTATAAGCAGCAATAGAATAATGCACATTAAATTTCAAGGTAAAAAGTTATAAAATGAATATATGCTCATTACAAAAACAGAAAATAAAGACCAACAGAAATTTTAAAAACCTTTATAATTCTTGATATAACTATAGTAAGCAGTTTGGAATACTTCATTTCAAACTTTTTCTATGCAAATCTATATACACATATAAATATGTATATTTATACAGAAATTGGATATTTCATAACTTTTGAAATTTATGCATTTCATTTAACATACTAGTAACTTCTTTATATTTCAATACTCATTTCCACATCATATTTTAAATGCCTAAGGTTATTCCATTATATGGAACATACTGTTAAGTCACTTAAATTGGCCCTGAAGTTAAATATTTGAGTTGCTTCTAATTTTCATTATTATAAACAACTCTGAGGTGAACATTCTTATAGCTGTATCTTTGCAAACATCTATCACTTAAACTCCAGAAAGGTTCTTCAAATGTACTTTCTCAGCACAACCTAACACTGAATATCATTATTATTGAGACATTTTTTTCTTCCTACTAATTTGTAAGAGCATTTTATATATTATAGGTAATTATCCCATGACATATTTTATAAAAATCTTTTTCAAGCTGTGGTTTGTCATTTAACTTCATTAAAGGTCTCTTTGGATAAACTTCTTTTTAAAAACGTTAAATCTATTCTCTTAAATCTATCTTCTATTTCTTTTATGGTTTCTGATACTGGTGTCTTTGTTTTCTAGTAGGAGCATTTAATATTTATTTATTGTGATAATTGATATATTTGGTCCTAATTTTGTTCTCATCCTTCTTGTTTTTTATATTCTTATTGTTTCCAATTTCCCCTATTGTTTGCTATATTAAGTTTCCTTTGCCTTATTTTATTTTATTTATTTATTTTTTGCAGTACGCGGGCCTCTCACTGTTGTGGCCTCTCCCGTTGCGGAGCACAGGCTCCGGACGCGCAGGCTCAGTGGCCATGGCTCACGGGCCCAGCCGCTCCGCGGCATGTGGGATCTTCCCGGACCGGGGCACAAACCCGCTTCCCCTGCATTGGCAGGCGGACTCTCAACCACTGCGCCACCAGGGAAGCCCATCCTTTGCCTTATTTTAAATTAGTAACCTAAAAGTTACATGGCCTATTTTCTCTTTTTTTAGTTGAAACAAACTTTTATTTTATTGGAATTATCTATGATCCACATTATTATAGATTTTAAATTTTTTAAAGAATTTTTTTCTAAAATTAGTATTAAGTTTAAAAGCAGATTAAGAGGAAGTATTCAGACACGTACTGTATGCTTTCCTGATTTCACTGTTCATTGCTGCTAATTTTATTCTCTGACTTTTCCAATAAATTTATAAATGCACAACAGCTTGGCTGTGTCATCTATTTTTCTTTGAATGCTCTAGCCTCCAGAAATTTCTCCGCTGCCTTCTGGAATTTAGTATTGCACAGGAGAAGTTTGATGAAAATTTGATTGTGTGTATGTGTAATGTATATTTTTGTTTGCATGATTTTTTGTTTGCATGATTTTTGTTTGTTTGATATCCAGAAATTTCACTAGGATATGTCTAGATGTAGGCCTTTTTTCTCCCTCATACTGAGTGTGTGCTCTTTTGATCAGGATTTCCTTTGATCATTTTGCTTTGGATTGCTTCTCTATCTTCTCTATCCACACTGTGAAGAATGAATTAGGATTTTCTCAGTTTCCTATTTCCTGTAGTGACTTTATCTCATTTAGGGTTATCTCTGATTCCATTTTTACTCTACCATTTCTTCACATATGCCTGTAACTATTTTTTATTGCTTCATTAAAAAAAAAAAAGAAGAAAAGAAAATGAAAAAAAAAAGGAAAAAAAGGAGGCTTATGTGAATCTCGCCAGTATTGGGAACTGAGGTGGTATCTGCCAAGGACTGCACAGGTCTCCGATCAACTTATTCATGGAAAAGTTTAGATGTGATCAAGTTTTAGTTTTCTCAATCAGATGTCTGGCTTGTTTGTGAGGAACAGGGAAGGAATTATAATTATAGAGGGATCTGCAAAGTAGGGATGTTTTATTACACTGAAAATCATCTACTCCATTAAAAGACCATTCATTTTGTCCCAGATTTTTATAAATGAACCCGCTTCCCCTGCATTGGCAGGCTAAACCAAGAGTTCTGTATAAGCATCCCTAAACCAGGTAAGGCAATTTACATGTTACAATTTGTAAATTTAAGGTGTATGGCTGAGCTGTGTTACTTTGATAGTTATATACTGTAATATGATTGTCAAGGAAGCAATATTTATCATATTACATCATTATAGTACAGTATTATACACTATATTCATTATATTGTGCTTTACTTACTGCTAGTTACAAGTTTGTACCCTCAAACACCATCAATATTATCCCCTCACTCCAATATCGTAGTAACTACCATTTTACTAGGTTTTTTTTTTTACAGGTTTAAGTTTTTTTTTTTAGATTCCACATTTAAGTGATATCATACAGTACTTATCTTTGTCTGACTTGTCTTGCTTAGCATAATATGCTCAAGGTACATCCACGTTGTCACAAATGGCAGGATATCCTTCTTTCTCATGGCTGAATAATATCCCATTGGATATATATATTACATCTTTTTTATCTGTTCATCCACTGATGAGCATTTGAGTTGCTTCCATATCTTGGCTATTGTGAATAGTTCTGCAATAAACATGGGTGTGCTATCTTTTCAAAACCCTGATTTCATTTCTTTTGGGTATATACTCAGAAGTGGGAACTGCTGGATCATATGGTAGATCTATTTTGAATTTTTCGAGGAATCTCTGTATTGTTTTCCATAGTGGTTGGACTAATTTACATTCCCACCAACAGTGTGTAAGGGGTTCCGTTTTCACCACATCCTCACAAGCACTTGTTTTCTTGATAGCCAGTCTAACAGTTGTGAGGTGTTATCTTAAAATATTAGCAAACCAGGATTTCCCTGGTGGCGCAGTGGTTAAGAATCCATCTGCCAATGCAGGGGACACAGGTTCGAGCCCTGGTCCAGGAAGATCCCACATGCTGCAACTAAGCCCATGTGCCACAACTACTGAGCCTGCGCTCTAGAGCCCACGAGCCACAACTACCGAAGCCCGCATGCCTAGAGCCCGTGCTCTGCAACAAAAGAAGCCACCGCAATGAGAAGCCCGCGCACTGCAACTAGAGAAAAGCCCACATGCAGAAACAAAGACCCAATGCAGCCCAAAATAAATAAATAAATTTTTAAAAAGAACAATTAAAAGGACTGTACACCATGGCCATGTGTGATTTATACGTGGATGCAAGAATGTTTCAATAGACGCAAATTAATAAGTGTAATTCATTACATACCTCAACATAATAAAGGCTATATACAATAAACCCACTGCTAACATTATAATCAATGAAGAAAAACTGAAAGGGTTTCTTCTGAGATCAGCTACAAGACAAAGTTGCCCACTCTCACCACTCCTATTCACTGTAATAGTTGTCCCTTGGTATCTGTGGGGGATTGGTTCCAGGAGCTCCTGCGGGTGTTAAAATCCTTGGCATCCTTGGATGCTCAAGTCCCTTGTATAAAATGGTATAGTTCAATGCATACAGCTGGCCCTTTGTATCCAAAGATGTGAAACCCGTGGATACGGAGGGCTGACTGTACTGGAAGTCCTACCTAGGGCAATTAGGCAAGACAGAAATAAAAGGCATCCAAATTGGGAAGAAAGAAGTAAAACTGTCACTATTTGCTGACAATATGATCTTATATAAAGAAAATCCCAAACAGTTAATCAAAAACTCTTGGAACTAATCAATGATTTCAGTAAAGTGGCAGGTTACAAAATCAACTTACATAAAACAGTAGCATTCCTTTACACTAATGATGAAGCATCAAAACAAGAAACAAAGAAAACTATCCCATTCATAATAGCATCAAAAACAACAAAATACTTAGGGATAAATTTAGCCAAGGAAGTGAAAAATCTGTACAATGAAAACGATAAGACTTTGCTGAAAGAAATAAGAAGACACAAACAAATGCAGACATCCATGTTCATGGATCAAAGAGTGCTATCTTTTTAACGATGAGTAAGCTAAGAAAGATAGATGTCCATAATTAAGACTTTGAATACTTTTAGAGGTTGAAAATCTTTTCCAGTTGCTGTATTTTCCTTCATTATGTACTATTTGAGGGAGATGATCAGAACCCAATCAAAAAGCTGTATGGAATTTTAAAATATATATTTTATTTATTTATTTATATATATTATATATATATATATTATATATATTTATAATTATGTATGGGAGTTGACCTTAGCCTGTAATGCTTAGTAAACAAAACTTTTAGCCTTCCAGGTGTTAATGAGGATCTGACTTCCTTAATTTCACTCTCCAAATTCATAACTTAGATAACTATGTCTCAGAATTTGTCCTTATTATTGGATTTAAAAGTTAAATTTAAGTCCAAGGTGAGGAGTATAATGATAGAATGAGTCAGAAATTTAACAAAATTCCCAGTGGCCTGCTGCTCTATTTATCAAAAACTCATGTCTTCCCAATGTGACTGCACTGAAGATTAGGTTCATTCCTAAGCCAAATAAAATTCTCAATAAAATACTAAAGTTTATTTATCCTTTCATTTTTAGAGCTGCTTGTTTTATAGACTGTTCAGGGACAATCTTTCTCCTCTTTTGGTGTAAGTTAGGGGTCTAGAAACAGAACCATCTCTATCCTCTACAAACTTATTCTTAAAGCTTCTATAAAGAAAACATAAACCTGCTCTCCACCGGCTAGTTCTACTGAAAGTGACTAATACTAGGCCATGAGGCATGTGCTATAGGGAAACTTGGGGAGGCTGGTGGAATTCATCAGGTTAGTCAGAGATGACTAGAAAGGATACCATTCAGTTGAATTTCAAAGTAAAGACTGGTCTCTTCTTCACGCTTTGTACTAAATTACATACCGTCAGTTAAAAATGTAGAACTTTTTCCCTGCTAAGGTTATTTCCAAAAGGTTAAACATATTTTTAACCACGAAAAGTTTCAGATATTCATTTCTTAGGTAGTTTGGGAACAGTTCCAATATATTATTAATGACTAATTCTGGGATTTACTCCCTGAACAATGAACACATATGAATTTTCACTAACATCATGAATTCTGCAAAGACCCATCAAGAGAATGAGACCTCTAACATAGAAGTCTACACTTAACTTCCTTGGGGGCGTATTCTGGTCTCCCAGGTGAAATAAGTATCTTATAAGCCTATTCAACAATTATTTTTCTATTAAGCAAATCAATCAATCCCAGCCACGACCTCTTCCTTCAACATTATGTTTTAAATAATGAAATATCGTGAAAAATGAGAGTAACAAAGTATATCTAACCTGATTTTCTTTATTCTCAAAAGTTGGTTCAATGCTCAGGTGTCAGCAGAACTACATTTTAAACTAAGTATTCATATCAATCTATTACAATGATATACCTCTGATATTTTAGTTTTTTCAGAGATAATCTTTTTTTCAAAATTATTCCCTTCCTTCTTCAGCATTGTGCTTTTATCCAAATTATTTTGTGGTACCTTGAAAAACTTTTAAAAGTTTTTTTTTGGGGGGAGAGGGCACATTTATTACACTTATTTTTTACTCATCTACTCTTATTTAGGCATTTTCATTTTCTTAAGGAGATCTAATGTAAGTCAGTGGTTTGTCCTTACTTCAATCAAGTTCAGCAGGAAAATGTTTGTCTATGATTCTTTGAATTATAAAAGGTTATCATAATCTGAGTTTTATATTTTCTTTTCTCGAATTTGTCCTTTCAAGCCAATGAAGAAGATACAGTATATTCCATCACAAAATGATAGATGAGATTTTTCCATATGAAAGCTGAGGGCTGACAGACCAAAAACACAGGACTGCATCAATACCTGTAATATTGGTTTAAAAAGGAGACACTGAAGAAAATCATTTGACAGCAATGCAAATGTTTTTTAAAACACTAGGATTACTAAAGATAGTGAAAGGGAAATATAGAAAAAGGATTTCTTTTGCCTTAGAAACTTCATTTTATTTTACACATATTGTAGATATTATACCTTTTAGAAAGCCTGTTGAAACTTGATTTGAAACATTATTCATAGATGTTTATCTCTTAATGAGTCAAGCTGAGAATGTCCAAGCCTATACATTTAAGTGCAGGATTGGACAACCTTCAGAACCATTTGACTAGAGCATGAGTAGGTAAGTGAAGTCTATGGTCTCTAATTCATTCACATTTACTTACTCAATAATCCCATTATACATATATATTTAGGAGTCCACTGAGCTCCTACATGGGTAAGGCACTGTTCTAGAAGCTGGAGATACAGCAGTGAATGTGTCTGAAAACAGACATGGAACTTATATTCTAATTAGAGGGGAGAGAAAAATATACAGAATGTAAGATATAAGTGTTATAGAGAAAAAGCAGGGAAGAAGGGCAGGGAATGCTGGAGGTTTTAACTAGGGTGGTTAGGGAAGGGCTCTCTAAGAAGGGGACATTTGAACAGAGACATGAAAGAGATGAGGGAGTGAGTCACTGTGGATAACTGGGGGCAGAGTATTCCCAGCAGAGGGAACAGCAGGTAGAGGGAAAACATGTTTGGTCTTTCTAACAGCAGTAAGGAGACCAGGTGGAGTAAGCAACAGGGATGTAGGCAACAGGGATGTCTATAAAGGAGATGTTGTCAAGAAGCCAGACCACATGTGGCCTTGTTGGTGACTGTAAAGACTTTTAGCTTTTACTCTGAGGGAGATGCAAAGTCTTATTTGAGGATTTTAGACAGAGAAGTGATGTAATCTGGGTTATGTTTAAAAAGGACTACCCAGTCAGCTGCTGAAAACAGACTATAAAGGGCCAAGAAGGCAGGGAAATGGTTTAGGAAGCTATTAGAATAATCCAGGCAGTAGATGCTCATAGCTTGTGCCAGGGTGATAGTGGTAGAAATCAGGAGAAGTGGTTAGGTTACAAATTATACTCTGAATCATTCTTTCCAGGGTTAAAACAATGTATTAAATTATGATATATTTACTATCACATCAAAAAGAATAGAATATCTAGGAATAAACCTACCTAAGGAGGCAAAAGATGGGTATTCAGAAAACTATAAGATACTGATGCAAGAAATAAGAGATGCCACAAAGAGATGGTGAGATATACCATGTTCTTGGACTGGAAGAATCAATATTGTCAAAATGACTATACTACCTAGAGTAATCTACAGATTCAATGCAATCCCTATCAAATTACCAATACCATTTTTCACAAGATTAGAACAAAAAATTTTACAATTTGTATGGAAACACAAAAGACCCTGAATAGCCAAAGCAATCTTAAGAAAGAAGAATGGAGCTGGCGGAATCAGGCACCCTGACTTCAGACTATACTACAAAGTTACAGTAATCAAAACGGTATGGTACTGGCACAAAAACAGAAATATAGATCAATGGAACAGAATAGAAGGTCCAGAGATAAACCCATGCACCTATGGGCACCTAATCTATGACAAAGGAGGCAAGGATATACAATGGAGAAAAGACAGTGTCTTCAATAAGTGGCACTGGGAAAACTGGACAGGTACATGTAAAGGAATGAAATTAGAACATTCTCTAACACCATACACAAAAATACACTCAAAATGGATTAAAGACCTGAATGTAAGACCAGATACTATAAAACTCTTAGAGGAAAACATAGGCAGAATACTCTCTGACATAAATCACAGCAAGATCTTTTTTGATCCACCTCCTAGAGTAATGAAAATAAACAAATGGGACCTAATTAAACTTAAAAGCTCTTGCACACCAAAGGAAACCATAAACAAAACGAAAAGACAACCCACAGAATGGGAGAAAATATTTGCAAATGAAGTGACCGACAAGGGATTAATCTCCAAAATATACAAACAGCTCACGCAGCTCAATATCAAAAAAAAACCCCAACCCAATCAAAAAATGGGCAGAAGAGCTAAATAGACATTTCTCCAAAGAAGACATACAGATGGCCAAGAGACACATGAAAAGATGCTCAATATCATTTATTATCAGAAAAATGCAAATCAAAACTACAATGAAGTATCACCTCACACCAGTCAGATGGCCATCATCAAAAAATCTACAAACAATAAATGCTGGAGAGGGTGTGAAGAAAAGGGAACCCTCTTACACTGTTGATGGGAATGTAAATTGGTACAGCCACTATGGAAAACAGTATGGAGGCTCCTTAAAAAACTAAAAATAATAGAGCTACCATATGATCCAGCAATCCCACTCCTAGGCACACATCTGGAGAAAACCATAATTTGGAAGGATTCACTGCAGCACTATTTACAATAGCCAGGACATAGAAGCAACCTAAATGTCCACTGACGGATGAATGGATAAAGAGGATGTGGCACATATATACAATGGAATATTACTCAGCCATAAAAAAGAATGAAATAATGTCATTTGCAGTGACATGGATGGACCTAGAGATTATCATACAGAGTGAAGTCAGACAGAGAAGACAAATATCATATGATATCACTTATATGTGGAATCTAAAAAACGGTACAAATGAACGTACTTACAAAACGGAAATAGAGTCACAGATATAGAAAACAAACTTATGGTTACCAAGAGGGAAGGTGGGGGGATAAACTGGGAGATTGGGATTGACATATACACACTACTATATATAAAATAGATAATAAGGACCTACTGTATAGCACAGGGAACTCTACTCAATACTCTTTAATGACCTATATGGGAAAAGAATCTAAGAAAGAGTGGATATATGTGTATAACTGATTCACTTCGCTATACAGCAGAAACTAACATAACATTGTAAATCAACTATACTCCAATAAACATTAATTAAAAAAAAAAAGAAAAGTGACTTTCCATGAGAGGAAAAGATATAGAGTTAGAAAGGAAAAACAGTCCAGAAATGGCTAGTGATTTTCTTCCTTATTTTGTCCTGTCTTCAAACATAAGAGCAAGTAGGCAAGCAAACAAATGCTCAGAAAATACTGACCCTCATGTATGTCTCAAGTCCATATGATTACAGGAAAACTCACTTACCTGGATTGAGAATTCCTATGGCATTACTTTGCAGCTGATATTTCCAAAGACAGGTGACATGTTATTATAGGCAGAGTTACTTGGCTCCCTCCTATGGTCTAGGTCATTTTCTACACTTTCCAGGTATGTATTATTTGCAAGTCACAAAGCTTAGTCTTCTGATACTCTCTTATTTAATTTTCACCATTCTTGATGCATCTCCAACACATCACTTTTTACATTCTTTTACACATCTGCCTTTCTTTTTTATTTATTTATTTATTTATTTATTTTGCAGTACGCGGGCCTCTCACTACTGTGGCCTCTCCCGTTGTGGAGCACAGGCTCCGGACGCGCAGGCTCAGCGGCCATGGCTCACGGGCCCAGCCACTCCGCGGCATGTGGGATCTTCCTGGACCGGGGCACGAACCCATGTCCCCTGCATCGGCAGGCAGACTCTCAACCACTGTGCCACCAGGGAAGCCCCCTACATCTGCCTTTCTTACTATACTCTGAGTTCCACAAAGGCGGGGACCATATCTTATTCATCTTTATCTCTTTAGTACTTGGATTACTGCCTAGCATGTAGTAGGCAACCAACAAATTTTTGATAAATATAGAAAGTTTATTTGGATGGTGGAACAGTGGAAATGTTTTTGAACAAAGGCAGAACTAATAATTATTAAACAAAACCAAATATTTGAATTAAGGAAGTCTTTAAGTCAAATCTTGGCTTAATTATTCAGCTCAACAATTGTGTTCCAGCCAGTCTTATTTCTGGCCAGTAATATCTCAATAAGACTGTGAAAAGGATAAGAGGTGATACTTGTAGTAGGTACTCTGCATTTCGTGCTGGAAATCCCCGTGATTAAACTAAACTTAAAAAAAAAAATCACCAAAATTAAACTAAAAAAATACTAGTTTTCAGTTTTATGTATATATTTGTTGAGGAGACATTCACTGGGCACTAATGTCTATGCGAAAGCCTACACAGCTTATATTGAGTTCTCATTTTTAAAATAAACTTTCGAGTTGCTAAAAATATTTTAGTATACAGTGATACTTAAGAGATTCTTTTTTATAGAATCAAATATTTAAAGAAAGGAATCAAGTGAAATATATCCTATGGATTATTTTCTCCCACTACATTTAAAAATCTGACTTAAAGGAGTGACTCAAGTGCTGAATGCCCCACAAATAGATGGCATTTTATTCTTATAAATGATGGTTAAAGGAGTTATTTAGTATGAATTGGGATAGAAGACTGAGCAGGAAATTTGAGAAAAAACTGCTGGAGAAAGGAAGAAAATTCACGTTCAGGTTGCAATTATATCTGATGCTGATTAACTCAGTCATTATGCTTTAATGTAAAAGGGTGACAATCTCAACAACAGAGACTGCCAAGGCTGAGATGGTCTTTTGTGAGAAGCACAGTTCTATGGTATCACAGACTTGGTTCTGTGGCTGAAAATTAACAGTCTACAATGCTTTGCTGATCCTCAGAAATTCTTTGAAGAGCTGAAAACTTTTAAAATAAATTATTTTTATTTGGAAAATATTTTTCTTCATCTATTTTATAATGTATTGATATTTTAATTATCATAAGTTTATTATCAAAGTTGTTTATTAGATCCACAATATCTGCAGGTTTAAGACAGAAACTTGAAAGGATCTTCTGAGAAGGAGTTAAACTGACAATGTCTAGACTGTCAGTAAGTCAGTAAGTGAACTTTCTCTATGTACATTCATGAGTCAGTAAGTGAACTTTCTCTATGTACATTCATGAAGTACAGCATCATTTTAACTTTGAGACCTTGGGTAAACCCTAAGCGTACAATGTCCTGGTTTTCTCTTTTGTAAAATGGTAGTAATAATAAATAGTATCTATCTCATATGATGGTAATGAGGATTACATAAATGACTCTGGTGCAATCACAAAAATCTACTGAGCACCTACTAAGCACTGAGGATACAGCAGTGAACAAAGCACTCCCACTCCCCCTTAATAGGTAATGAACTTAGCATAGTACTTAAAACACTGTAAATACTCAACTAATTATAGCTATTATTATCTTGGTAATGTCAGATATAGCCCACAGAATGGGACTGTGTGTGCAAGATAAATGTGTATAGACAGTTTAAGATTCTTGGTTTATTTAAAAGCTATCAGCAAGAGGAGAGAATCTGTGGTAGATTCAAAATTGGGATTCTTTACATACTTCAGATTCTCTTCCTTTGGGAGGTACCAGTGATCCAGGTAGATTTTTTTTTTTTTTTTTTTTTAACCTCTTTATTGGGGTATAATTGCTTTACAATGGTGTGTTAGTTTCTGATTTATAACAAAGTGAATCAGCTATACATATACATGTGCTCCCATGTGTCTTCCCTCCAGGTAGACTTTAGTAGGCCTTGAGTCATCTGTCTATCCTTTACACTGCAAAACTCTGGAATTTCACCCAAATACTTTTACATAGTAGTTAACAAATAAAGAGCTTTCCAAGCTGAGTTCAGGAGTCATTATAGCAAGAATGTGAGTATGACTCATGAGTTTTCATTACTAATTCTCTTTGCACATTTAACTGGTACTCTGGCATTACAGAGATTCTGGTGTGGCTATAGGGATGTATAAAGCAAAAATGGAAGTTTCTTGATCTCCTTAATTTATAAGAGGTTAGGGCATCTATAGTTACCCAGGGCTTCATAAATCCCAGTAGGTGAGAAGATGAAAATGACAAAGAAGGGTGGAGAACAGTATTGTCAGAGGGTTTTAGCTTCAAATGAGTCAAGGATACCTACACAAAGAGGGAGGAGAAATGATTTAGAAGCAGTCATGGCAGGTGAGAAAGAGGCTGATCCTAATCAACCTAAGTCAGAGGTATGTGGGTCAAGAGAGAATGAGCAGCAAGCATTTGAGAAGGTTGCAAGGGAAACAATATTTTCTGTGGAGGACCAGGTTTCAAGACAGATTTAAAGCATGTGTGGGAATAGCTGAATAGTCCCAGCAACCAGGGGCCAGAATGAAACTGCTCCCAAGTGAATCCTCATGAAGACCTTCTGGGATGGTGGAAGGACTTCAAGTTTCTTCAGAAGGAGTCAGTGGAGCCCAGGTTGGATTGGGCTCCAAGGGAATTCTATACCAGGTGGGCAGGCTGAGAAAAGATCAATTCATGTCCAGAACTTTCATCATGTAATTAAAAAAAAAACAAAAAAAAACCCAACGGTAGGTCTTGGTAGATTTAGGAGAAAGGGTGATGCCTTCTCTGAAGTCAGCCACAGTCTAACCCTATCTTAAAAACTTATATTCACTGGGGTTATTAATCCTCAAGGCCATTTTAAATGAAGAGTTTAACACACATTAGAGGCCAAACTTAAGAAGTTAAGCAGAATGAGCTATAGATTTAATTCACAGCTAATTATATAACCTTTTACAAACCATTCTTAACTGTTCTGTACTATAGTTTCTTATTTCAAAAAACCTGCTCATGACAATGTCTGAGCCTCTTCTGTTATCACACGCAAATTAGACCATACCTATAAGAGTCCTTTGGAAGAAAGAAGTTAAAAAATATGCTTTTAAACCTAACGTCCAAACTAGAAAATCTTTCTAAGAAATTATAATTGACAACTCAATGCAGAGAACAACAGAATAAAACTAAGAAAACTTAGAATTTACTATTTTTAAAACTTAGTAAATATTGAAATATAAGTTTAAACTACTTTGGAATGAAACGACAACTTCTATCTCTATAACTTGTCTTAAGACTCATATTCAACCTCACTAGGGGCCTAAGAAATAGAAATTAAAACAGTAAGATACCATTTTCTCCTTATCTGATGGGACAAAAATTTTAAAGATTGATTACAGCTAGGGTTCAGAGTACTCTTAAACACTGCTAGCAAGTGGATACACTGGTACAATCTTTCAGAACAATCTGACAATATTTATCCAGAGATAAATGTACATATCCTTTAATTACACAATTCCATTTAGAATATGACTTACCAAAATACTCTTACATGTATGCAGATATATAAAAAGGTGTTTACAGCAGCAATGTTTGCTTAAAAAAAAAATGAGTAACAGTATAAATCTAAATGTATTGGCAGAGAAATGGCTGGGTAAATTGGTAAAAATGGAATAAAAGTTAGCCATGAGAAAGGTAGTCTTTATGAGCTGACAGACACATTCATAAAGAATTAAGTGGAAAAAAAATTAACTTATAGGACAGTGATCCTATTTTGATTTGTTTATAAAGATCCTTTAAAAACTACAATCAATAATTCTTTTATTATTTACACAAGAAACCCATATACCAAATATTCATATTCTAGTTTGTCTTAATCTGAAATTCATCCCAAAAGAAAGTCATATTAATTTTTTAAGCAAAAGGCTCTAGGTACAATTCAATATAAGAAAAATTTTAAAAATATTTGTGCTTTGTATCATGTCTTTGGGAAGCACAAATTAAAGGGAAAAAATTCTTACTTTTTTTTAGATACTGACTTCTATAAGCCCTTCTGGTTGAAACTGTGACTAAAACCCCACAGACATTTATAATATGATGCAAAATGACGTCTAAAATAACAATGTTTTAAAATTTAACATGCTACAAGTAACTGAAATGTCTTCTAAGTTACTTTTGTCTTCTTAAATCTAAAGAAAGATCTAAGATAAGCATATTTAAAGTATTGGTGGCTTGTCCTTCTTGCATGAGAATATTATACCACCAAGAGCCACTAATAAGCAGCATCAAGGCAGGCTTCATATAGACCTTTGTATACAACTGTTAAGTGTTTATATATATATTTTCATCTAACTATGAATGAATAAGTACACAAATTTTACATGTTATTTATTACATACCTCTTTAATTACAACCTGTACTTTGGCAAGCACATTAAGCCAAAGAAGCCAGCACAGGTTTACAAGATTTATTGATGCTGCCTCCTGATGAACCCATTCAGTAGGATCCCTATCCTGAGATATTAGAGCACTGATTTACATGATCAGTGGCCAAAGGGACATGACTATCATTATACACAGTGCATAGTAAACATGCTTTTAAGTAGGCTGGCAGATGGTTACAGATTGGCACAATGCCCCCAAAGTCCAACAAATTAGTTACATGCAGGATACTCACATCAGCATAGTGGCCTATCATATCACATCTGTCACACCGTTTTCTCCAGGAAGATCTTTCAAGACATCTGTGAGTAGAAGACATAGGCAAAGAACAGTCTAAGCAAAAGCGGGCCGGACAGGCATACTGGAGGTGTCCTCTCTCGGAGCAGAGGCAACAGGAGCGGACTTTCTATGTGGCAGACAAACAGAAAATCTCTTTAGCAAAATACTTCAGTCTCAAATAGAATACTACTGTTTCTTTTTCAGTATAATTCCATAAAAAGTTATTTCCAATTTGGGAACACAATGAAGGTCTTGAGCATAATTATAAAATCAAACAAAATGTCTGAAATCAGAGCTTTAACAAAACCATCTGTATCCTGTTGGTTGCCAAAAAGGCTTAGTCTGCATGTACTATCATCTGGCATCTATTTCTTATGCCTTGTCTTGTAGAACACTGACAAAGTGGAATGTGTCTGAGAGGGAAAGTAGGATGATGAGGATCTGGAAGCTAAGTCATAGGAGCAACAGATACAGAAAGAGGCTGCTTTGCCAGGCAAAGACAAAGAGGAAACAAGAGAGCCATCTCAAATATTTGAAAGGCAATCATTTGGGAGAGGAAGTTGGTAAGGGAAGGAATATTTGTTAAGGGCTTACTAGTGTCAAGAAATGTCTAAGGGGCTTCCCTGGTGGCGCAGTGGTTGAGAGTCCGCCTGCCAATGCGGGGGACACGGGTTCGTGCCCGGATCCGGGAAGATCCCACATGCCGCAGAGCGGCTGGGCCCGTGAACCATGGCCGCTGAGCCTGCGCGTCCGGAGCCTGTGCTCCGCAGCGGGAGAGGCCGCAGCAGTGAGAGGTCCACGTACCGCAAAAAAAAAAAAAAAAAGAAAAAGAAATGTCTAAGAGTTCTGTGTTATTTCAAAGACTGATGTATCTGTTTAACATAATTTACATCAATAAACATTTATAAATGCCTAAAATTATAATTTTCTAACAATGAAAATTATCCCACAATGAAACAAGCCGTGTCATAAAGTAGAAGGTTTAGAAGTGAAATGAGTCTCAGGAATCAATCTGATTCAATCTTCTCATTTTATAGAAAAGAAAAGAGAAGCACAAAAGGTGAAATGATTTGCCTAAGGTTGTACAACTACTAATAGGATGCTGAAATTGATTCTGGCTGTAGATTTATTGTTCTTTACTACTACTCTAGGCTGCGACCTACATAAACATGTAATAAGAAATTTAACACATATATTATATAACATTTGAATTGTAAGGTTGTAAGGGTTCTAACCCTATGATTTTGATTTTAACAATGTGGAAAGACACATTACGTATTTCACATACTTGTGGAAAGGGGCAGTTTTTTGACAAATGGCCACATTTGTCACAATTTCTACAGGTAACATTTTTGTTGACTGAATAGTAGCGGTGGGCCCATCTTCCAGATGTTCTTTTTTTACCTATCTGTGCCTAAGGGAAAAAAAAGATCAAGAATTAAAATTATTTCACTCTGTTCAAGAGAATTAACAGTCACAATCTGTTCAATTTAGAACTTAGAAACAGGGAACTTTGTATTCTTAAAAGGAGTTAGAAAAACTTAAAAGGGGTGCCATGAAAACAGCTCTACTTTTTACTTTTTGTCTGCGCATCTCCCCTATTCTTTTACACTTCTCCATATGGTTCCATTTCTTTTTTATCTTTCTCTACTTACGGTTCAGGTCTAGTAGGGGCACTGAAATGCATCATTTAGACATTCCAGTGGCATTCAGAGTCAAAGATATTGCTGACATATATCTGGATATATACCACATTTTTCTGAATGAGAAACTTGCTTAAATTTTTAGTTAGGGGTTGGTGTTTTTTATGATTTTGTCCTTTATAAAGTTATAAAACCACATAGTGGCCAAATACATTCCTTCTTTTGAACAGCCCAGGGTTACTGCCTACAAACTGGATTTTAATTTCTAAGAGAGAATGAGATAATTTCCTTCCCCTAGAGTCCTTTTAAGATCCATTCTGCCTACACTGATCTAATTCTAGCCAAAATCCAGTATCTTGCAAGAGAACATTAGCAAAGCATATCATATGGACTATCTAAAGAGGAACACCTAAATGCCAACCATGCTTTTATCTTGTTTGGTACAATGCCATCTTTGAAAAAAACTTTCATCTTTTACTTGTTATTCTGCTGAACTGGCCAAGTAGGCCTCAAAAGGAGACACAATCTAATTATCTCTTAACATTTTCCTTATACCAACTTGTAAAATTACTCTCTTTTCTAGCCATCTGTCATAATTAAGGCTAATAATTGACAAAGACAAACACCTGCCACATCCTAAATATAGACTAACCATTTCCTTACACTGAAGAAGCAGTTATTTCCGGTGTTGATCTTTAGTGGTATCAGGCAAAATGGGCTGAGAGGACTTACCATAGCAGAGAAGAAACAAAAGGGAAAGGGGACTAAATCATTATGGCAATTAACTGACTGACAAAAATCAAGGCTGAAATAGGCTTCTGAAAAATTCAATCACCCATAGACTAAAATTAAACTTTTTCTTACAAGATACTTGGACTGCTGCTACTTTTAAAAAGCTTATAAAGTCATCATAATGAAGTGAAACTACACCTCAAAGAAAATTATTATTCTATTATTCATAACTTCAAAACTGTTTTGATTTTACCTCAACGTCTTTGTCACTGATGAACCAGTTTACACCATCTTCTCCTACAAAACAAATAAAATGTTACTCGATCTTGACACCTTTAAAGCACTTGATTGACAATAAATTATTCAATCTGTCAGTATTGAAATTGAACCCCAAAGGTGTAGTGAGAAATGTGAACCCCTTAACATCTTATCTTGACACCGTCATTATTTGTGTGGCTCTGAACAAATACTTAACCTCTCTTAATCTCAGTTTCCTTACCTTTGAAATGGGAATAATAGTATTTTCCCTGTATACCTAAAAAATATTGCGCGAAATAAGTGAGATACATGAAAATGCTTTAAAAACCATCAAACTATAAACAAATATATATATATAAAAATCACTGAAGGGACCAAAAACCCAACAGCAGGTGCAGAGAGAAATCTTATCTGAACTTCCCTTATCTGACTAAAAGCCTGCTTTGTGAGTCAGCTGCTACAGCCCCTCTCCCCAACTCAGAAGTCTCTAGTCAGGAAAGTCACTGACCTTGGGTACCAGGACATTCCCCCAAAACTGTGTAAACAAGCACATCAAAACCTTCTATCAGGGCTTCCCTGGTGGCGCAGTAGTTGAGAGTCTGCCTGCCGATACAGAGGACACGGGTTTGTGTCCCGGTCTGGGAAGATCCTACATGCCGCGGAGCGGCTGGGCCCATGAGCCATGGCCGCTGAGCCTGAGCGTCCGGAGCCTGAGCGTGGAGCCTGTGCTCCGCCACAACAGTGAGAGGCCCGCATACCACAAACAAACAAACAAAAAAACCTTCTATCTTCTGAAGCCCTAAATCCTCCCTTTTGTTAAGTTAGTATACAAACCTTTACCTTTGGCTATTTAGTGAGTTACTCATTACTGAGTGCTTCCACCCTTGGTCTTTTCTCCTGTAACTCTCTCCATTGTCAGTTAACTCGCAGGTCCCCCACCATTCAGACCCAAGTAGGTAGAAGAAAGGTTTTTCCTTCCAATATCAGTATTAACTGTGTCCCTGTGTCCGCCAGCTTCTCACTGTAACATTTTTGTAAGGTGGACTCTGAATACTATCTCATGATTAGAGCTAGGAATTTAGCACTGTATTTTACAACATCAAAAATAGTGAAGTAAAAGAGCAAAAACAGAAGGCCAAATATCCAGAAGACAGTGACCAATCTAAAAATATAACTGTAAAAACCTACGGGGGTGGGAGCCCTACATTTTTCTTTATCAGCTGTTTTCTTCTCTTTGCACTGCCCCTTTACAAACTTGCAAATGGCTGCTATTCCCTTGGTCCATCCATGGCCAAGGAGGAAGGGACATATGACTAATGCAGAAGTTAAGGTGTCAACAAAGGACTGAAAGATTTTTTCTTCCCCCAAAGCAAAGATTTCCTCCTTCCTCCTATCTACTCTTCTTCTCTATCTCAAAAACACAAATTGAGCTTGACTCTTCTTTGAAAGGAATTTTGAAGAGACATGAAGTAATCTACATTTTCCCAGGCCTACCAGGAGTAAGTGTCTCGAGATACATTTTAAAATAAAATACCTTTACTAAGAAAACCAAGAGGCTGCTTTACAAAAAGACCAATCCATAGGAGAGCAGAGATGCTGTGCTGATGATTATTTCCTTTGTAAAATTCGGAGGCTGCATCCATATACTGAGAGTGGAGAATACATTAAATAGCAGCAGCTTCATCATCACCATCCACGCTATTATTCTTTCATTCAAAGGATTCGTCTAAGGAGCATGCTTTGCTGTAACTTTCAAAGCTGCCTTTTGTACCTCCATGTCCTTCATCATTAAAACTCAAAATGACCACTTAAAATCACTTTAATTATAAAACTGGCTTAATATTGTCCTTAAAAAAGCAACTCCCAAACCAAGGAAATGCAAAATAGCAACTGTTACCACCCCCAAACTCCAATAAATTTACACATGAACAGAGAATATTGAAAGAAGGAAAGGTTTACAAGGGAGATCAGCTCCATTTAGATTGTTTTAACATACCCGTGGAATTCAACAATATTCTAGGTTACATACTAACTCCTCCTCGACAAGCTACAGTATATTCTTACTGTAGAAAATTTGTCAGCAAGTACACAAAATAGGCTTCAATTACAAGTGAAATCAGACTTCTGGGTGGTAAATGAAGTAAAGACATCACGAGGAAAATATAAGTCAACTCTTGGCCCTACTCATGGTTCAGTTTTGGTTCTACCCTAGCAATAACTGACTCTAATACCTATCCTGTTTGCTCCTTAACTCCAAATCCCAACCTAATGGAAGCTTTGTCTAAGAGCAACTCATTAGAACTTCCACAGGCAGCCAATTCTCCACTTTGCTCAATTTCTGGTAAGGGACTTGTCAGAAATGTGGGCTCCAGACTTAACCCTATCTCTTATTTGCTGTGTGGTGTCGGGCAGGTTATTTATCCTCTCTGGGTCTGTTTAGTAATGGGTTGGATAAAGTGGTATCCATGGCATCTTCTAGCACTAAGTTTCTGTGATTCTATCAAATTTTCATTCATTACTGGAATCAAATACATTGTTACTTAGTCTACATTACCTGAATCCTCCAGGTCTTTGCAACCAACACAGAGTGTCTTGCCTTAAAGACAAGTTCCCACAGGGCCTGGGAGCACCTGCCTTCTATGTGTGTACCAGCCAATGCCACAGAATATAAAATGGGATTGCCCTAAAGTGTAAAATTAGGACTGCCCTAAAGATGCCTAATATCAACTCTTACGCTTTATAGCCTTGTCTTGCTAAGATCCAGGACTATGATTCTTTTCAGACTTTAGAACTATAATCAAAACAATAACTGATAACTCTCTTTGCATTAAATTAGCTCAGTTTAACAAACATGTATTGAAAGGTTAGAATAAGCAAGGTGCTATAGGGTAAACAAAACTGATAAGAGCTTATAACTTAGGCAAACACAAAAAGATAAAAAGAAAAGGAGTAGGAGAGAACCAAACAAGATACTATGGTAAATTCAGAGGAAGAGCAGATATCTGAATTTAGGGAGAAAGGGGAAAAAAGTCACAGAAGGCTGTGCCATAAAAGAAAACTGTATTGAGGTATAATTTACATATTATAAAATATACCCACGTAAAAAATACAGTATGATGCATTTTGACAAACGTACACACCTGTGTAACCACCACAAAAATCAAATGTAGAACATTTCCATCATCCCAAAACATCACCTTGAGCATATTTGCAATCAGTCCCCCACCCGAGGCAACCACTGATTTGCTTTCGCTCACGACAGGTTCATTTTGCCTGCTCTAGGACTGCATATAAATAGAATCATACATTATGTACCATTTTGTATATGGCTTCTTTCACTCTGAATATTTGTGAAAGTCATCATTCATGTTGTTAGGTAGTAGTAGTTTGTTCCTTTCTTACTGCTGAGCAGTATTCCACTGTGTGGCTACAACAATTTGTTTAGCTGTTCATCTCCTGAAGAACATTTAGGTTGCTTCCAGTTTTTCTAAATTATAAATAAAGCAGCAATAAACATTCTAGTGAGACTCTTTCTTCTTACTTGACATAAGTTTTCATTTCCCTTGGGAAAATAGCTAGGAGTAGAATTATTAGATATGGTAAGTATGTCTTTACCTTCATATGAAACTGGCAAATTTTCCCAAAGTGACTGTATCATTTTACACTCTTATCAGCATTGTATGAGAGTCCCAGCTAGCTTCATAATCTCACCAATACTTGGAATTTCAGTTATTTAAAAAAATTTTATTGATGTATAGCTGATTTACAACACTGTGTTAGTTTCTGCTGTACAGCAAGGTGAATCAGACATAAATATATAGCCACTCTTTTTCAGATTCTTTTCCCATATAGGTCATTACAGGGTATTGAGTAGAGTTCCCTGTGCTATACAGTAGGTCCTTATTATCTATTTTATATATAGTAGTGTGTATATGTCAATCCCAATCTCCCAATTTATCCCTCCCCCCCCTTTCCCTCTTGGTAACCATAAGTTTGTTTTCTATATCTGTGACTCTATTTCTGTTTTGTAAATAAGTTCATTTGTACCATATTTTTAGATTCCACATATAAGTGATACCATATTTGTTTTCTCTGTCTGACTTACTTTACTCTGTATGATAATCTCTAGGTCTATCCATGTCACTGCAAATGGTATTATTTCATTCTTTTTTATGGCTGAGTAATATTCCATTGTATATACATACCATATCTTCTTTATCGATTCATCTGTTGATGGACATTCAGGTTGCTTCCATGTCTTGGCTATTGTAAGCAGTGCTGCCACGAAGACTGGGGTGCATGTGTTCTTTCAAATTATGGTTTTCTCTGGATATATGCCCAGGAGTAGGATAGCTGGATCACATGGTAGTTCTATTTCTAGCTTTTTAAAGGGATGTCCATACTGGTTGTGCCAAGTTTGGAATTGTCAGTCTTTTAAATTTTAACCTTAGAATGGGTGTGAAGTAGTATTCATTATGATTTTAATGGGCATTACTCTGACGAATACAGTGAATAAAGCCAGTTTTACTGCCTCTTTTCCAATCTGTATGCCTTTTCCTTCTTTTTCCTACCTCACTGCCTTATGCAGGACTTCCATTATGATACTCAATATTAGTGGTGACAGCAGATAATCTTTGCTTTGTTCCCAATTTTAGGGAAAAAACATTCAGATTTTCACAATTAAGTATACTGTTTGCTGTAGATTTTTCATAACAGGTTGAGGAAATTCCTTTCTATTCCTAGTTTCCTGAGTTTTTAATATGAATGTGTGTTGAATTTTATCAAGTGCCTTTTCTCTATCACCTGAGAAAGCCCATGGTTTTTCCTCTCTCATTCTCTTAATACAGTGAATTACAGTGATTTCATTTTCAAATGTTAAACCAACCTTGTATTCTGTGATTAACTCCACTTGGTTAGAATGTATTATTCTTTAGAATATGCTGCAGAATTCAACTTGCTTTTATTAAGAATTTTTACATCTGTGTTCATGAAGGATATTGGCTTATACTTTTCTTATAATGTCTGTCTGGTTTTGATACTGGTGTAAAACTGGCCTCACAAGAGTTCGGGAAGTGTTGGGAAGAGTTTGTGTAGGACTGGTATTATTTCTTCCTTAAATATCTGATAGAATTCACCAGTGAATTCATCTAGGTTGGAGTTTTCCTTGTTTGTGGATCAAGAATTTTACTTGTAGGGAGGTTTTAAAACAGTAATTCCATTTTTTAAGTAGATATGGAGCTATTCACATTTTCTATTTCTTCTTGGGCCAGTTTTGATAATTTGTGACTTTCAAGGAATTTGTCTAAATTGTTGAAATTATGGGCATAACGTTGTCCATAATACTCTCTTATTATTTTCCTTTGAATAATCTAATTTGTACTTATGCCTATTCAGTAAATTTTTTATCTCAAATATATATTTCAGCTCTAGAAGTTCCATTTGCTTCTTTTTTATACCTCTCATTTCTCTTATTATATTTCTCCCTTCCTTTAAATTTCAGAGTACATTTTTAACAGCTGTTTTAAAGTCCCTGCTGCTAATTTCATATCTCTGTTATTTCTAGGTTTGTATCACTTGACTGATTTTTCTCCTGGTTATGAGTGACATTTTCCTGCTTTTTTGAATGCCTAGTAATTTTTTTCCCCCCTTGGTTGCTACTGAGGTACACTGTTGAGTGTCTTTTTTTTTAATTTATAAAATTTATTTATTTATTTTTGGCTGTGTTAGGTCTTTGTTGCTGTGTGCGGGCTGTTTCTAGTTGCGGTGCAAGGGCTTCTCATTGCGGTGGCTTCTCTTGTTGTGGAACATGGGCTCTAGGCGTGCAGGCTTCAGTAGTTGTGGCACGTGGGCTCAGCAGTTGTGGTGCACGGGCTTAGTTGCTCCGCGGCATGTGGGATCTTCCTGGACCAGGGCTCGAACCCGTGTCCCTTGCATTGGCAGGCGGATTCTTAACCACTGTGCCACCAGGGAAGCCCCTGTTGAGTGTCTTGATTTTTTCTTACTTTAAAAAGTGTGAGACTCTGTTTTGACATGCAGTTAAGTAACCTCCAGATCAGCTGACCCTTCTGAGACTTTTAAAGCTTTGCTAGGGTAGGTCCAGAGTAGCTTTTACTTAGGGTTAATTAAGCCCTACTACTAAGATGTATCTTAGTAGTGGGGTCACTACTGAATGTCTAGGGTGTTTAACACAGTCTCTCCAATCTGGCAAGTAAGAACTCGGGTTAAGTTCTGGGAATTGTTTGGCTTCCAGTAGGTTTTTGTCCACGTCTAGTGGAGTTCTGCCCTATCCATGGGCAGAGAACTCAGTATCCTTGGTATTCATCGGTACACCCCAACGCAGATTTCTGGAGTTATATCCGTTTCAGCTCTCTCTCTCTCTCTCCAGTACTATGCCTCACAAACTACAGCTTCTTTAGCCTCTCTGAACTCTGATCTCTGTCTTCTCATCTTAGTGAGATGGCCATGTTGTGCCTGGGTTCCCTTTCTTAGCACCACGATGCAGGTTGATTGTAGGGTGCACCTCCTTCATTTCCATATTCTCATGTATCATGGTCCAGTACTGCCTGCTGTTCAATGTCTGGAAATGTGCTAATTGATCTGTAGTTAAGTCAATCCACTAAAATTTTTCATTTCAAATATTGTATATTTCAGCTCTATAAGTTCCCTTTGGTTCTCTTTTATATCTTCCATTTCCCTTCTTATTATATGCCTCTTTCCCTTTAAACCTCTGTATATTTATAATGTCTGTTTTAAAGTCCTTGTCTGCTAATTTCATCATCTCTTGTCAGAAGGGCAAGTCTGGTATAAGTTAACACAATATGGCTGGAAGCAAACATCTTGAATAGGATTTTAACAGGTGATGAAGGACACAAGTAAAAAGGAAAGGCACAAGCAACATAATGAAAGAGGTAAAAGGATACAGCAAACAATACAGGTTGATTGGAACAAAGGGTGTGATAATTCCTTTACTAAGAATTTTCACCTTTTTATATATAAAGAATACTGAGAATTAAAATATTATTACTTAGAATAAGCTTTTTACCTGAAACACATATGAGGACTTACTAATTGATATTAAATCTATTCTTCCAACTAAGAAATTTTACTAATTAATATTAAATCTATTCTTCCAACTAAGAAATTTTCCATGTCTTTCCTCTTTTAGTTTAACTTTAAAAGTCTTGACTTCCTACTGTGTGGAGCTTTCCAAAGAATAGTACATCAGGCTTCTTTCTGCCAGAGTAGTACTCTTGAAAGCAGAGATAGTAAAACAGTATTACAGGGTGGTTTTGTTAATACTATGCAACAAACAGAATATTTTCTATCTTTTGAAATAACTTCAAGACAAAAAAGCAAACCCCAAAGAAAAGTGAACCCATAACCTTACACATTTTACACATTTTCTATTTCTGGAACTATTCTGCTATCTTTATTTCTCCGTTCCTCCTTTCCCTCCTTCCTTCTCTCTCTTTCTCTCATGCATAAAGATAAACATCTTTCAAATTTATATGGTGATGGTGACTTACAGTCTATAAATTGTTTAAAATACATATTTCATCTTCAGAACAATCCTGTATGGTTACACAAATGTTCATTTTTAAAATGTGTGTGCTTTCTACAAAAAATTGCAATTGTTGCTTTTGTGAAATATAGTGCTAATGTAGCTATTTACCCATAAGACCGCACTCAGTTTTCAAAGGATCTAAGGAAGAGTTTGGGCTAAATTTCTGAGCAGTAAAGCCAGTTCATGCTTTGCTTCAATTATACTTAGTCTGCCTAAATTCTTGTGGGTGGGAATTGGTGAAGATCATCTCTTTGCTGGGAAAGCAGGCACAATTATAGAGCTGGTTCTCTCTACCTTTCGGGATAATTTGACAGGAAGTAAGAGTTAGTGAAATGTTTTTCCTAAGATCACCAAAGATTATAGAAGATTTCACTTCAGCATATCTAGGTGGTCATTTTCAGTACAGGAGCCAGGTACTAAGAAGAATCTTTTCCTGAGCCTAATACACTATAGCCCCTTCTTACACGGAAGCCATAGGTGCCTTACATTTTCTAGATATCCTAATTACTAACATCTAAAATTTTAAGTCTCATTACAATTCAGTGAAGAGGTATATATTTATGATTTTCTCCACATACAATGGACTTGAATTTAATATTCAGCAAAGTAGATATAAGAAGTTATTTTGCTACTACTAATTATTTAAGAACGTAAATGTGATTTTCCTCAAAGTATAAAATGTTTTCATTTAATGTAGCGTTGAGTTAATTTTCAACAAATATTCACTGAAAATCTCTCATGTAAAAGACAGTGTAGGAGAGAGAAGGATGACTAAGACATGGTGTTTGCCCTCAAGGAACTTATCATATAGTAGAGTAGTATGTACTATCTTGGGGCTAAAGAATCTAAAAAGTATTACTGTGTTAAGTAAATAACCATGATAATCTCATTTTTTAAAAATAGGATGGGACGTCCCTGGTGGCACAGTGGTTGAGAATCCACCCGCCAATGCAGGGGACACGGATTTGATCCCTGGTCCAGGACAATCCTACGTGCCGCAGAGCAACTAAGCCCGTGTGCCACAACTACTGAGCCTGCGTGCCACAACTACTGAGACTGCGTGCCACAACTACTGAAGCCTGCAGGCCTACAGCCTGTGCTCCACAATAAGAGAAGCCACTGCAATGAGAAGCCCACGCACTGCAATGAAGAGTAGCCCCCATTCGACGCAACTAGAGAAAGCCCATGCGCAGCAACAAAGACCCAACACAGCCAAAAATAAATAAAATTTAAAAAAATTTTTAAAAATAAGATGATTTAATTAACATCAAGTTTTTAAAAAGACTGAAAGTCCTCTATTATTTGGGATATGGGTTATTTAACAAGAAATACTGAATTCTACCAATGATCAATTAATTAACTTAGGATGACTGTGTCACCAAAACAGTCTTCATACAATATTAAGTATGCCAGTTCTCTAGCAACTGTTTTCTCTCCAAATAATTGGTGAGTCTATAGACAGGCTCACAGATGCGGACTGGGAAAAAAGAGACAATGGTTGGTATATACCTGCAATCCCTAAGGAACCTAGATTTGGGGCATTCTCAATACGTTTTCTCTCACTTGCAGTATGCAGCCAAAACTCTGACTCATATGACATGGCATTCTTTCACTACATTAAAACACACTGAGGGACTTCCCTGGTGGTCCAGTGGTTAAGACTCCATGCTTCCACTGCAGGGGGCGTGGGTTCAATCCCTGGTCAGGGAACTAAGATCCCACATGACACATGGCACGGCCTTAAAAAAAAACCAAGAAAACAACAACAAACAAAAACCAAAAACCCCACAAAACATAAAGAATATCAATTGAGGTTAAATAATTTGGCAGTTATAGCATAAAAGACAAATCAACCATATTACATTTCTAAATTTATTGCCCGCACTCACTTTTTATATACCTAACATTTTAAACTAAAAGGTCCTACTGTTTGTAATTTAACACTTCTAGTGCTTTCCCTTTTCTGTACTTTTCGTCATTTTATTCCCTTGATCTTCAACACCATAACCCTCTTTGCCTAATTTTCTACCTAACTCAGTCCAATTTCCATGATTATAATTTTTTTTTTTCCCTGCAGGGCTGCTTTCCCTCCAGAGGCTGGGGAAGATCCATTTCCTGGCCTTTCCCAGCTTCTAGAAGCTGCCTTTACCTTCAAAGCCAGCAGCAACACTTTTTTTTTTCTGGCTACACACGCGGCTTGTGGGATCTTAGTTACCCAACCAGGGATCGAACCTGGGCCCCTGGCCGTGAGAGCACAGAGTCCTAACCACTGGACTGTCAGTGAAGTCCCATGATTATAAATTCTGAATATTCTGTAAGGCTCTGCTCTTCACATTTAATGAGTATATGGATAATATTCAGTACATTTCTCATTTGACCTCTGTGAGCAGTCAACAATTTCTTGGCTGATAAAACAAGCTACTTTCCTAGTTCTTGTTCCCCTTTACAGTTTCTTCTTCCTTCAGTGGCCACTTGGTATATTCCATTCTTTGTCCTCATTCTCATTCTACATTCTTTGCCCCAGGTTGTCATACATGGCCATTGAGAGAACCACCAAACCTGTATTTCCAGGCCCAATCTTTTCTTGAGCTCCTGATCTATGGGATATTGGGATTAGATATCTTATAGGTAACTCAAACTCGTAATTACTAAGAATAAATTCTTTACCTTATCCCCATTCCTTGCGTTTCTCTCTTAAAAACAAACCCTACTTCTCCTCCTTGTATATTCTCTCAGTAACTTGTACCACAGTTTATTTTCCATATCAAAACCTCAACTCTTCCCTTTCACCTTTCATACAATTGCTCACCAAATCTATTCATAATAACCTCAATGGCATTAGGCTGACCCAGAGACACTTAATTTCTCACCTAGATTATTAAAATAATTTCTAACTATCTCTAGTACCACAACCCATTTTTGCCTTCCTCTGTTACTGGAATAATGTTTCTTTTTCTTTCTTTTTTATTTAGGGATTTTTTTTTTTTTTAGGTATAGCTGACATGTATTAGTTTCAGGTGTATAACATAACAATTTGATATTTGTATATATTGTGAATGAAATAATGTTTCTAAAGCAGAAACGTGAAAACATTCTGCCCTGAATGATCCCTCAATGCCTGCAGAATCAATGTAAAACTCCTCTGTATGTCACACAGTGCCTTCCAAGATTTGGCCCTTACTTATTTCTCTGGCTTCACCTTCCTGATGCCAATGCTCCAGCTATGCCTAATACTTTTCCCAATGTGTCCTCTTGTTATCTGCAACTATGCTTATGCATGTATTCCCTGGAACACAAGCCAACCCCAATTTCAACCACTTGGAACTAGGACTTGGTCTTCAAGTCTCAAATCATGTGTTACCTCATCCATTGATGTCATCCCTGATAACACCTCAAAAGCAGAGATGATCACCCTCAACTTTGTAACACCCTGGACTTTAACCTTGTTATTTCTATCTTTGTATCATCCACACACCAAAGCATGATTCCTTAGTTGTCATAGGTACTCATGTTTACTGAATGAATTACCTAAATAACATTTCCTCTTTTGAATTCATTCGGTAGAATTATTTTCTCTCTCACTCATAGTCTAAAGCAGCTTATTTGTATCTCTTAGGCTATTGAGAATTTCTAAACTTTGTATTAAGACCTATATTAATAAATATTTTATTTCCATCACAAAATTGTAAGTTCTATCTATCCAGTTATCAGCATATCTTGCATACTGTGAATGGAAAAAATTTAAAAGAAAAAGGAAAGAAAAGGAAGCATATGTAAACATGCTTACACGTATGCTCACACAAGTAAACACTGTTCTGAACTGGGGTACATTAGCCAATAGATAATTTTATAGATTGTCATTGTATATATAAAAGTTCAATTGATAATTCTCAATGGCTAAGGAAAAAACTTGGAATTTCCGTAGTAAGCAACTCTAGAAACTAAAAAAGAACTTTAAAAAAAAATCACTGTTATCGAATAAAATTACTTGGCAGACACAGGATTCACATGTAATCTAAGATAATTGGACATTTATAGATAATCCTGCCTGTAGCTAGCCAGGGTTTACGGATTAAAGATCACAAAGATGAAGCTGCAAGATATTTGTTATATTCTTTCCTGAGCCTAACTCCACTATACCAGATTTCCCCCTGGGATCTTCTCACTTTTAATAAGCAACCAAATCAGCCACAAATGAAGTTACTATTCCCAACTTCATCAGTAGCATCTGTTATTTCAACGGAAACTTTTGAAATACACACAATGCCACACGCAAATCCCCTGAGGGCTGAGCCACTTTATTCACACGTATTCTTCTCAAACTGCTCTTTATTTCTGTCTTGGTTTTCTCTTATTTATACTTTTCCATTTAACACTGGTCACAAAACCATTTCGTCATTAAATTTTTGCATTGTGTAACTGGCAACAGTTTAAATAAAACAATTTTAGTAGAATTTGCAAGTCAGGCATCAAATTGTTCATCTTATTTTAAATCATATTAAATTTACCAGAAATTTTATATTTTTAAGTGTGTGTAAATGATAAATGGGGATTTATCTTTTCTTTTTTTAGAGGTATAGGAGGAAGAAGAAAGAGGAAATAAATACAGGTGCTTAGCACAGGGTTATACAGAGCTCTTGCAAAGTTTATCAGTCATATAAAGGCTTTTGTGTATCCCCAAAGACACACGCGCACACACACACACACACACACACACACACACACACACACACACACACACACGAGTTCCCTCTCATCCCCCATTCCCTCCATCCCAAGGATTTAGTCAATAAACCACCTGCTTAAGAAATACTTGTTTAGAAATAAAAGACTCCTCAAATTACACTAAGTAACAAGAACAGAAAAGGAAAAAGTATCAACAGAAACAGTAAATATGGTGGGATTATGGGAGTTGTTTTTTCTTCTTTTAAAGATATCTACGATTCCTATTCCCCACTTTCACCCTTTCCTGTCCAAAATATACAATGTGGACACTTGAAACATCTGTAAAATGACAAGCACATATAAAACACATCCAGATTTAATGAAGAGGCTACTTTTTAAAGATATTATAGGTTTCTAGAGAAGATTTAAAGGCTATATAAAGTTGGTATCTACCTGCTGGTAAAAATTTAATACAAATCTGTAAGCTATATTCTTTCAGCCATCCTTCTATTCAACATTTGCCTCCCTCCCAAATCCTTTTTCTTTTTCTTTACCTATCATTAACTTTGTGTGTGAGCACATGTATGGTCTTCAATGTCTGGTTCTCTCTTCACTCTCTCCTTGGTGAAATAAGTCACTCCAAAACAATTCGTTTTTATTATTTTGGGGGCTCATATTTTCTTCAAATCTCTCTCCAGGCCTTAAGACCAAATATGTCCCGGCTTACATTTATAACTGTTTACAGGATGTATCACAAACATTTATATTACAGTCATTGCAAAAATAACATATCCGAAGTACAACTCATCTTTACAACCCCACTTGAAACTGGCTCTTTCTTCCCTGCTGTTATTAATGACTCAAAATATAGGTTTGTTTTCATCTTAAGCCAATATTTCACCCCATTATCCAATCAGGCCAGGTCTTAAATTCACAGTATATTTCTTTAAAATGTCTTTCCAAGCCAATACGCTGGTTTCCTTCCAGTCATCACCATTTGTTCACCACCTCAGATCTAGATCTGCATTGTCCCCATGCCTTCAACTTCAATTGATACATACCAGATAAGTTTTCTCTTTAAATTCATAATTTCCTATTTTATTGCTAGTTTTTATCAAAGTAATACATGCACATGGTATTAAAAACTCCAATAATACTTTAAAAAGTGTAAAAACAGCAATTCTCTCCTCCCTACTCCAGCTCCCACTCCCCAGAGGCAAGCAGTTTCAATTCTATTTCTTTTGGTATTTATCTGCATACTTCTAAATAATGTTCATCCTGATATTTATGGATTTATCTATTTTATGCATTAATATCTAAATTCCTAATAAAGTAAAAGGGGGTTCAGTTTTCTTGTAACAATCTATCTGACTTTCTTTTCCCTCCATCCCTCTTCTCAGGTTAATATTCAATTTATGGCTGTGTAGCAGTACACTGTTTCTCCTCTGATACAATTCTTTAATTTTCCTGTATTTAATACTAGCCTAGCTGTTTCATTTACCTGCTCTGAAAAGTCTACTTACTACCATGCCAGCTACTAGCACCTCATCTCTCTACAAGGTCAATGTTTAGTTATCTTCATATCTCCAGTATTAGAGCAGCGCCTGCTGCATTATACTAGGAAAAACAGTCATCACCGTTCATCACCTGGGTCTAACAGACCCTTTAATAATTTAAGTCATTTTACAGATAATTTAAAGAGAAAGTGATAATGAAAAACAACTTTATTAGAAATCTTAATAAGAATTTAAACATGGCAAACCCCAATTTTTATTTTATATTTTCCTATTTTGAAGTTAAATATACCTGAAATGGATAACATCCTAGAATACAACTAACTGCTCATCAACTGTCATGTATGAACTTGGAACACATCCATTTTGTAAATATTAATACCAGATTTCAAATATATCTCTTTTTTGCTCCATAATTACAAAACATTTTTACTTTTAGATTTATAACCACCAATTAGAATGACCAATCCATTCAATTATTTTCACTTCCATATCATCTATTTCTTTCTAGTACCTCTGCATACACATCTGCCTTCAGCAACTGTCCACTTGAAACAAACCATATCAAGTGAATTGTGGTACACAAATATCATAAAATATGAAATAATACACCCACACATCCTTTTATCAAAGCATGATGGTACAGATTCTTGTCATAAAATACTGTGTGGCAAAGAACTTCCTGTTGTTTGACTGACTAGATGAGAATACCCTATTTCCTTTCTGTACTTAGAAATACATTGTTCATTCACCAATTCTTAAGATTGAGAAAATTCATCTGTGATATCCTCTAAAAAATCTGAGGATCCTCTAAAAAGTCTGAGACTTCACTTAAAAGGCCAAGTTCATCACATCATTAACGGCTGGGTACTACAACTTGTCTCTTTGTATTCATGTTCTGATTCATCTAATAACTGTGAAATGTCTTCCTCTGTTAATTTTCTTCTATTTGCCAATTTGGGCAGAAAATGTAAAATTCTGAATTTTCAACTGTGTTCAATGAAAGCTTAAAAAGATGGTGCCTCCAGACTTCTTTTATACATTCATTAAAGAAAATGCAATACTTTGGGCGTCAAAATAAGGAAACTGGGCTTCCCTGGTGGCACAGTCGTTGAGAGTCCGCCTGCCGATGCAGGGGACATGGGTTCGTGCCCCGGTGCGGGAAGATCCCACATGCTGCGGAGCGGCTGGGCCCGTGAGCCATGGCCGCTGAGCCTGCGTGTCCAGAGCCTGTGCTCCACAACGGGAGAGGCCACAACAGTGAGAGGCCCGCGTACCGCAAAAATAAAAAAATAAAAAAAAATAAGGAAACTGAAGGATGATGAAACAGTGAAGATTTATTTCACTATTACATCATCATTCTAGGCAATTCCCTCATTCTTCTGTTGTTTTTTTAAATTAGTTTTTTTTAATTAGTTTTACTCTTTTTTAACATAGTTGGAATAATTGATGAGTAATGATAAAATTATTCTTAGGATGATGAAATAGTAAAATGTTTTACGATATGGCAAAAATAAGATCACTAGGATCCCATGATGTATCTTAGATTTATAAAAGGAACCAATGGGCCCACTTAGTAATTCTGAGATAGAATGAGTTTTATTCTATTAAGAAAGGTAAATCTTCTCTCTGTTCTTTGGAAGAACTCTAAGAACGAATAAAGTCATGACATATAAATTCTTAGAAATAGTTAGAAATGCTCCCAAAAGAAGCAAACTAAAATGGGGTCTAATGAACCTGATGGTATACTGAGGGTTAAACTAAACACTCTTCTCAACTCTTACCATTATACATTCAACAAATATTTACTGAGCTACTGCCATACTGAGGCACCATTCTAGGTCCTTGGGCTATGTAAACAAAATAGACATTGCTACCCCTGTAAAACTTGCATTCTAGTGTCTCTCTAGGGTAGAGAGACAATAAACAACAAACATAACAAATAAGTAAACGATGTATCTTATCAGTAATAAATGCTTTTGAAAAAAGAAAAAGTAGAGCATGGTAATGAGAATTGGTAGTGTTGGACATGAACTACAATTTTACATAGGGGGGACAGAGTAGACCTCATTGATATTTAAGCAAAAACTTAAATGAGATGAGGGAATTAGCCATGCAGTTCTGGGATATCCCAGGCAGTAGGAACAGACAAAGTCCTTAAAGCAAGAATATTCTTGTTCTGACTGAAGAACAGCAGGGGGGCCAGTGTGGTTAGAACAGTGTAAATGAGGGGGAGGTGAGGTCAAACAAGTACAGGGTTGCCAGTTTACAAGGGCCTTGTAGGCCTTATAAAGATACTTGCTTTTATTCTGAGTGACATGGGAAGTCAGTGGAGGGTTTTGAACAGAGAAGTGATATGATTTGACTGACAATTTAAAGAATCACTCTGTTGGGACTTCCCTGGTGGTCCAGCAGTTGAGACTTCGCCTTCCAATGCAGGGGGTACAGGTTCGATCCCTGGTCAGGGAGCTAAGATGCCACATAACTCGCGGCCAAAAAACCAAAACATAAAACAGAAGCAATAATGTAACAAATTCAGTAAAGACTTTAAAAATGGTCCACATCCAAAAAAAAACAATCTCTTTTAAGAATTACTCTGTTGAGATTAAAAAATGAGGGGAGGGGCAAGTAAAGAAGCAGAGAGACTAGGTGGCTATTGCAATAATTCAGTCAATAAATCATGATACCTCTAACCGGGATGACAGCAGAAGATGTGCTGAGAAGTGAAGGAATTCTGAATATATTCTGAAGGTAGAGCCAACGAGATTTCCTGATGAGTTGGATATGAATGTAAAAGAAGACCAGAGTCAAGGATGACTCCCAGTTTTTTGATTTGAGCAACTAAAAGGATAGAGTTGATGTAACTAAAAACTGTAGATGAAGATGTTTGGGGGAAAGATGAATTTCATTTTGAACAGGCTGGATGTGCGATAACTATTAGACGACCAAATGAAGATGTTTAGTAGGCTACTGGATATACCAGTCTTAAGTTTAAGAGACAGACCTGAACTGGAAATATAAACTTGCAGATTGTGGCATGGAGATGATGATTAGAACAGGACTGGGTGACAGTACCAGGGGATTGAATATAGGGAAAGAAGAAAAAAAGAGCAAGGATTTAGAAGAAATAAGCAGTGCGGTGGGAAGAAACCTGTTGGGAGGAAGGGTAAATGCCCTGTAAACCAATTAAAGAAAATGTATCAAAGAAGAGGTGTTGTCAATTATGGGGAATGCCACTGATAGGTCAGGGTAAGATCAAGGCTCAGAACTGACTCTTGTAATTATTACCAAGTCACTGGTGATCTTGATAAGAGAAGTTTGAATGAAGCAATGAAGCAAAAACTCTACTGAACAGAAGAGAAGTAGAGGCGAGAGACTGGAAGCAGTAAACAGACAAATTTTTGAGCAGTCTGACTACAAAAGAAATATTCATCTAAAACTTGGTACCCTATTACCTTAAAACTTTTACCCTCTAATAACACCAGGTGTTATTAATAACACCAGGTGACTCAGTATGTGGGGGGAATTTGTTCAACTAGCTATGAATGATTTTGATTTAAAAAAAAATAACATCCAGGGCTTCCCTGGTGGCACAGTGGTTGAGAGTCTGCCTGCCGATGCAGGGGACACAGGTTCGTGCCCCGGTCTGGGAAGATCCCACATGCCGCGGAGCGGCTGGGCCCGTGAGCCATGGCCGCTGAGCCTGCGCGTCCGGAGCCTGTGCTCCTCAACGGGAGAGGCCACAACAGTGAGAGGCCCGCATACCGCAAAAGACAAAAACAAAAACAAAAACATCCAAAAAGAACAATGTAGCCCTCTATAGGCCATATGGAATATTTGATCACATCCACTCCCCCAGATCCTACTCTAAACTTATAATGCCACAACCTATTTGCAGTAGGACCAATACTGAAAAATAAGAGCGGAAGAAGAAAACACAAGGAATAGGAAAAAGTGAAAGAGAGAAGAAAAAGTTAGGAAATAGCATCAGAAAAAGGGAAAGAAAGAAATGATTTTTCCCGCAGATTTACTGAGGTATAACTGACAAGAAAGAAATGATTTTTAAAATACCCATCTTGGAATAAAAGAGAGGCAGTTTATTGTACAAGTAAACACCAGGTATGAATTGAGACCTAGGTTCTTCCAAAACATACTGAATAATTTTGTACTAATCATTTTAACTCTCTAGACTTCAATTTCTCATTTGTGAGCATGAATCTAGACCCTACATGATCTTTTAAGATAAATTACCTCAGGAACCAACTCAAATGGTACCTGCTTCTTCAAAGTCCCTGAAGGAAACCAATCACTCTGGATTATTTTCTCTGAGTTCTAGTGTTTTACAAAATCTCCATTAAGGTCCCATCCACACTGGAAGAAGAATATACTTAAGAAACTTTTGATAACAAAAGCTTCAAGTAACAAAGGAAGGTTTTTAAAATTAACTTCTAAATTGGTAAACAGAAATATGAATTAGCAACATATGTGAAATATTTGTTAGAAACATAAACAGTCCATGCCCCCTGGGAATACACACTAACCTCCATCTCAGAAAGACCATGACTATTTATAATCTCCATGCAGTATGCGCTATTGAGGCCTACTAGGCAGGGTTAAAGCTGGATTTTCAACAAGGCTCACAAGTCCTGAGGTTAAATACATATGAATTAAGGATGTTTAATCCAATTTAAGATACCATCTTTTCATATTTAAAGCAGCTTCCCTTAAACAGGAAAAATACAAAATACATGAGCTGGCTCTGACAGTAAAGCTCCTGCAGAGGTAATGTAAAGGTCCAGTTTTTTAAAAAATAATTTAAACATATGCTGTGTTTAATCTCACTTCCCAAACATATAATATGTCCTGCTAAAACCAAAATACTTTTATGGAGTCAAAAGGCTATAAAAACAAAAAAATTTAATAAATTTCAAAACTTAACAAGCATCATTGCTTAAATATAATTAGGACTAGCTACATAAAATGAGAAAAGGATAGTTTTTTTGGGGTGTGTGTATAAACACACATAAATCTGTATACACACAGAGAAATAAAACAGTTAAACAGTTTCTACCTGTTTTTGTGTACTTCCTTTCAGATATTGTTCCCCTAGAGTCTTGGCCTCTGTTGCTGTCTAACTTGAATTCACAAAACTCAATGGCTCATGGTTTTCAAAGCTTAGGGCTACGTTTGCAGAACAAAGTCGCTTTCTCTCTCTCTCTTTTTTTTGGTGGGTACAAGTATGGGGACCACAGGAACAGTTAAATTCATGGCATGGCTGGTCTACCACACAGTCAGGGGAATTCTTTAAATAGAGCCTGTCACTCTTTTGGCCCATCAATGGGATTTCCTCCTCAAACTGCTGATTCGTTCAGGTACACAACAGAGGAAATTTCAGTTAACCTTTGTTTCACCCCAGGGAAAAATCTGTCTGAAAGTATAAAATGAATAGATTTAAAAAAAAAAATAAGCAGCTCAGCCACAGGGCCATTCTCCTACTGTTCACTGCAGCTTAAGTTAAACAGTAGAAAGGGAGAGTGGAATGTTTCATTCCCAATGGAAAATTTGAGCACAATATAGAACTTGGAAATCAGTAGGGCACAGTTTATTTTGATGACTAAACCAAACCAACTATCCCTTCTGTTTAACAAACTTGAAAATTCCCCTTCTGATAATTTTATGAGTCAGAGTTACTTTTTCTCATATCGCCATTACCACTATAATTTGACCGAGGTGTCTATAACAAAGTTGCATCCTCAATTTTCTTCAAAAAAAAAAGTAACTCAAGAATATTTTTAAATAAAAGTAAAACATTAATTAAAGTAGTAATGGGGAGAAGGGGAAAGTAGAGACAGAATAAATCAGAGTCCTGTTAAATTCTGTTATTCATTTGTAAATAAAAATAAAAATTCAAGTGGGGAAGGAAAAAAAAAAAGGAGACCACTTTTCCATTATAAAGTTCTCTGTTTTCAAACAATGGGAGTATGTGAAGAGGCTATAGTTAGATTTAGACATGTGAAATCTTGGGGTGAGGAATAAAAACAAAGAAAACAACTTAAAATTTGTTTTCCCCTGAAATTAAGGTAATTTAGATTATATATATAAAATATATTTTAGAAATATAAAATTATTTTTTAAAAATACAAATTTTAGGATATGGTGGATACACACTGGCTACCTAGTCTTATTTCTCCCGAATGATTTCTGAAACCCATGGAATACCAAATGTCTTGTTCTATCAATACTTTGTATACATGGTAACATGTATAATTCCTATATATTGACTATAAGCAGATAGAGCAGCTCTTAAAAACAATAGCAGGATGCATTTTGCCTCTGGGACCAATGTCATTTTCATAAGAGAAAAAAATGATTCAAGGACTTCTTGCTTAAATTTTCTTACCAACTTTTTACTTAAACTTTTTTTTGGGGTGATAAAATACACACAACGTAATACTTACCATCTTAACCATTTTTAAGTGTACAGTGGCATTAAGTACATATTATTGTGCGACCATCACCACTACCCCCTTCCAGGACTTTTCTCATCTTGCAAAACTGAAACTCTATGTCCATTAAATAATATTTTACCAACTTTTGATGGAGAACTTGGAAGGTATGTTCTTGTTCTACTGACAAGGTCTCTGCTCCTGAAAGTGGAGCTGATGCTCGCAGTATTACACTTTATTCTGAAGGAACTGGAATTAAGATGCTTATCATACACCTTGCTCAAAAACCTTAAGACAAAGAAGAGAGAGACTTAAAAGGCAGAAGGAAAGTTTTTCAGATTGGATAATTTTGGTCTTCAAGTTCACTGACATTTTCGATCTGCTATTAAGCTCATCCAGTTAATTTTTCTTTCAGATAATGTACTTTTCAGTTCTAGAATTTCTACTTTATTTCTCTACTGAGATTTCATGTCTATTATTTCATTATATGCATATTTTATATTCTTGAACACAGTCAAAAATACTTCCTTAAAATCCTTGTCTGCTAATTTCAACACTTCGGTCATCCCAGAGTCAGTGTTCACTGACTACCTTTTCTTAAGTATGCATCAAATTTTTAAGTTTCTTCGTATGTCTGGTAATTTTGGATGGTATCCTGAACCTTGCAAATGATACTTTGTAGACTATGGATTCTGTTATATTTCCTTAAAGAGAGCTGATGCCTGTTCAAGGATAAATAATTTGGCAAATATGTATATGCATAATTTGGGCGTCCCCCTCTGTGAATTCCCCTTCATTGTCCAGCTGCTATAGTAGCCTCTCTCTTCTGATTCCCAACATCAGTAAGACTTTGAATTTCTTTCAGAGTTCTAGCCACTCCCATGCTATACCAATTAGTGACTGCCCTGAGGCAAAAAACCATAAAAGCAGGAAACTCACCCAATGCTGTTCCTTTATCCCAAATGTTGACTCCCTATCAATTTCCACCTGCTTTTGGTTGGTCTCCAGTACCTTCAGATACTTTACGTTTTTAAGTATTAAGGTATGCTTTAAAGTGATGAATTTGTGTATAAATTATATGATATATATAAACATTTATAGTATAGTATTTTGTCCAGAGTATAATTATCTGTGGGAAGGTTGGTCCATTATGAATAATTTTGCCATTACCAGAAGCAGAACTCTGGGATTGCTTTTTAAGCATGGTGTTATAACTTTTTTTTTTTTTAATCTTCTTTTACTTTTCTTTCTCAGCTTCATTCAGGTAAGGATTGAGTCTATACTATTTACTGCTCTCTTTCCCATAGCATAGGGCTTGTTACAAAAAAAGGAGACCCCTCTTTTTTTTTTAATAAGGGCTGTCCTATAAATATTTTTTGAGTGAATGAATGATGACATAAGTCAAAGTGAAAATCATTAATAAGCATCAGAAAGTTCCAAGGAGAGGGAAGGTACTTTGGGCTGGAGTGATTAGCAATATCTCATCATTTAAGAAAATTTGCTTTCTTCTTGGATGCAAAGAAATCTACCCTTAGTTTCCAAATATGATGCATTATTTATAGGATTTAGATTGTTTTAAATTATAGCTTCTTGTTTTCTGGCTAAGATACTCCAGTCATGAGTTTTATTATTCAGGGGTCCCATACTGAGTATAAATCCTTTCCATCAGAGAAAATGTTACATTTTAGTTCTCTGGGAAAATTAATTATGATTTACTATTTTAGGCCACCTTCTAAATTCCTGGGATAATTATATGAGATTCTAATTTCCAAAACATTCATTTGCAAATAGCTCATGAATACTACCCAATTTCCCAAAAGACAGTATGAAAATGAGCACCCTAAATGATGGGGAAGGCAATTAACATCTATTGAGGGACTGCTAGGTGAAAAGCTCTATAATAAGTGCTTTATCTCATTTAATCTTCTCAATTACCCTATGACATGGATATTATTACCAACTATTTAGAGATAAGTAAACTAAAGCTCAAAGCTGGCCAAGGTCACGCAGTAGGTAGAGCATGAATTCAAATTTGATAACTTTTGACTACACTGAAATCAAGCACTGCTGTTCATACTCTATTTAGAGAGTAAAAAGGCAAGCCAGACTGGGAGGAGATATCTGCCCAACATATAAAGGATTCACAACCAGAAGGTAAAATAAACCCCTACAAGTTAGGACAAATGAATAGGAAAACTAGCAAAAGAATTTTAAAAAGCCCTTCACAAAAGAGCTATCTAAATACCAACAAACATATGTTGTTGGTACTCAGATAACAAACATAAGAGGTCAAGTCAACGTACTTGACTTCTTTTAGCTATTAGGTAAATACATATTAAAGCCACAATAAAATACTTCTATTTACGTACCAAAATAGATAGAATTAAGAACACTAACAATCTTAAGTGTTGGCAAGGATATGGACAATGGGAACTCTCTTAAACTGTTGGTAAGAGTGTAAATTGGTACAACCACTTTGGAAAAGAAGTTTGTCATTATCTACTCAAGTGGAGGACATGCATACCATAGAACAAAGCAAGTCTAGTCCTAGGTATATACCTGAAAGAAACGCAAAACATGCACATTAAGAGCAACACTGTTAGCAATAGTCAAGATGTCCATTTACAGTAGAATGGATAAAACTCTGATACAGTCATACAATGACATATCCTACATCAACTGAAAAACAAACAAAATGAGCCACAGCTACATAATGTTATATAAAGGAAGGCAGACCTATATAAAATGTATCCTATCAGTCCATGAATATAAACCTCAAAAACAGGCAATTCTAGACAACAGTTTAGGGAATACAGCAGTGAAAAAACTGTAAAGAAAATCAAGGAAAGTATTATCACAAAAATCAGGCAACCTTTTGCAAGAAGGCAAAGGTTATGACCAGGGAGGGGGATACCGAGGGCTTCATTGTGCTGGTAATATCCTATATTTTGACTAGGTGATGATTATATGAGTTGTTTGCTGTATAACCATTCATCAAAGTAGATGCTAAATTTGAGAAGAACATGCTGGACCTGCCTACCCAGCTATCAATTATTAGTATAGGGCTTCCCTGGTGGCGCAGTGGTTGAGAGTCCGCCTGCCGATGCAGGGGACACAGGTTCGTGCCCGGGTCCGGGAAGATCCCACATGCCGTGGAGCGGCTAGGCCCGTGAGCCATGGCCGCTGAGACTGCGCGTCTCATGGCCTCTCCGCAACGGGAGAGGCCACAACAGTGAGAGGCCCCCATACCACACACACACAAAAAAGTTATTAGTATAAAGTTCTAATACTTAAGACAGTGTGGTCCAGGTACATGAATAGATTGGTAGCCCAAGTGAAAGACTTGCATTCATAAGCTTGATATATGACATTGGTGCCATTCCATGGGGAACTGAGGTTTATTCCATAAGTGGTGCTGGGACAATGGGAAAAAACAAAATTGGAATTCATCTCTCACCATATACAAAAAAACAATTCCAAGTGGATTAAAATTCTAAATATGGAAAGCAAAAAATTTTTAATTGTATAAGAAAAGTATAAAATATATTTTAAAATCTCAGAAGTGGGAAGGATTTTTAAAGAACAGACTATTAAGGAAAAGACTGATAAAATAAGTACATTAAAATTTAAAACTTTTACACATCAAAAGACATCATAAAGAAGTTAGTATAGTTGGTAGTTTAGATAAAATTGTATCAATACACATTTATGGAGTTGACAGCTGTACTATGGTTATGTAAGAGAATATATCTCTATTCTTAGGAAATATATTGAATATTGAAGCATTTAGGCATAAAAGGACAGGCATGATGTACCTAACTTACTTTCAAAAGGTTCAGAATATACACATACACACATATATATAGATACATAAATACATAGAGTGTGATTAATAAAACAAATGGAGGAAAATATAAACAATAAGTTAATCTGGATAATGGGTATACAGGTATTCTTTGTACTATTTTTATTTTTGCAACTTTTTGTAAATTTGAAATTACTTCCAAAGAAAAAGCATTTTGATTTTATTTTTTTTAACACATCATTAAGAAAAATTAAAAGAAGCCACAGACTGGGAGGAAATGTTGCTAATGCATGTAACCAACAAAGGGTTCATATCCAGAAGCTATAAAAAATTTCTATAAATCATTAAGGGAAGAATGATGCAAGATCCAATAAACATATGAAATGATGTTCAACCTCTCCCTAATGAGAATCAGCAATCTACACAATGAGATACAACAGCAAAACAGAAAAATCTGACATACCAAATATTGAGCAGGAGGTAGGTGAACAAGAGCTCATACAATCATGCCTGTAGGGATTCTTTGCAAAATCTAGTGCAGTTGAAGATTATCCCTTGACTCAGTAATCTACTCCTAGCTACACACTCTAAGATCAGGGGTCAGCAACCTTTTTCTTAAAAGGCCAGAGAGTAAATATTTTTAGGCTTGTAGGTCATAAGGTCTCTCAACTACTTAACTCTGCCACTGTAAGCTGAAAGGAGTCATAGACAATACATACACAAATGGACAGGGCTGTTTCATTAAAGCTTTATCTACAGAAACAGGCATTTGGCCTGTGGGCCATAGTTTGCCAACCCCTGCTCTAGAGAAACCCTCATACATGTGCACCAAGAGATAATTAGTAAGGATATCCATAACAGCTTTATTTGTAACTGCAAAAATTTCCAGCAATCTAACTGTCCATCAGTAACAGAATGGATATATTAGTGGTACACTCATACAATAGAATACTATACAGCAGTTAGAAATGAATGAACTAGAGCCACATATATCAACATGAATGCATCTTATGATTGTAATGCTGACTGAAGAGAAGTTCAGAGGTATACTCATAGGATAGTGCCGATTACATAAAGATTGAAAACATGCAAAGCAATATACATACACAAATGTACAGTAAAAGTATGAAGAATGCATGGAGCAAAGATAAACTATATCGTTAAGAAAGGTTTAAAAAACAAAAAGCAAGGAAGTGATTACTATAAATGTCAAGGTAATGAATATATCTATGGGGGAGGGAAGAGATGAACTACGGTAGAGAGGAACATGCTTCAGGGGTACTGTCAAGGTCTTATTTCTTGACCTGGGTGATGGTTATATAGATGCTCACTTTATACTTTTCCCTACATGTTTTATGTATGCATTTAATAACTTTTAGAAAGGCTTCCTTCCCCTCCTCTCAAACTGACAGGAATGATAAAACTGAATTCAACATAATTTGCACAGTAAAAGCAAGTGATTGAGAGAGGATTTAATAAAAGTCAACTTGTTGGCTATCTGAAAATTAAATTGTTTACTAGTCAAATCGCCAAACCCAGCAGAGATTTATGAAAGTAAAAGGTAAATAATGGGAATAAACTTCTAAATTTCTGTTTCTCCCTCAGAACTTCTGATACAATGAGGTATATTAAAGTCTTCATTAATGACATTTTTTTCCCTACTGGATAATGCTTGTATGTGCTCTTTCTCATTCATTCACTATTCTGGAAAAATTTCCAACATACAGAAGTTGAGAAAATAGTATAAAGAACCTCCATGGATCCAGCTTCAATGATTATTAAGTCATGACCAATCTTATTTCATCTATATCCCTAACCATCTCTCTCTATATATCCCTTCCCCTGTTCCCCTACTGAATTATTGTTAAGCAAATCCCAGACATCATATAATTTCATCTGTAAAAATTTCAGCATACTATCTCTAAAAGATAAGGTCCCTTTAAAACTTAACTGTAATACCAATAACATACTTTTAAAAAATCCACCAGAATCAAATATTCATCAGTATTCAAATTTCCATGATTATCTCATAAATAAGACAAGATCCAAAAATGTCCATTGTAATAAATCAATATTTCTTTTAAGGCTCTAAATCTACAGTTTCTCCCTCCCATATTTCCTCCCTTCATTCCACTTCTCCCCTTATCTTTGCAATTATTTATTAAAGAAATGAGGTATTTATACTATAGAGTTTCCTATATTCTGGATTTTGATGACTGTATTGTATTTCATGGTACCACATTCTTTGTATTTCTTATAAACTGTTAGTTAGGTCTAGAAGCTTGGTCACATTATTATTATTTTTTCTTTTTAAGAAATAATACTTGTAGGTAATACTGTGTTCTTCTCTGAAGAGGCACATAAAGTCTGGTTGTCTCTTTTCGTCAAACTAGAGCCATTGATAATTGATTAAATCCATTATTTCATTAGGTCTTGCAAAATGGTGGTGCTTAAACTATTCCTTTTTCATTTATTAGTTCCAGTACTTCTTTGAATGTAAAATTCACCTCTTTGAAGTAACCAAACATCCTCTCTTTAGGTACACTGAGGAACAGTTCATGTGACTGACACATTTAAGTGTTTCTTTAAAATTCAAGTCATACAGGAAGAGTCATCCCTGTTTCTTCATAATCAAGTAGAAATGAAATCAATGCCCCCCCTTTTTTGGTTATTGGGAACTATTTTCAGTGTGAGGTGGGGAGAAAAAAACTATTATATGTTGTAGCATGTAAAATTCCTAGGAGGTCTTTTCAGCGCTATAATTTTATATGTATGTAGTACATCTGAATCTTTTCTAATGAAACATCAAGAAACTGACCATTCTGATACTACAGAGACATTAAATTTTGGGATATCTCAAGTTCCATTCCTAAACCTGCTTCTCTATGCCAACATTGTCCAATAGAAATATAATGCAAGTCACAAATGTGAAACAGGTAATTTTATATTTTCTGGTAGCCACAGTAAACAAGTAAAAACAGGTTAAATTAATTTTAATAATATATTTTATTTAGCCCAATTATCTAAAAGATCATTTTAACATGTACTCGATATAAAAAACTATCAACGACATACTTTCCCATCTTTTATCATGCTGTCTTTAGACTACAGCATGTCTCAATTCAATTAACCACATTCCAAGTACTTAAAGCCACATGTAGCTAGGGGCTACCATATTACACCACACAGCTCTATACTCTCTCTCAGTAGCTGAAAAGTCTAAATGAGACCAACTAGCTATGCTTATGATTCACAGATAAACCTCTCTTGATCTGACCACTGCTGTAAATCCAACTGCCTAGGTACCTCAGACTCAACATGTTCCTAGCCAAACTCGTCTTCCTAAAACTGGTCCCTCCTCAGTGTTTCCTATCTTAGTACATGGCATGCCCATACATGCAGTGCACAAATCAGAAACCTGGCAGTTGTTCTGGTTGTCTTCCTCTCCTTCATCTCCTATGTAGAATTCCTCACCAAGTTCTGTTGATTTTAATTTCTAAAATTATATCAAATTCAGTTCTTTCTCTCGACTGCCACCTCACTAACCTAAGTTAGCAACATTTCATTCCTGGAATGCTGTAATAGCTACTTAATTGGTCTTTCTGCATCTACTCAAGGCCTTCTGACCAATTTTCCATCCTGCAGCTTAGAGATCTTTTCAAAATGCAAATTTGATCCTGTAACCCCTGCTTTACACAATTCAACAGTTTCCAAATGCTTTAAAAATAAAGACCAAAAACCTTAATATGGCCTACAATGTCTGCAATTTCTGATCTTACTTTTCCAGTCTCATCTCATTCTACATGCTCTCTCCACACTGCCTTCAAGCCATACTGGCCTTCCTTCAGGACATAAAATGAGCCATTATCCCTTCCATTAGAGGACCCTTGCACATGTTATTTCCTTGGCTCAAAACAATTTTCATACCACTATTTCAAATAATTAATTCTTACTCATCTTTTGGCTTTCAGCTTAAATACCGCCCTTGAACCAGTTCCTTGTCCCCCATACTTAGTTAGGATCTCCATTACACATTCTCATAGCACTGTTTTATCTTTCCTTCACAGCAGTTTGGTTCATTTTGTATCCCCAATCTAGCACACAGTTAGTACTCAATACATCTGTTGAAAGACCAAATAAATAGGGTACTGACAGTGATGCTAGAATTGACAACTATAGAGTTTCATGGTTAAGAGACAGGATTAGCCCCTTAAAGCAGCAGAAATTCTGTTGATTTTCTGATGGGAGGAGGACAGGACTCAAGATGGCAATCATGACTTTTGAAGTTTACTACTTTGTTTCTCTGCAAATAAACACTTGATAGGTCTGCGACCTAAGTATACCTTACCTTATTGACCAGGTAGAGAAATACGGTTTATCAGTAAGCTCTCATTATTATTATTATTATTATTTTGCGGTACGCGGGCCTCCCACTGTTGTGGCCTCTCCCATTGCGGAGCACAGGCTCCGGACGCACAGGCCCAGTGGCCATGGCTCACGGGCCTAGCCACTCCTCGGCATGTGGGATCTTCCCGGACCGGGGCACGAATCCGTGTCCCCTGCATCGGTAGGCGGGCTCTCAACCACTGCGCCGCCAGGGAAGCCCTCTCATGATTTTGTAATAGTGGCCTGTTCGTTCTGAGAGCACTTTAGAGATACTAAGAGTTTTTACAAAATATTCACAAACAGTTTGCTGTGCTAAGCCCTGTGGGGAACAAAAAGTCTAAAACACAGTTTCTGCTCTGAGGAACTTACAATCAAGTTGGGGCACGAAGTAACATACACAAAATGATAAAGACAAAACCAGTCCATGAAGAAAGTTAAATGAATGGTACTACCCTACAAGAAATGTTAATACAGTTGAGAGAAGGAAAGACTTGCGTAAATAGAGAGGAAATCTTCATCTTCAAGCGGAAGATGCAATTTGATGAAAAGGAGTCAAAGACAGAAAAGGGAAGAACATTTCTAGCAACAGGAAATGTTAAAGACAAGGAGTAGAGAAAAAGAGCAAGGTTTTTTCTAGGTCTGAGTACATCAATTTGACTAGTAACATGATGACAACAGTAAACTAGCTTAGATTCATCTCACCTTAACCATAGCTCTGTCTCTAAGGACCAAAACAGGTCATCAAGATAGATGACCACCGACTTCTTTGATATTATACTAATTATCTTAGCCAAGAAATATTGACGATTAATGAACCTTATGACTTATTTCCCAAACTGTGTCTGAATTGATAAATTAAATGTACAGGCATATTCCATGGGATGTCTTCTGGACAGAACACTTCTATCTCTTAATATAATACGTTTTGACCAATGTTTATACAGGAAAATTTGAATTTATTGTCCCTAAATTCAAATTGTATGTGAAAAGTCTCAAGCCACCTTCAAAATATAACTGGTATCAAACATCAAAAACACCACAAAGAGATCACAAATGAAACAACAGGGTGTAAACCTCTTTTTTGTAATTTTCACCCTAAAGTACTAACTACCTCTCCCAGTGATTTTTCAAAACCCTCCTGTTCAGAAGGCTACAGTTGTACACCTGGGTTTAGCTCACCTGGGTTTCACAGTCTTTGTGAAATAGTTTTTCCCTTCTTTGCCCATTTTGGCCACAACATCATTTCTTAAAACAAGTGAAAATGGCTAATTCAACACTCCTTCTCTCCTTAACTTTCTTGAAGCTCCATCTCCCTTGAGTGACAATTCATTACAGAAAGGTGCCTTGTTTTTCACAGTAAACTTGTATCTGCATTTTTCTAACAAATTTAGTTATTGCTGTTTATTATTTGATGTGCATATTGTAAAGATAATGTCTATGGTATGGCATGGAAACTGTACATGCTACTACATTAAAAGTAAACACTGTTTACAATTATATTAATTGCTTTATGATCAGGATGCTAATTTTTCCATTTTACTTCCCAACATGATAATGTTTCATAGATACAGGCATTTTACTGTATTTTAGTTACATTTTAGGAAACTGACTGAAGGCTTTGGGGGTGTGTGTGTAATGCACTAAAATTTTCTGCATTTATAGGAATGGGAAACAGGCTCTTAGTTATTTTCAAGCAGAACATCCGATTTTTCAGTAATGATTATAAATGCTTATATTTAGTAGAGACTAGGCAATCAGTAAAAATAAGGTGTTTTTCTTTCAGTGTGGTATAATTTCTTTTCTAAATCTGATGTGACCTCAGAATTAAAATATGCTGGCTATCCTTTGTACATGATAGGGTATAGGAACAAACAACAGTCATTTTTCTGAAGACAGAATAATTATCTTTTAAATTACATACTTTTGAAGGAAGTATAATCAATTTGCCAGTTCATCCAGCTTCATAAAGTCAATGAAACCATTTTTTTAATGAGATGATGCCCCTCTCCTACCAAGATCTCACATTTTATTAATTAATTACAAATTTTATTTTCCAATATATTCCTATCATTATCTTCTGAGTAACAAATGGGGAAATTCCCACTACCGTTGTTATAGAAAACAAAATGATAGATAACTTTTTCAAGAACAGAAAGCAGTAAAATCAAATACACTTCCTGTATCATAATTTGATTTCTCAGAAACACAATTATATATTCCTAGAGTTTTCAGGATATCTTTTAAAAATACTTAAATTAAGACTCACTAATTTTTTTTTTTTTTTTGCGGTACACGGGCCTTTACTGTTGTGGCCTCTCCCATTGCGGAGCACAGGTTCCGGACGCGCAGGCTCAGCTAAAAAACACTTAAATTCAGATTCCCTAATTTTTTTTTTTTTTTGCGGTACACGGGCCTTTACTGTTGTGGCCTCTCCCATTGCGGAGCACAGGTTCCGGACGCGCAGGCTCAGCGGCCACGGCTCACGGGCCCAGCCGCTCCGCGGCCTGTGGGATCTTCCCAGACAGGGGCACGAACCCGTGTCCCCTGCATCGGCAGGCGGACTCTCAACCACTGTGCCACCAGGGAAGCCCAAGACTCACTAATTTTTAAGATTTCAGTTTCTTGATATTAAAATTTTTTTTTTCTGTAATGAGAGTATAAATATCCTATTTATTTGTGTGGTTCTAAGAAGGACACTATTGTGCCCCATGGCATTCCGGGCAAAAGAGCACCGGTGAAATTAATCATGAGGAAACATAAGACAAACCTAAACTGAAAGACATTTTATAAAATAACTGGCTAGTACTCTTAAAAGTGGCAAGATTATTAGACAAAGAAGAAAACTGTCCCAGACTAAAGGAGACTATGAAGTTATGACAACTAAATGTAACCCTGGATCCTAGATCAATCCAGGTCTGGAAAAAGAATGTTAATTATAGAATTGATGAAATTTGAATAAATTCTGATAGATTAGTTAGTATTGTATTACTGTTAATTTCCTGATTATGTGAATTGTACTATGGAGGTAAGATGTCAGCAATTTGGGAAGCCGGGTGAAAGGTACATAGGAGTTTTTTGTTTAAGTCTGATATATTTCAAAATAAAATATTAAAAAAATTACATACACACACACCGGCCCACAAAATGTGAAAGTGTTGGGCTGGTTGTTTTGAAATGGAATGTAAGCACATAAGTGAGAAAGAAGGTGGCCATGGACTCCCAATTTCCCAGTGCCAAACTGCTATTCCCAGGTTTTTGAAGGAGGGTTTTCTCCTCTCTTTACTGAGAACTGTAAACATCTGCAGAATATGTGTGTGGCCAGTTATTCTTTTTTATTCCAGTTTGAGATTTGGTGGCCATGTCTGGAAAAGTCAATGGCTCCTTTGGCTGATGGTATCACTGAAAATGTTGTATGTAGATGCATGGGGAATTTAAAGTTTGCCTAAGGTTCAGAACTATCTTTCTTCCCAATAAGAAAAGTTTCCCAAATTAAAGAACACATAGGTCTTTATTGTTCACACACTCTAAGCTGAAAGACCTTCCTGTCCAAACAAGGTATATGTTACTCTACAGATACTTACATAAACTACGAGGTAATGGTACCTCTTAGAGCCTTGGCAGGCTATGAATTTTGCTTTGGATGCAAGCTAATGGCAACAACCATTTCTATTATGATACCTAAGCAGCATGGAGAACAAAATCTGCCTTTAGAAAATGCATACATTGGTTAGCAGTTTTATTTCATTCTGTGTAATAGGAAAGATAATCTATCCATATCATACTCAAAGTTTTCTAATTCTATTATTTGGAATCTACAAATTCTCTTTTATAAGATGGTGAATTTAAGTTGCTCAATATTAATCATAATTTTGGGAATATAGTTTCTAATATATTACCTAAGAATTGTTAATCTGTGGTTTTGTACTTTGTACAATCTATAATTAAACTGTATGAAAACACTCTGATTTCTCCTCATTATAATAAAGGTATATTCTGACATGCCACCCCCCCCCCAAAAAAAAACTTTTCTTAAAGACAATGAAACTTTACATATTAAGCATTTACATTTGGGAAGACAGTTCCTATTTTCTTGGGTGAACTATATAAATGAGACAGGTTAAATCTTTTCAGTTTAAGAAAGGAATTAAGAGCATTATTTTTATCATATTGTTGTAGAAAGTAACAGTTCCTACTCTTTTCTTCTAAAGTCTGACTTTCAAGATGTGAAAGTGGCATGATGACAAGATCTTAAGGAAGAGGTAGGATTTCAACAAGCAGGGATTTGGGAGGGGGTGAGAGAAAGGCACCCCAGAACAAGGGATTGATCTGAAGATGAACAAAGAGGCAGGGAAATATGGAAGAATTGGTTTGGCTTATGGGAAAGAAGGCTATGGCATATAGATTGGAAAAATATACTAGAGCCAGATCACTGAGGGGCTTAAATTCTAGGCTGAACAGGTTATGCTTAATTTCATAGGCAATGAGAAGCCACTGAAGGTCTTTGAAAAAGGGAAAGCCATGATGATATCTATTGTAGGAAGATCAGTCCAACAACATTGTGGAAGGAACTTAAGGAGAGAAAAGTAGCAAAGTGACAGATTATCATTATAATAGTCTAGGTAAGAGATAAGTGTTTCAACCACAGTGGTAGCACGGGGAAGAAAAAAGAGGCAGGGCATTATCTAAGTAGAATCGATATAATTTGGCCTTTTCCAGAGAAACATATATAAGATTTGAATAATACCATTTCAATCAAACCTCAAAATCAGAAAATGGTAAATAAAAACACACCTAGAAACAACTAAGCTGAATTGGATTGGGGATGGAGGGAATGGGGAACTTTCTTTCCAGATCTTTGACAATGTCTTCCACTCGCTGATCCTAAGATTTTAGTCCTTAAGGTAGTCACGTGATTCAGACAGGACCCTTCACCTACCTTTTTTAAACTGAAGGCATGAAAAGAAGGCAAATATAAGAAGATTCAGTCCCATACAGTTAAAAAAAAAAAAAGTCATGTGTTTCTTGATCCTGCCTGCTGAAACACTCCTTTCTCAAGGGTATTATCTAGGGAAAAGATTCATAATTGCTAAATGGATAGCTGTAGTTCTTTACCAGGAGGAAGAACATCTGTTTTCTCTCCTGATGGGATACAGGTTTCCTAGGCTACCAAATTTATCCTATACCCTACACTGCCTCACACAATTCAGAAATACAAACTCAAACGCAGGAATATGCTTGTTTTGTTACAAGTTAACTCCTAAACATTAGAAGAGCCGGGTGTGTACCGCAAACATATGTCTTTTAACACCCCTTTTCACAGGCAATTTCTTCTTCTCTGATGAGAGTTCAAGACTGTCATGGAGAGGTCTAAAGAAAATAGCACACTGAAGGGTTCCTAAGCAACAGAAATCAGAGATTAAAAAAAAAATTTTAAGTGTATTTTTGCAAGTAATACCATTTTACATTTGTGTGCCATTTAACAGTTTAAAAAATGCTTTTAATACTCTTAATTTAATCTTCACAAGCATCCATTATGGGGATTAGCATTTTTTATTTTATAAAGGAAACTGAGCAAGTTTGTCACAAAACTAGTAAGTAACATAGCAGGGGCTCAAAATCAGGTGTTGAAATGTTTAAATAATTTCATCATCAATGACAAGAAGATATTTTATATATCAACTAAAGAATCTTGGGCTCTCATTCACCCATGGTCACCAAGCTCATGTCAGGTCTTAACTATGTATGAATCTTCACTAAGACAATATAGACTAGTTGGGAGATGGAGTGGCATGATCTCTTCCTGCTGTGAACAATTACTTCCCACAATTTTGACCAGATTTTCAAGTTTTCTAAATTTAAAAGTTACCCTTTCAATAATCTGCTTTTTAAAAATAATTATGGATTAGGGTCTTAAAAAGTATGGATTAGGGTCTTAAAATCTCTCGGATCTGAACTAATTGGCTAAGTTTTTTGTTCTTACTTGAAAATGGAAATAAATTCTAGCTAACTCCTGAAGGAATCTTCAAATATCCAAATTAATCCTTGCACCTATAGTCTTCTCCAAATGTATATTTATAATACACAATGAAATTGGCCAAGTAAAAAAGATTACATAAAATGCCCTGAAAGTTAAAATGACTAATAAATGAAAAGGTTTAAAGACTTCCATCCCTAATCTTCTGATGTTAACTGTAGGATTTTTAGGAGGATATATGATATTAGTATGTTTTCTTAGTAAAAAATGAGATATACTGAGTTATTAAAATGTATATAAACTTTAGGAACAACGTATGTCATAAAAAGTCTTACACAAAAATAACTAGTAACAAGCTACAAATTTAACTGGAAAATACAATAGAAACCAGTTTTTTTTAATTTTTCTTTTGAAAATATGAAATAAAAGTATATAGAAAGATCTGGTAAATCAAAAAATAAAGCAGGAATAAACTGCTATTTTTCAATGAGGAAGCGAAATGCTAAAATGTATTCTGTTCATATTCTGTATTATAGTATATAGCGTTATAATAGTATTCTGCTACAGTCTTGGTGAGCACCAAAGTTGATGCTAATACCACAGGTTTACAAACCTGGAGTGTAACATAGTAAGGATGGGCTTATAAGAAATAAGACACAAAGAATCTAGAATTAGAAACTAAAAACAGAAGCACTGGTTTTAATAAGACTCATTTGTAAAATCATCTCCAACATGAAATTATTAAATGAAGTAGGAAAAATTCGATGCCCATCTTTAAGAAAATATGTAAGAAATATCCTCCATGAAAAGACCACGTTGGGGACTTCCCTGGAGGCGCAGTGGTTAAGAATCTGCCTGCCAATGCAGGGGACATGGGTTCAAGTCCTGGTCCAGGAAGATTCCCCATGCCGCAGAGCAACTAAGCCCATGCACCACAACTACTAAGCTTGCGCTCTAGAGCCCGTGAGCCACAACTGCTGAAGCCCGCACACCTAAAGCCCATGCTCTACAACAAGAGAAGCCACCGCAGTGAGAAGCCCGTGCACTGCAATGAAAAGTAGCCCCTGCTCTCCGCAACTAGAGAAAAGCCCATGCGCAGCAACGAAGACCCAATGCAGCCAAAAATAAATAAAATTTAAAAATAGATAAATAAAATGTACTTAAAAAAAAATCTTGGTTAATCCACTTATTTAAGTAGTTTTGAAAATTTTTTTCCTAAGGAGGGATGAACATACTAAGGAACATCTTCAAAGTAAGTCTTAAGAATTTAGTTAAGAAAGAAACAGCACAGATTGTGCCCACTGAGACTGAAGTAATAGGCAAAAATCTCAAGTGGGAAGAATGTCCATGAGAACATGGGGGAGAGAGAGAGAAAGTGGCCCCATCTTTTCTGTCAATAATGCCTTTTTCTAAGAGATGAAAAGGAACTACAACACAGCTTTACAAAGTTGTAGAGTCACAAAATAGGATAATGTTGGCATCAAAGACACAATTAAAACATCTATTTATTTGGTAAAAAATGATTTTCCTAGGACCCCCTGGGAGTTCTAGATGGCACAGATGACCAGGAGAGGGCAGCTCACCACTGCAGCTGTGAGTTAAGATGTGAATTTGTCATCAAGGGGATACTCTACCTTAGCTACACTTTCCATATTCAAATGAAGAAGTAAAGATACTACTATTAAAAATTCTACACAACAGATAAAGTATAATAGCAATAAGTCATTACAACAAGTAGCTAGTAAGAAAAATTTCTGATAAGCAAATTGGAGTTCATAAGATAAGATGAGGCTAAAGTTCCTGTCCCTCTCAGATAAACGGAATAAACAAGAGCTGGAAATTACAGTCATTATGACTAGTGTAGATTTACTATCTTTTTATACTCCAATGCACTTTTTGTAAATAACTACTTTCTTAGAATTTATCTAAGTTTTCAGGTATCCAAATTTTTTACCAAAATAAATTCATAAAAACACAATGAATGCTATTAAATGTACTATCGCATACATCAAAGGATGTGGGAAAAAAAATCACCTCCTTATATTAACCTATTTCAAAACCCAGTACTTCCTCTTGAATTATACCTATCTTTGAAATACATTCTGTTTATAATCTTTGTTGCATGCATAAATTTGAAGATTTGTATTGGCAAAAAAAGGACTGCCATCATCAAATAGACCTGTATGGTTTTTATCAAAAGAATGAAAAAGGGCTGAAACTTTTTGAATGTTAGGAGACTGTACAGACTGCATGATTTCTTCCTTTTTGGCTGAAATCCACTCAAGGAGCATGGGGGTGAAACAATCTCGGTGTCCAGAGCCAAGTAATTTCTTTATCTTTTAAGAGGCATAGCCCCTCACTTACTACAAAATTCTGGTTCCTATACACAGTAACTGGAAGAAAAGTAATTAGACTTCAAGTCTCTTAACATTTCTTATTTTCATCAGTATATTACCTTTTGTTTAGATGTTTAACTTAAATAAAATGAGAAGAAAATACTGAAAAAGAACAAAGACAATACTAATTACACAAATGGTTAAAAATTGTTTAAACATGGAATTTCATTTCCTTGGTGAATTTCTTGATTTGAGGTTTAAAGGCAGTAAGTACTTCCAAGCCCTTTTCATGGCACGGTGTCCAAAGAAAATGATGTTTACACAGCACATTAGGTTAAATGGAGGAGGGCATTTTCAGTTAGACTGCTAGCCCAGAAGCTCCAAACGTCCCAGGTTCTGCCAGGCCACCCCGAGGACAGAGGGAATCAGTATCTTGCTCACCTGTAACTTATTGCTGTCACAGGAATAGCTGTAGCACATCAGTTAGGGAGTTTATAAGTATATTTGGCCAAATGTAAGGGGATAGGGGGAGAATGAAGGAGTAGCTGCAGTCCCAGCTCACTGAAGATGTTTTACAATACAGAAAGCACACTGTGGGAAGCAAAGAAGCAGCTGAGTGTAAACGGGGGTCTGTGGGTTGACTTTGACTTCTTCACTTTTCATACACACTGATGGTCTTGACCCTTGTCCATTTTAACAAAGACAAAAGATATTTAGTTAGAGAAACTTCCTCTAAAAATAATGTTGCAGTAAAGCAACTATACTCCAATAAAAATTAATTTTAAAATAAATAAATAATATTGTTGCAGTTTTAAAGCAGAAAAAATAATAAATGAAGCTATTGATGATATTTTTCTTGACTGTCTTCTTTAAAAATCTCTCTCACACGGGTACAAGACTAACAGGGGAAAACTATGGTATCAGCAACTGCCAAAACTCTAGTTACTAGCACTGAAGACCAGTAGGTGATGTAAAAATCCATAATTAATCAAGTCACCAGGGATCAGAACTAAATAATAATCCATAGTCCCTTCCCTTTAACCAAAAAAGAAAGGAGATCAAAAATTTAAAAATTCAAATGGTAACTAAAAGAAAGATAATAATAAAACACAGCAAACTAAATCAACAGAGTAATTTGTCTATATTCCCTTGCAAAGGCCTGCCTCTTAGAACCCCCGAATGATTAAAAAGTTATACTTCTGGCTGTTAGGGAGTTCACCTTCCATGAGGCCCCCAATGGAGCAGCAAGTCTCCACTAAAGACACTTAAGTTCTTAAAGGAAACTCAGCCAACACCTGCATGAAAACAGCCATGTCTCTTCCCCCAGTGAGTACAGAGGTCCAATTAAAGTCAAATAGTTCATCTTAGGGAAATCCTGAACAGCTCAATCTGAAGGCAGTTTGGCAGCAAACTCTTTAGTAAAACTGGACAGGGACAGTTTACTGGGTGTGCACCTTGACGTTCACACAGGAGCCTGCTCTCAGAAGGGGCCTGTGCTTGGTTGAATGCTCTGCTGTTGCCATCTTTAAATTCTTAATAATTTTAACTTTGAACTTGTGGTTTGTAACTGAAGGCCAATGGGACAATGGAACACCAGCAGAGGAAATATGCCAAGTGTAAGCATACACACCAAGCAGCTGGCCGTGGCTGCCCAGCCCAAATGTGCATACCCATGGCAGTCCAGGGTCCCACAAGGCACTCAAGGGTCAGCCAGGACTGAGCCCACAGTGCCAGTAGCAATGGTGGCAGTGGCCCCAGGAAAGAGGAGGGGCTCTTCGTGGGAATATGCAGTGGAAAGCCAGCTTACCCATCTGTCCCTGAAACCTGTCCCAGGAGCATAGGCACAAATATTAACTTTCCAGTATGAGTGCCAGGACAGGATGTGCCAATGCTTAGACAGTAAATTCTTTCAGCAAATTATTGCAAAGTAAAAGCATATACATGGATGTTAACATGTTAGGGAGTTATTAGACTTCCACAAATTTAGTTTTGAAAACTGTTGTAACAACGCAAAGTAAATTCCCACAGGCTTCAAACAAGAGAAATTAAGGATTATCACATTTGATGGAAAACAACAGTATTTTCATATGAAGCTTTGGATGAACCAATTATTAATGCGGAACAATTTTAAAATTAATTTTCCCTTATAATTGAAGATATAGCGATAGAATACATAACCAGGCATTTTGAATTATATACAAGTCATGAAGCCACTTTTGGTTGCTTGTACTCCACAAGTTATAAGAAATGGCAGAGGAAATATTTAAATGCCAATGTATAAACTTACATTTAAAATTAAATTCACAAAAGTTGATTCATATAAAGTTAAATATTTTAAGAAAAATTGTTCTGTAAAAATCATCAGCTCTGGGCTTCCCTGGAGGTGCAGTGGTTGAGAGTCCGCCTGCCCATGCAGGGGACACGGGTTCGTGCCCGGGTCCAGGAAGATCCCACATGCCGCGGAGAGGCTGGGCCCGTGAGCCATGGCCGCTAAGCCTGCATGTCCAGAGCCTATGCTCCGCAACAGGAGAGGCCACAACAGTGAGAGGCTCCCGTACCGCAAAAAAAAAAAAAAAAAATCATCAGCTCTAGATGTTCTAAAGTTTATATTTTGAAATAATTTATCTGAAATATGCCACTGTTGTTAAAGCCTATAAAATGTTCTTAATAACTCCAGTAACAATTACATCAGCAAAAAGACCCTTCTCAAAATTAAAAATTACCAGACTTCCCTGGTGGTGCAGTGGTTAGTAATCCACCTGCCAATGCAGGGGACATGGGTTCGAGCCCTGGTCCAGGAAGATCCCACGTGCCGCAGAGCAACTAAGCCCATGTGCCACAACTACAAAGCCTGAGCTCTACAGCCCACAAGCCACAACTAATGAGCCCATGCTCCACAACTACTGAAGCCCGCCCGCCTAGAGCCCATGCTCCACAACAAGAGAAGCCACCACAATGAGAAGCCTGTGCACCACAATGATGAGTAGCCCCTGCTCGCCACAACTAGAGAAAGCCTGCATGCAGCAATGAAGACCCAATGCAACCAAAAATAAATTTTTTTTAAAATAAAAAATTATCAAAAATTATTTGTAATTGAAAGTGACCAACATTACTTTCAATTGTATCAATTAAAAATGAACTTACTAGGGGCTTCCCTGGTGGCGCAGTGGTTGAGAGTCCGCCTGCCAATGCAGGGGACGCGGGTTCGTGCCCCGGTTCGGGAGGATCCCGCACGCCGC
>NW_020175027.1:3565890-3568531 GCF_003031525.2 Neophocaena asiaeorientalis asiaeorientalis | reverse complement strand
AAAAAAAAAAAAAAAAAAAAAAAAAAAAAAGAACTTGCTAAAAGTATAAATTTTGATGACCTAAAAAATGAATCTGCAGAAAAGCAAGGCAGAAAAATCACGATTGATCAAGATATCACACTGATAAAGTATTATTACTTACGGTATTAAAATCATAAACCCTCAATTTTTTTTGTAATTTGTAACTTTATATCGTTACTCATGCATTGTTATTACCTCTATTATATTTAAAGGAAAAAGTGTTAAACATTAGTATCTTTAACTGTATTTTTTTTTTTTTTTGCGGTGCGGGCCTCTCACTGTGTGGCCTCTCCCGTTGCGGAGCACAGGCTCCAGATGCGCAGGCTCAGCGGCCATGGCTCACGGGCCGAGGTGCTCCGCAGCATGTGGGATCTTCCCGGACCGGGGCATGAACCCGTGGTCCCCTGCATCAGCAGGCGGACTCTCAACCACTGTGCCACCAGGGAAGCCCTAACTGTACTTTTTTCCTGCTTTTTGAACAAGGGTCTCTCATTTTCATTTTGCACTGAGTGCCACAAATTATGTATTACACTGGAAGGCTAATCCAGTAATAGTTACTTCCTCTCAAGGCTTGGCTACTGTCTTGCAAAACTCCTCTGCTTCTCAAGGGCCAACCTTAAACATACATCCATGTTCTCCCTACCTGTTTTGTCCTAACTGTATATATCTCTGGCCACCTTTCTCTATTCTAACCTCTGTGCTATGATTCCCAATCCTATAATCCCGCTCTCGAAGGCCCAGATTTTTAAGCACCCATTTCACACTTTTCTCCCTAATCCCTCCAATCTGTTACCCTCATAATAATCTTGAACTAATTTCACTTTATTCCCTAAATTCAATGAATCATTAAGTCTCACTAGATCTCTTTTGATATGCCCCTCGAATCTGTGTTAACCCCATACTCACTCTGATCATCCTAGACAAAGTCCTCATAACCCTCTACTGGGAAGAGAAATCTTACCTCACACATAGATTTAACATCATCTCATCTAATCCTCCTAAATCTAAACCCTCTGCAATACAGGTAGAACACATTCTGATGTAAAAACCACCCTATTTTAAAACTGAAGAAGTTGAGGAACAAAGAAGTAAAGCATACTGCTCCAAGTCATGATGAAAGCAACCTGCTCAGAGCTATGGAGAGGGGGTCTAATCAGATATCTTCCATTACATCATGATATCAGGGCTCTTGAGTCCTCCAATTTGCAATAAAACTTTCATCAGATCAGTTTCTCATCCAAGGCCTCTTATACCTAACTACTGCTAGAACATAAATAAAGCCTAAAATTTTAGGATCAGCTATCCAACCTCACCTTAAATTAGGTTTTAATCTATTTTAAAGCTGTATCTCCTACTACTCCCATGCTAGTCCACACTTTACGCTCCTCTGTCTGCTTTGCTAGCCTATCAAATTTCTGTCCATGCCTTAAGACCAAACTCAAATGATACCTCCTTTCAGGATCCCTTCCTTGATTTTTCCCATCAAGAAACAGTCCTTCGCAGACCTACTAGAGAATGGACTTGAGGATACGGGCAGGAGGAAGGGTAAGCTGGGACAAAGTGAGAGAGTGGCATGTACATATATATACTACCGAATGTAAAATCGATAGGTAGTGGGAAGCAGCCACATAGCACAGGGAGATCAGCTCGGTGCTTTGTGACCACCTAGACGGGTGCGATAGGGAGGGTGGGAGACGCAAGAGGAAAGAGATATGGGGATATATGTATAACTGATTCACTCTGTTATAAAGCAGAAACTAACACACCATTGTAAAGCAATTATACTCCAATAAAGATGTTAAAAAAAAACACAACAGTCCTTTATTCCTTTGAATTTCTACTGGTTTATATGAATGCTCCTATAGCATATGCCACATCCTTATCTTGAAGGGAGGCTCCAAGAAGACTCATTCCCATAGCACCACAAGACTTAGCAATGAATCAGTATCTTATTTAGCCTTCAGGACACAGTCTCATCGTTCATTCAAACATCTATTATCTACTATGTGCTTGCACAATACTTAATGCTGTGGAGGCACAGATATAAAGCCTAGGTGCTTCAGATAAAGATGCAGGACTAACATATGCATACATGGCTGCCCCTTCCCCAAATCTCACTAAAATGACAGTAAAGGAGTTTAAAGAGTCAAATGCCCTCCAAATTACTCTCCCCGTTCCATGCAACTGTGTGACTGCCTTTTTTCTACTTCAGCAAATGACTGGAAATTTATTTTCTGGAGATAATAAGTAAAAAGGAAGTTCTCTAGATCGGGGGCAGGGCTATAAACTGAAACAGAAAGATTAAGTGGAAATATACATAACGGATTCTCAGATCTCCAGCCCTCTTCCCCTACTTGCCTCCTAGAACACTGTCAACCAGGCCTTTGCTCTCCAGGCAGATGATCCAAATACTCTTTTTCTCTTTTCCAAGAACTCTAACTGCCCTAGAAGAAAGTCCTAAAGATGCTCACATTAAGGAGTTTCCCCCCTCCAAAAAAAAAAAGGAGTTTTCCCAGAAAAATGATTCAGCTAAATTTCCCTAGATGGTTATATTGACAAACTCTCAGCAACCAGTCAGTTGTTAAGTATCCCACTTTTATTTTTTTTTTTTTTTTTTTTT
>NW_020175027.1:3319464-3565842 GCF_003031525.2 Neophocaena asiaeorientalis asiaeorientalis | reverse complement strand
ATGTGGGATCCTCCCGGACCGGGGCACGAACCCATGTCCCCTGCATCGGCAGGCGGACTCTCAACCACTGTGCCACCAGGGAAGCCCAAGTATCCCACTTTTAATCATGAGCAAACAACTAATGATTATCAAATATCTGACAAACACCTAGAATGAAAGCTAGAAACCAAAAGAAAAAAAAAAAAAACAGAAAAGGTAACTTAGAGAAAAAACACTATTCAGAAATAAGAAAAATTAAACTAAAATTATCATGAATATTCTCTAAGATATAAAATACTGTATCCATAATAAGGTACAAGTCCCCCAAGTTGTTTTTTTAAATTTAGTTTTCTACATACCTATCACTAAATCAACCCAAAATCTTTTCCATTATTTAAATTTTCCACACACACACACTCTTTAAAGAACATTCAGATAACAGAGAGACAGACAGACATACAGACATAACCACTCGTTCTTAGAAAATAAAAAACACAATAGCAAAAATAAGACACTCAATAGATGTGTGGGAAAATAAAGTTGAGGAAATCTCCAACAAAGTAGAACGTGAAGACAGAGATGGATAATATGGCAAGAAATAAAAAGTTAAGAAAATCAGAGCACCAATTCCGAAGGTCCAATATATGAAAAAAAGGTGTTCTAGAAAAAGTGAACAAAGAAAAAGGAGGGGAGGAAATCATCAAAGAAATAATTAAAGACCATTTCTCAGAAAGGAAGGACATGCATTTCCAGACTGAAAGGGTCTACTGAGTACCCTATATAGTAGATGAAAAAAATCCCAAACCAAGGCACAAAGAAAATCTTACATATTTCCAGAGATTAAGAAAAAGAAAGACCATTCAAAGGATCAGAAATCAGAGTAGCTGGAGACATCTCAACAAAAATACTGTAAATTAGCAAGCAATGGAGCAATGCCATCAAAATTCTGAAGGAAAAGCATTTTCAACTTAAGAGTTCTACCTCTGCATCCTTTCTCAGGACATTATTGGAGGTGAACTCCTTCAAAATGAGTAAGTAAATCAAGGAAGATGATGAAATGGGATGTAAAAATGGAAACTCTACCACAGGAGAAAAGCAAAAGGAATTCCTAGGATGACAATGAAAGGAGATCCTAAAACGATACTGTGCACCAGTTAGTATACAGGGCAACAAGACCAGGATAGAGCAGTTAGAATTTCTCCAAACATGAAAACTGATGGAAACTTCAAAGTATGTGAGCATATTGGGAGAAGCTTTAGATATTTTAATAAGAATTCCAAGTTGATTTAGTGATAAGTACATGGAAAACTAAGCAAACAACAACAAACCCAAAAAATAATGTGGGGTGGGGGAAGGCAGGAACAGTAGAGGAAAGAAAAATTCATGATTTTATCTATAGGATTTAGCTATTCAATAACACTTTTATAGTCATAATAATGTAAACACTATCTGATCTAACCAAGAAGACAATTATAAACAGAAGATGGGAAGAGTGCCTGCAGAGCACTGAGAGCAGAGGGAGGTAGAGAAAGAAAAATCTTAACTTCTATGGTGAGAAGGCTATAGAAAATTCTAAAACTGAAAAAATCAAGAGGTAACAGTACAAGAACGTAACTAACAGCAACAGAGGTAAACATTAAAAGAATCAGATGAAATAACTGATCATACTGACTTTGAGGAACGGTGAAATGGCGATGGTGGTGGGGAATGATGACAGAATGCTGTTTTTCATAACAAAAAGTAGAAACTATTGACTCTTCAAAGTTATGTGCAAGCATAACTTGATAAAAATTAAAACATAATTAAGCCACTGACGGTTTATACTCTAGTGGGAGAGATAGACATATAAACTGATAATTATAAGCACAGGGTGGTAAGTGCTGTGACAGTAATTTACCTGTTTATCTATAGTACTTGTTACAGTCTGCCTTGTATTCTGACCATCTGTGTACAGGTCATTATTTCCCCTGCTAAGCAATGAACTATAAGGACATTTACCCTGTCTCATTCACCTTTGATAGATCTTGGCAATTTATACACAGTTGTTATTTAATAAATACTTCCTAAATCAACAATACAGAGGTGGGATCTCCTTTGTAAGTAAGTTTGAGGGTGTTTTGTTTGTGTTTAAACTGCCCAGAAACTGAACCTCCTTTCTATATTTGGGAAAGCCCTCATCTTATGAGGCATAGCTGGCCTCCCGTTAGAGAAGGTAAAAATGTCAGATATTTGCTTCTTCCCTTGCACACCTCCACCATTGAGATACAGCTGCCATACTCTTTGAACGGAATCTGGCAAGAAGACACAGCACAGACCATGTGAAATCCCTTTTGGTGGTGGGGGTCAGCAGCTACATCCACTTCCAGGTTCTAGCAGCAGCATTAGGTATCCAGCTTCGGTGGTGTTGGTCACATCAGCAGTGCAAGTCACTGCCTATGGGCTGAGCCACACCAGCGTCTTCACTGGACCATCTTTGCAAGGTGGTTTGCATTACTCGTGGAGAAACAGTCTCCAAGTCTATTTATCCAACCCTATCAGAAATTCTGTGAGAGATCCAATATCCCTTTTCTGCTTAAGTTAGCCAGAATCGGTTTCAATTGCTTACAACTATGAACCCTGTCTGTACAGTCAGCTCTGCTGACAGTTTTGCACCCAGACCATTCTACCTGCTTGCACTTTGCAAACCCTCTGATCATTTCAGTTTTATATTCCTCTTTCTTAAAAAATGTTCCTGTAATTTGTGAAATGTTAAAGTAATTGTCATTGATCTCAAAATCTCTATATTAAACTTTTGAAACAGCAAGCACTGGTTATAGATCCTAGCTAACTGGCAAGAAGTAGAAAAGGTATTCAGCATTTTTTATTTGCATTTTGCTGTGAGTAGTTGATTTAATAACATTACTATAGATTCACAGTTCTCAAATTTTTTAGTCTCAGGACCCCTACACACTCATAAAATTGTTAAGAACCCCAAAGAGCATTTGTTTATGTGGGTCATATCCATAAATATCTACCATATTAAATGTTAAAACTGAAAAAATGTTAAATAGTTCTTAACTCACTTAAAAACAATAAGTAAACCCGTCATGTGTTAATGTAAATAACACTTTAATGAAAAACAACTATATTTTCCAAAATAGAAAGAAATGAGAAGAGTGGCATTGTTTTGCATTTCTGAAATGCTTTTAACGCCTGGCTTAATAGAACATAGCTGGCTGTGATATGCTGTTTTGGTTGAAGTAAATGAAGATGACCTGGCGTCATACAGATATGCAGTTGAAAAAGGGAAATAAAGACTATTTCAGTAGTCTCTTAAGATAACTGTAGATATTGATGTTTAACACTACACCAAATCCAACAAGTGGTAGTTTCTCAAAGGTTAGTTACTATGTAAAATCTAAAATTGGTCTCTCTTGTTGCACTTTGAAAGAATTTTTCATCCATGCTGATTTTGTAACATCGGATATCAGTCATATGGAAAATACTGGTTCACTGAGTTATACTTTGTGTGCACTTCCCACTTCATCATACAGAATATTAAAAGACATGTACTGCTGCATTCAGACTTAATAAAAGTAATATTTTTTATTGATCCATCAAGAATATTCTTAAGTGAAACCAACTTTATTTTTTTTTAAACTGTGATGTATGGAAGAGTATAATGACATTATGGTTTGGTGCAACTGCCTTGCTTTGTGCTAAGGGGCCAAGTGGTTTTACTCATCATTGGTTTTGCACCATCAGTACAAATGTCAACATAGTAAAAAAAAAAAAAGGCAAATAACTTCTTAGTATTATTATGAAAATAGATTTGATCCTGAAGATCCTCTGAAAGGCACTCAGGGACTCCCAAAGGTCCACAGACCACAGTTCGAGAACCACTGCTGTAGGCAGAAAGAGTATTTAAAGCCAAAAGGCACTTGGTGTTTTTGACAATTTGGAAAGAAACACAAAGATCTATGACCTATAATAATTTGTAAATTCTGCTAACTCACGAATCTTAATGGCATGTTCCATAAGGCTGCTGTTTGGAGTAAACTGTCAGTATTAGCATCTTACCATGATTTTATTTGTGAAAAACATCCCTTATTTAAAAGTCACCAGTTCATTGCAGCTCTATCTACAATAGCCAGGACATGGAAGCAACCTAAGTGTCCATCGACAGATGAATGGATAAAGAAGGTGTGGTACATATATACAATGGAATATTACTCAGCCATAAAAAGAAACGAAGTTGAGTTATTTATAGTGAAGTGGATGGACCTAGCGCCTGTCATACAGAGTGAAGTAAGTCAGAAAGAGAAAAACAAATACCGTATGCTAACAAATATACATGGAATCTAAAAAAAAAGATTCTGAAGAACCTAGGGGCAGGACAGGAATAAAGATGCAGAGGTAGAGAATGGGCTTGAGGACATGGGGAGGGGAAAGGGTAAGCTGCGACGAAGTGAGAGAGTGGCATGGACATATATACACTACCAAATGTAAAATAGATAGCTAGTGGGAAGCAGCCGCATAGCACAGGGAGATCAGCTCGGTGCTCTTTGTCCACCTAGAGGGGTGGGATAGGGAGGGTGGGAGGGAGATGCAAGAGGGAGGAGATATGGGGATATATGTATATGTATAGCTGATTCACTTCGTTATACAGCAGAAACTAACACAACACTGTAAAGCAATTATACTCCAATAAAGATGTTAAAAATAAAATAAAATAAAATGTAAAAGTAAAGTAATCAAAGCTTTGGAATACAATATAGAGGAATCATATTCAGATATGATAAGAGATCTGACTTACAGGCTAAACTGGACAAATATATGCAATACTTTCAAAATGTATTAACTGCAATTTTCAAGAAGAGAGATTTCCCTTTGGAAGGCAAAACTAAAAAAACTGAAAAGGTTGTAAAATATAATTTAGGCTCATAAAAAAATAATAAAATAAAAGTCACCTGCTAGAGGTGATCTGAACAGGTCAATTAAAAATATTTGTTGGAAGGAACTATGTGTTACATGGAAGAAAATAAGGAAATATATGTTACAGCAGTGTTTATTAATTTAAGATTTTTCGAAGATCTCAATATCTTTCCTTTAAACTGTCAACAATATTTGGCTGGGCAAAGAAGCACACTCATTTAGTCTTCCTTTACTTGCATTATAGAACCTACCATGAGTCATCTAGTCCCATTTTGATGAAATGAATGAAGACAAGGACCTAAATCTGCATGATATGTAACCAACACGGATTCCAAAGAACAGAGTACTACCATGCTCATCCATTAATATCTATTCAATTATTTATAATCTTGTTTTCCTGAAGCAGCTGAATTCAAATGCCCAATGTTGGCGAATATCAAAATATAAACATACTAGCAGGCTGTTTTGATACTAGTTATAGGGCAGCAGCAGCAATATGAGAAGTACTGGTGATTATTAGAACCATCATTCATTTGCATACCACTCTTTACAATTTTAGAAGCATTTGCAACTCCTTTATCTAATTTCAAGTACATAATTCTTGAAGTAGGTAGAAGTTATTACCATCTTTTTATGAATAAGTAATAAACTCACATATTAGTGGGCTTAAATTCAAACTTTTGAGTCCTTTTAAGGGCTCTTTCCTCGACTCTATCATTTGAAACTGTCTGGTCATGATAATTCCTCCTTTTCCTCCCCTTTTTGTTGAAAAAACAATTGATATTCATAATAATGAACCTGGGATCCTCAAAATTTCAAAGAGCTTGCTGAATCTTCCCAGATAACATTAAAACTAAAGATAAAAGGTTAACAGCATTTTAAAATTTCACAATTCTTTGTAATTTAACAACAAAAGCAGTAATTTCCCATTAAACATAGCCCTTTCCCTTAACTGTCAGCCAACTTTAAAAATTGTCTTAAACCAAATTTACTTATTCAACAAGGATTTGAGTATATACTATGTATGGTAGTTGGTATGAATATTTTTCAAATTAAGGAAACTTGCCAGTTTTTGATACAATTGGCATTCACTGTAATAAATAAGCCATGATTTTTCTGGTTCTACTTTCTCTTCTTAACTCCCATATATCTAAAATATAATGACAGACCTTCTACTGACCCACTGTTATTAGTGAATTCTGCTATATATCCCAATCATTAATGTTCCAATAATACTCACATATTACTAACATAATAAAGGAATCAAAGAAGAGAGATTTTGATTGATATTTGAGCAAAATTTAAACAATTGGCAAAATCTAAATTAGTTTTCTGGCACCTGATTTCCAGTCTAAAGATATAAACAAACATTCAATAACTCAATTTACACTTTTTAAAAATATATGTTGACAGGATGTTTAACTTCACAGTCTACCTTTAAAAAGTCTACTTTAAGCTATATAAAGGAAGCAAGATATGTATATCTATACCTGTGAATCTTAAAAGCAATTTTATTTTTAATCTTTACCAAGATAATTACCAATAGATATTTATTTTATATTTCTTTTCATATTCATGTCACCTGCAGTGACTCAAAGACCAAAGTGATAAGAAATCCCTGTTGGAGTTTAATGTAAATCATTGATGTCAATCCCCCTGGTCCCACTGTATAGATGTTCACATCACATGGTCAATTTAAATGAAAATACATGGACTGTAAATTTTAAATTCATTTTTTTAATTCTTCAAGTTCATTTAGGTTACCATGTGTTCAGACAAATCCATATCATGTATGAAGATGAAGAAGTAGAAAAACTGGATCAAAAGAATAAAAATGATGAACGGCCATAAACTGCAATAACATTAACATCTTTGACTCACCAAGGTTCATTAAAGAAGCAATATAATTAAAATTTGCTTTGGCATTGCCATCCTTATTCATAAATCCTGAAAGCCAACCTTCGCCATAAGTGATAGAAACTAACAGACATATTATTTCACTCGACTTATACTATGATTCTTTAAAAAAAAGAACTATGATAATAAAAGGAGAGCACAATTTAGTTACTATTCTTCATTTTGTTTTTTAGGAAATAAACAGAAATCACATTCTCTGTTGATTTTTAAATAACATAAAAGTTGAATTTTCCAATGAAGTGCTTTGTTGCCTTATCTGTAGACCTCCTGGAATCCTCCTATAACTTATGACTGTGGACATCAGCAAGCTTGTTCTAAATTTCACTAGATTCGCTCATTTTTTTTGGCAAATGTGACAGATGTTTTTACTTATGGAAGTGACTATAAGTTGTCTAAAATAAAAATGACTCAGACATATTTTAAGGTGAAAAAGGAAATAAGTATAAATTTCAGATTTTATAAAATTTGAGATTTTTCTGTAACAGTCTGAAATTAGAGTATGATCTTTTAAATAGGAGTATTAAAGACTGATAAAAGCCTGACTCCACTTCTAACAGACTAATAAAAACTATACTACCTTTCATATAAAATAATTATACTGGTGATTATTAGCTCTCAAATACCAATGTTCATATTATAACATGGTATTAGATTTGTCTTCACTCAATTTTATACCAACAGGTGGGTAAGAGGTATTAAGCCAAAATCAGCTCTGGCTAGCACAAAGCTAACTTAAATTGGGTTGACTAGTAATCTGAGTTTAAAAAATTTATTTGCAAGGCTGTTATCATTTCATCTTGAATTTCAGTTACACTTCAAATTTCACGTTTACACTAAATAGAAATCTCTATGCATTTTCCTCTAGTGAGTGCAGGAGACTACTGTGTTTACATTTTGTATGTGACGATAAGTACTTTAAAAAAAACACCCAGATGATAAGACAGGCTGAAATTAAAGAATTCCAACATTGGCTATTAAAATTATATTTAGAGTATATTAAATTAAGACCAATGATTGTTACACTACTTGGCTCTGGCTCATTTGGGATGCATATATTTACTTTTGCCTTTGGCAAAAAATTAAAAATAGGTTTCATAAATATTTGGAGGCTCTTGGTCACAATTTTTGACTCTAGTTTATATCTACATATTCTTTTATGTCACTTAAAACCATGAAAGGAAAAAAAAAAACCATCCACCTTGGATATACTGGGTCACTTTCAGAGGAACGGAAAATCAACTTCAAGCTCTTCAAATGGGAAATATTAGATCTATTTCCATAAATCCAACGTATTTGCAAAAATTTAAACTATTTGGTATAGTTTATACTAAACTATAATAGACATATTATTAAATAACTAGACGCTTTTAGAAACAGATTTTTTTAAAATTACAAATATAAATAAATCTATGTTTTATGTACTAAAAAGGGCAAGGCAAGAACAAAGGGAGGAAAACAGAAAAATTAAATTAAAAACACTAATGTAAGCTAATACTGCTTACATATGAACATCAAGATGCCAAGGGACCCAATACAATCCTCAGTCTAACATTTTCAATGGCACAGACTAGTGATCACACGATACTGGTGATACTCTCTAGTTACCCCTGGCAACCTTTCTCAACTGTAACGATGCTACCTTACAATAGCTTTCACTGGGCAGCTTTCTCTTCACTTAGCTGAATGCTCTGGGACCATCTGCGTCGGCAAGCATAAAAGGCCAGCCTGCCTGTGGGCCCGTCACTCTGAACACCACCTCTCTGACCCTGATTAAATACAACTTTCAGTCCTTTTTGTCCTCCCTGTTGACTTCTCCTATTAAGGGAGCCCTTTGACAAAGAAAGCGGAAGAGTGGACTAACTGCCCCCAAGAAAGGTGATGTCTGATACTGCTCAACACAAGGATTAGCAAGCCAATACATAACAAAAGCAAGTTTGGGGGGAGGGGAGAGGTAAAGAAAAAAAATGGTTTTAGCTAGGGCTTTGACTAATTCAGTAGGTACACAATTCAACAAATAGCTATACAAGAGGCCTTCTTTGAAAGAAATAACTATAGCAGAACAATAATTTGGAGAGATACCTTTCAACATCTTGACATAAGGGCATGACATTGACAACAACACCAGATATTTGTTTTCTATTTGATTTTTTTTTTAATTAAAAAAGAAAACTTAGAGTTGAAGACAGGAAAAATGGAGGCAAAATAAGAAACAGAGAAAATCCAAAAGTCATAATTGTAATTTACTGTCTCATTAGAAAACATTAAACTCACCAAATTGACGTTATTCAAATATTTAAGAAAATATTTAAATAAAGGTGGAAAATTGCAACATTCTACAAATATCATTTTTGTAACTTATCATATCCAGACCAAGAGAACTTCAATTTAAAAGGACTGTTTCACAAGATGAAGTACTTTAATATAAAGAACTCATTCTAAAATTTCTAGGCACATGGAGGCTTGTGAATATGATCTACAGTTCCTTGGAGTAGTCAGTACCCACCAACAGTGCAGCAGATCAAAATCACCACTTTCAATTATACCACCACTTTACCAAGTAACTCAAAAGCCTCCTTGTCTCCAGATCAGTCCAACCAATAAATGAAGGGTCTGGTTGGCTCGATCAACAAAGCAACTGAATAGCACAACCTCATGACATACCTTGAAACAAACAAACACACGCATACACACACATACATACATACAACCTAAGGAACTTTATTTACGTCTACTAAAAAGTATAACCTATAAAGTAAAACTTGACCACACTTATTCAAAGAATGGCCAATAAACCTAGAAAAGTCAAATGGGGTGGGGTGGGGGTGGTCACGGAGAAAGAAGGGGAAGGAGGGAGGAGGGGTAGAGAGGTTCCTAGGACACGTGGGCCTTTCAGTACTAAAACTGGACAAGTCCTGGACAAACCGGGACGAGTTGGTCACCCTAGGAAAGGAAGCCACATATACTGAGAAACTATTATGCTATAAGTGCTGTGCCAGATTCTTTCACACAACTTATTTAATCTTAATTAGAATTCTGTAAGGAAAGAATTTTTTAAATGAAGAAGTCTAGCTAACTATGAGGATAAGTAATCTCAACAAGGCTGCATTGTTAGAAGAATAGGAATTTGAATCTGTCTGCTTGTCTCCAAAGCCACGATTTTCCCACGTGGTCTCTTCAGGAGTTTAGTAGAAGGGAGATAAGGGGTTCAACTATCATTTTACTTCAGAAGGCACAGTCAAACTCAGCAAGCTCAAATTCTACACAATCTGACTATACCGCAGTCCAAGAGAGCCACAGAAAAACAAAGCAATGTTTGATTAATCATATGAATTAAATTGTGGGCACTTGAGCTGATAACTGAACACTTTAGAAAAACTACACACAAAAACATTCCTACTCTGCTGGGAACAAGTCCTTATTGCTAGACTTTCTGGTTTACTGGAACTGGGAATTGATTCCAATAAAGAATGAGGTAAATTGTATATTTGGTACAGAGGGTAGGGTCAGGGATAGAGAATGATCAGAAATGTGTTCCAGAGAAGGATTCGGATATAAAACTTTCAAGGAGGGTACAATTTTCCCTTTCTAAGTTTCTTGGATGTCTCCAGTAGTTCCCACTACCAAGGTACTCAACATACTGTCACTACAATCAATGGAATCTTAGTATCAACTTGGCTGAAGGTCCACAGATCACCCTTCTCACCAAGAGGCCACTCTATCAGTCAAATGTATCAGGTGAGTTTTCTGGTAATGAGTAAAAGTGACCCAATCTACTCAGATAGTCCAATATCTGGGTCAAATTACAAGTGTTTGGATAGGTAAGAGAAAACAAATCAACAATCCTCCTCCTCATTATGGATGGCTATTAGTTATTAATGAGCACATGTCTTCTATGTGCCATGGAACAGGCTCCAGAGAAGGTAGAGTAAACCATGGTTCGATCTTCGAAGCTTCATACTACAGGGGGAGTGGCAGGTTTCAGAAACATAAAAAATCAGAAACAATAAAGAAAAGCACATGCTATAACATATAAAAAGTTACATGAGCTCAGAGAATGGAAAAAATAGGAGAGGGGGAGGGGGGTCCAACAGAACTTGAGAAAAGGACAGAATTCAGGTAACCAGAGAAGGAATGGGAGAATAATCTAGATTGGTGGAAAGCAAACCAGTGAGTAGTCCAACTAGAGTACAGTACTCTAGAAGTACTGAGGGATTAAACAAATCAGAGCCAAAATTTTTTCTTTAGAACTGTGAACTACTGAAGGTTTTTAAGAGTAGGAGAAAATCTATTCAAGCAAAGCTTTAAAAGATTAACCTGGCTATGGTAAATGTAGAAACAGAATAACAGTATAGATAACAGACTATATTCTCACAAAATTATTTCTCAAAAATCTTTAATATAGATTTCTTTTTGAATCTCTGATTTTCCTATTTTATCCTAAACACACATAAAATTACTCCAGGTAAACACTGAAGGTAAAATGGCTCCACTATTTTTAGCTATATGATCCAAAGTTCAGAAGACAGTTTGAACTCAAACAGTAAGAGCCTTACCGTAATTCCAATGTCTGACAAAAAAAAAAAAAGGCCATGTCATGGAGAACTCACATCAACAAAAGCAGAAATTTTGTTGGTGTAACAATCTCCTTGCCTCCCCCACCCTAAACCCACCCCCCCATCCCCCTCCAAAAAAACAGCAGATGCATAGGAGATTGATGGTAGGGACTTGGGTGGGAGGAACTGACCAAGAGACATAAGGGAAAGAATAATATTCAAGGAATGGGTAGACTATGTTCTATAACAAAGAAACCAAAGAAGGTAAGAGAGATATACAAATAGCTGAAATAATATGATATCTGCTATAAAAAATAGTTATGACATCTGCTATAAAAATTTAGATCATCACTAGCTGAAGCAGAGAAAGCTTTACAAAGGAACTATCAGTCGAGCTGGTTTTGAAGGCTGGTTGAATTGAATTCTGGCAGATTGAGATGAGACAAAGCATTCCAGGTAGAAAAATATGAACAACAGTCAAAGCCGTAAAATTTGAAAAGTATTCAGTACGTGGCTATAATCTAGCATTCATAATAGCAAGCTTTTACTTGAATTATGACATGCTTGCTGATTCTGCCTTGGTATCTTAGTGGAGGCAGATGAAGGCAGCTGCCAGTGTCTAGCTATATGCAGCGGGTGTCCAATAAAGGGCTGGTTCCTTCCTTTCATTGAGCATTCTCTCCAAGTGGCTTCTAAGCACTTAAAAGGGTTCTGCCAACCAGAGGTCCCCAGCTCTTGAACACTGCTATTAGAAAATCTGGATTAACTGCAGTTGCAATGTCCAAAAGAGTATAAAAGAACATTTTGTTTAACTTCCCAAACAATGCAGGAATCTTTACTGAGACATTCCAGGTAGGAAAGTAAGAAAGCTGAAGTAACATTATTTAAATTTTAAATTATTTAAATTTGTAAACAGCCTGCACATCCAGAGGCAGTATGGTATAATAGGAAAAGCATTAGGTCTGAAACTTCACCTTTTGGAACCTATTTCCTCAAACATAAAATTGGGTTAATACCTGTTCTGACTACCTCCTCTGAAACCTGTAAGGATTATATGAGAAAATCTGTGAAAGTACTTAAATCTTAAAGCACTACACAAATATATTCTACTATTGTTTATGCTGGCTTAAGTACATTATAACACTAAAAACTAATTTTTAATAGAGTCATATCTGGAGAAAAGTTGAGAAAAAGCTTTTGTTTTTTCATAAAATTGCAGTATTTCACAGGCTTATGACTTACTGCCAAGCAAAATGAAGAAGAAAATATAAAATATCTGAAAACTGAATAAAGTTTTCAACTTTATTATTTTTATCAGAATTGGGCCAATGGCTTTGAAGTCTTAATGTCCTTAACTGCTACCTTGGAAATCATTTTCAGAAACAAAATAACACACTGGCACAGATACTACTGCACCTAGAACAGGGACAGGCACATAATAGGCATTCAAGATTCTGATAAACTGAATAAATAAAAAATTGTTTAATTCCTCTCTAAGTATACTTAAATGCAGAAATGTCACCCATACTTCACTGATAATTTTTTGCCCATTTCTCTCTACCCTGGTCCCTTTTCAACATTTTAATTTAACACTCTTAGTGAGCAATGAGACTCTGGGAAACTTACTTGGTATCACTTGTTTTCTTAATTGGAAGACAGCAATAATAATATCTACTTACATTCACAAGGTTGTGAAGTGAGGTGTGAAGGATTAAATGAGCTAAGGAACATATCATACATAAAGTACATATAAAATACACAAAATATATGTAAAATACAGTGCCTAGCACAGAATAGATAGGTCTGTTTCCTTCCTTATTCTTAAATCACTAACAAAGGAATTAAGTCAAATTTTATTATAAAAAATACCATTATAGCAAAAAGTTCACTGTAACAAACTATTTTCCTACCCCAAATGATGGTGCACAGTGGTCCATAGTTCACTACACCAGTTTTTTTTTTTAATTAATTAATTAATTTGGCCGTGTTGGGTCTTCGTTGCTGTGCGTGAGCTTTCTCTAGTTGTGGCGAGCGGGGGCTACTCTTCATTGCAGTGCGCAGGCTTCTCATTGTCGTGGCTTCCCTTGTTGCAGAGCATGGGCTCTAGGCATGCAGGATTCAGTAGTTGTGGCACGCAAGCTCAGTAGTTGTGGCTCACGGGCTCTAGAGCGCAGGCTCAGTAGTTGTGGTGCATGGGCTTAGCTGCTCTGTGGCATGTGGGATCCTTCCAGGCCAGGGATCAAACCCGTGTCCCTTGCATTGGCAGGCAGATTCTTAACCACTGTGCCACCAGGGAAGCCCCACTACACCAGTTTTATAGCACCATGGCAATGTATTTAGTAAACGTACTCTCCATTACACTAAATAATATCCTATATATTGGCATCATACAGTAAATATTTCATAAATTATTCACACTGTCTTCTGCGTGGTCACAGAAACACAATGAATTGGGCAACAAAGCATTATCGTGTGTTGATGCCGAAGATGAAGATACCTGGGTACTGTGAGAGTAAATGAGTTGCCTAAGGTTATCATCTGGCTCATCAGTGACAGAGCCAAAGTAAAATTTAACACCCCCTATTCTATATGAAGCACAACTTCTACCATGTTACTTTTCTTCTTTTCTTTCTCAAACCTGACTCTCCTCTAGTACTCATTATCTAGAAGAATAGAATCACTACCTCTTACCTGTTTCTAAAAAGCAACCGGTTTCTTTATACCTGATCTTACTCTCACCTGCCCAACCCTCTGTTATTCTCCAGTCTTCTACCAAACTGACCTTCCTAAATTGCAAATGTGATCATGTCACTCACTATCTTATGAAAAATCCCTTCTAGAAATCCTTAAATTTTTTGATCATATATATCAGGCCCTTCATAATCTGATCCTAACTTACCACTCCAGACTAATCTCTCTCTACTTTCAATCACCTTCACAATCTATGCTCTAGCCACACCTAATTATACATAAATCTTTGAACAAACCAGTAGCAGCTGGGCTACGTACTTGCTATTCTCAGAACCTGCAATCCTCTCTCCCTGCTCCATGCCCACATCCATTTAGCTTACTTTTATTTATCCTTCAGGTCTTGCTTTAGTTTTCCTCCAGGAAGTCTTATTTCATCTCTCAAAACTGAACTGGGAATTATTCTTATGTGCCCCTATGATGTCCTGTATTTACATCTATCAAGGCACTTTTCTTTTTGTATTGTTAATACCTGTTTATGTGTCTAACTCCTTGCTAAGCTCTGAGCTAGCCCCTTGAAGGCAATATCACAGCTTAACCGTGTCAACCACACTGGTAGGTGCTCAATAATAATTTGTTGAATTGATTTTGGTTCACTGTTACATGTCTCCCAAGGAATTATTTGCTTATTTAATACTGTATTTTAAATTATAGTTTCAACTGTTCACAGGTCAAATCCTCTCTTTTGCTTATTTCAACCTGCTAATTTCTGAAAATAGCTACTTATCCAAAATACTAGAAGGCAGAACACTGAACAATGAAGAAAATCTATGTATTCTATTAGAGTATTTCAAGGAAAGGATGAGAATCTGGAAACCACTGGCTTATTTAATTGCGCTGCTTATATTTAAGTCACTATGCCAAATATAAAACAAATCGCTACATTTCATTCATAATCTGACTCAGTATTGTTGTGTCTGAAAGTGATTCTTTACTTTTAAAGTTATCTTAAATTTTTCTTTGGTCTTAAATACCAATTTGTTTTCTAGAATAATGCATCTCCAATTTTATATGGTAAAATAATTGAGAAAACAGGGTTTGATATGCTAAGAATTTGATATACCTATTTGACATATCAAAACAGGGTTGGATTCACCTTATGGAAGACTTTTTTCTTAAGTGAGATATATCTATCATGTTTTGGTGAGTTCTTACTTGGAAATTAGCTATTATAAATTATTCAATGGAACAAATGCTTCTCCCCCATCCCCTTCCCTCACTACTCACTAAAAGAAAAAAAGAAAAATCCAACACTGGATTCTATTCCACAGTGAATATATATGAAAAAAACATAGTGGCCCTCACTGATCAATCATGGCAGAACCCTCATGGCACAGTCACCAAAGCTAACAAGGAGAGCAAAACATCTGCCACCCCTTTTATTAAAGAAAAGGTGAAAATTATAAGATTAGTTAGGTTTTAGGATGGAAAAAAATCTTGGCAAAAATAACTATTCATTACCTCTTAATACTTGAAGATTAAAGTTCTCCTTTACTTTTCAAGAAGTTTATTATAAATGAAATCATGTTTAAATACATTAAGAATTGCCTTTTAAAGAACTCATATGGATAAGCTATTTTAAAAGTAAATTTTTTATAAACACTCATTTATAAATTGAGTTTTTTTTTTTTAAACAACTCTGCCTAAAATAAAATACAACTGTTATTACATCATGGTGTATTTCGTAGAAAATCCAGGTTGTTCTTAATAAGAAATGTATGTATTGAAAAACTATGGGCTGGGGTGGCCTTTATTTTTTTAAGAATATATTCTAGAACAATGGAAATTCACTTCCTCAGAGTTCACTTCACAAGTACTTGACCTGTACCACAAAGCAGCTCAGGCTATCTTTGCAAATGGCTAGTATAAGAAGCAAAAAGACTAAGATTGTAAGCCAAGCTGAGCAGCAACCATGTGGCACTACAAAGCACCACTGCGAGACAATAAGCATACCTAAAAATGCTGGATTTTAAGGTAAATCCTTATTGGTTAACGGATTGCAAAATGAACACAATGAGAATCAAGATATGCAGGATAGAAAGTTTGGAAACACAGAAGACAAATTCTATAGTCATGTCCTTATATCACACAATTTTATGCAAACTGTTCATACTATGCGAAAATCCAGTCTATTGTGCGATTCTCTGTGAATTAACTAATGAAAACACTGGAAGCCTAGCTAGACGAGTTAATGTTTTCATTTGAACTTTGATCAACCCTTTGCTGATACAGTTGTACAGTAAAGACTGAAAAGCATTTCAGTAGCCAATCTGGACAATTTTTCTGTTGTTGTTGTTTTCCAATCAACCATGTCTACAAAGAAAGCAGGCTAACTCCTCTAGCATAGTTCACAGTGCAGTTTGAATAGTTGTCCCACGGCTTTATAAGTATGTAGTATGTGTGTATATAAATTCAGTTTTAACCCTAGAGCATGAATCTTGAACACTGCACAGTGCTTTCTGTGATACTTAACAATTTACTAATGAACTCCAGAATGATACAAACTCCAGAATGATACAGTTTTAAAGACTGAGGAGAAGGGGAAGCAATGTTAATGTCCCCTCTAAAATAAGCTCATTTAAAAATGCAAGTAATATTTTACCAAAGAAAAACAGCTGGATTACAGAGTTTCCAAAGCACTTATAGCCAGCAGTATACAGTGCTGAAATAATTTCATAGGGTGAGAATGGTCAGATGATCTGCCAATTTTACACAAAGGTTCAGAATTTTTCAAGGAAGCCCTTGTTAAAATCTTTAAATCTGTTTTTATATTATGCTTAAATTTTATAAGGTAGACTTATGACATCAAGATGAAAACAAATATATATAGATTTCAAATGGATTACTCATCAATTCCTTTAAAACCTGTATAATTTGTACATAATGAACTTCACTCAGAAATAATTCTAAATTTCCTGCCATAATTCTTCCCATGTTTTGGCTAATGTTAAGCTTAAATGTTAATCATAATTTGAGCATTTTAGTTCTCTAAAATAAAAGACATATGCCTTTTACAAATAGATAAATAGACATATATGACTTCCATGACTGCTTTTCCTTCATGCTATTTTCAAGTGTGAGGGCCAAGTTGTCACTGAATCTGGCTTTCCTTAATGCAAAAACATTTAGTGTGCTCATACAATGAATTGGTTTCTGGAGTTCAAATCTATTCATGCTTTTATTTAAGTATATGTAAATCTTTTAATTTGAAAGCAATTCTTAATAGATAAAATTAATATGTAAATGTAAACTATAAATATAAAATACACAATTTAAAATAACTCTAGGCAGCAAGCTCTAGATTTCCATTAATATCTCTGCAACAATTAGAACATGTTTTTAATAAGAGTTTCACTGTGTCATCCTGTCATCTTGGTTTTACTGCATTAATACAGAAAGTGCTATCAGATAGAAGTTCAAAAGCACTATCTACATAGAATACAAAATTTGATGTAAGTATGTTGTATCATACAGCATTAACAGTCCATAGAGCAAGAGAAATACATATTGTGTCCAGGATTGCATAAGCATACATTTTCTCCTTTGAGAGCACTGTCAAGTACCGTGGGAAGCAAGAAGTGCCCCCATACATACAGCAAGGAAATTATATACCTGAAACACAATGGATCCATTTATAAATCTCTAGTCAAAGAAAACATCAAATGTACACTTCCATTTACCATAGATGCTAAAGAAAAACTCAAATTTGATTTTAGTATCATTTGGTAGAAATCCAACCAATACAGATTTTTGATCTTTGTTTGGAAATTTTAAGGAATTGTATGTAGATTACACCAGAACAAGTATTTAAAATGTTAATCATTTTCTTAATAATAATTTAAATAAGCAGTTTATGCTTTCCTTATTTTGGCAGCCAAATATTTGGAATTCAGTTGGATACCCTATGCACTTACCCCATAACAAAAGCAAGTTCACTATTATTTATTCAGACTGTAAGCATATCTTGATAATGGAAGAAAAAAATAGTAATGGAAAACTCTGAGAAAACATCGGCATCAGTAAGATAACAATCCAACATCTATTTTAACAGAAAAAAAAAAAAAGAGTTCACTGTTTCAAGAACTGGATTTATATATCCTGAATGATCCTAAACTGATGAGCCACTGACTTAGGAGAAAGCTCTATCGATATTAACCACCTTCATTAGGTAGTCAGCAACTTAGTTATCTAACCCTGGGGTTAAACATTTTATTGCAGTAGTCAATTTGGAAGTTATAAAATTCTTCTGTTGGGGGTTGTTATTTGGGGAGTAGGGATAGGGAAGCAGCTAAGAAAAATCAGTGAAATCTCCAGAATGAATAGCCTGGCACTTTAGTATCTCACTGGGCACTCAGGAAAGCAATACTATAGAAAGCAGGTTACCGTTTATGATAGTTGTACTTTCTGTGTTATCTAGAGAAAAACAGGTTCATCCATGCAAAATGGACTGTTTTAGAAGATACTGCTGCTAAAATGAAAGACTTTTCAAAAGGCAAAAGTGATTATTCCAGATGAAATGAGAAGCTCCAATGTCAACCTTACTTCCTGAATCAGCAAAAATCAAAGCTTTACTCAGAATAGGAAATTGGAGATTTTCTTTTAATTTACATATCTTTTTTGCTGAGTATGTTTTAGCTGAAATATGAGAGAACTTCTAAGAGACAGCACTTCTCATTTCCAACCATGCTTTTGCTATGACATTATAAAATACCACTACTTGGGACTAAGAATACATCAATTTTACTAGCACTAATGTAGAAGAATCAAGAGTTTAAGTCAGAAATAGCTTTCCATTTACAGCATTTTGTTATACACTCATTAGCCAGGCCAATACCATACCAAACATCCAGCTATAAAGTAAAAATTTTAGCTATCATCGGGATATATCTAAATAGCTAAAGGTTTGGCATATTAGAAGCAAAATTCCTAAATAAATAAGCCTTAATATAAAAAGAAAAACATGTTTAATCCAGATACCTTATTGTCATGACAATACAACTATTAAGTGTATGAATTCTCTAATTAAATGAATGAGAAGTCCAAGTGTGTTAAGAAGCATTGATAAATTTCGGAAATTATTCTGTTAAATAAACTGGTTTTTAAAATGTAAATTTTATTCAATATTTTATAACTCTATAATGTTTCTGTAACTCTATTAATATTAAAATCTCAAAATATATCTAAATTGCTGAAAAATACATATCTCTTGGCTATTTTCTTTACATCAACATTTTATTTTATATTAAATGTGTTTAATCCTACTTGGATTGCTTTCTCTTAACAATAAGAAACAAAAAATGATGGCCTGTTAGCAAGAGGAACAAATTTTGTTCAATTCCATCTATTTTGGAAGAAATTACCTTGTCTGCCTATGTTAATCTCTACTTTGGCTACTCCTACAGCTTATTTTCCTTTATTTTAGGAGTTGTGAAGTATGAAATGTGTTTTTTCCCCCTATGTGAGGACTGTTTACAATGAATTTATTTGGTGAATGTAAAAAAATTATTCTTTTGTTTATTCTTAAGAGACATGAAAATAATTTAAAAGATTTCTTATTCATAAACTTTTTAAACATCAATAATTTGGCCTTTATATAATACTTTACAAAAATTTTGCCTTTAACCATAATTAGTAGGTATAAATGAAATTTTATTATTTGCCTTCTAATACAACTAACATAAAAATCAGGTTGACAGAGTTAGAATTTGGGTAATTTGCCTATCTTTAACCTGTATAAAGCAAATTCTCTAATAATACTTAAGTGACACATAAACCTTTGGAAATATAAATTTAATATTCTTGGAAACTACATTAAATTTGTAACTATCTAAAGCAAAAAATACACTGGATTATTTTACTATGGGAAAGTAAACAGAACCTGAACTAGCCTTCAAAAAACAAACCTCAATCATGGAAAAGGTAGGTAAGGTGAGTTTTTAAAGATTTTTCTGTATTTGTTCTTTTCACATAATGAGTCACTTATATACAAGTAACATTCACAGACTCCCATGTATATTAATGATCTTTAGGTCCCAAAACCTCACCAGCAAATATTGTCTTCAAATGATGTAGAAATTAAAACCTAGGGCTAATGTTGACCATATTCTAATAATTGGCTTGTAATATATCATTTCACTATTTCAATATCTGGACAGCTTATATTTTTAAGCAGTTGTTAGTTTAAACCTGCTATTCCTGCCATCTTAAAATAGAACTGGAAAATTCACTATTGCCATTCCATAGTGCTGGTGATGTAGTTAAATATGGTGTATGCTTCTTTCTACTTTGATACCCAAGGAAACTGTCAAACGTTTTCCTCTTTATTTTAATGTCTACTGACTATCTCTTAATGGTTCCCATGCATTTTCCTTCAATATTGATATTAAAAGGAAAAACAATAAAAATTAAAAGTTTCTGTTTAAAAGCTTTATAAATAAATCTCACCCTGAGCTAAATATACAGATGAAGGACAATGCAGTTAAAAGGCAGGCTGCCCCCCATTACAGTTATATGATGTAGAAAACCAACTTCCCCAACTTGAAAAGATTCAAATTGGCCAATTTTGTCAAATCTCGCTGTGATAAAATACAACTTTTTAACAATGTACTGAGGTTAAGGGATGGTCAATAATAAAAATGACAGTGCAGTGGCCTAGCCTTACAGAATGTGGTTCTCATAGACCAAGCTGACATATACTTGCTGTTTTCTGTGGCAGCATCCCATGCTTAAAACCCTCCCTTTCTGCCTTTGTTCAGCTCTTTTGCTAGCAACCAAGTGCTTTCTTTTGGTTCAGCCTAGTAAAAAGCCAAAGGACTAGAACATGAGGGTCATCAAGGTCTACAAGGTAGATGAGCAAACCAACAAAGCAACATCACAGGGCAAAGAGCAAAGGCATTACAATAAGAATCTAATTACAGCAAAAAGAAAAGTCTATATAAAAGTCATAATTATGAAAAATAGTAAACACTGGAGAATGCCAAGAATGGCTGCTTTGCTTTATGTAAGTACTTAAATGATGGTCTTTTTTTTAAATAAGAACTGAAACCCAGGACATTAAATAATGTCCACTGACTTCTCCAATCTGATGTACTGTTTCTAAAGTTTAAAAGCAAAATTAGCCACAACCATAAACTACATGGTAGAAGCAATCAACATATAAAATAACCATATAATTTGCTTACTTTTCAATCCTATGAGGAAAGAATGAAAATATTTTCATAATTATTTATAAAAAGCAGCTTTTCCTGCTTTTGTTTTCCCAACTACCATTTCTTACTAATTATACAACTGTGAGGAAAAAAAAAAGCTAGATATTAACAAAGCTGCTATTTTCTTTTAAAGTCTTCATTGCGATCATAATGTTAATTGCTGCAATCACATTCATTCTCATGCCAACCCTGCAGTGGGGCAAATGGGATTTTGATGATATAAAGCACAGAGACAAATAGTTGGAATGATCAATCAGGTGAGACACAGGCTTCTGAACAATAGCTAAAGAAGGAAATTTGATTTTGGCAGAATCAAAACCAAATTTTCCTTTAATAAAGGCTGTTTTAAAAACACGTGGATATCAAGTAGATGGGAAAAGTTTATTATTAAGCAGTTTTCCAGTAATACACAAAAAACCTTACTACTTCACTAAGCTAAGGTTTCTTCCATTTTCTTTTCCCTTCTCCTCAAAGAATATTTGAACACAAAGAAAAAATACAGTTCTGCTACAAAAATTATGTAGCAAGATATAGCACAATCTTAACATTTTATATTATTTTAGTTGGTACGTTGTCCAGAAATACCTCACAGAAACATATAAACAGATGTAAGAACACAGAAAATTCAAGAATATTAACAGGCAAAAAATTTACTACTTCATTTTCCTTTTTTTTTTTTTTTTTTTAATTTTTGGGCCAAAAATAATGCTAAAATAGTATAATAAGAAGGTCACTGACAAAGCTGGTCAAGCAGGATAAGATCAATACTGACTTTTCAGAGCAGAAAACAGGATCAAGAAATCTCTTCTTTCTTCTAGAGTCCTGGTCTGAAGGACAAAAGACCATGGCAGAAAAAGTCAAGACTAATGATGCTGTTTTCCGATCATCAAGGCAATCAGAAAACAAAATAAACTCTGAAAGCTAAATAGGTAAGGTTTTTACACTTCAATAATAAATATAATCTCTATATACTCATAGGGTTATGAAGCACAAATGAGAAATAAATGTGAAAAAGCTTTGCCAACCACCAAGCATACACATGAGGGACACTCCCGTTTCCCTTTAAATGTCTCATCTATAATGCTGTAATCCAGCAAATTGAAGAGTCAATGAAAATATCCCAATAATCTAAGTGCTGGCTCAAATATCAGCTCCTTCACAAAGCCTCCCTTGATTTCCTAAGGAGAAACTGATTGCTCACTCCTTAATGATCTTATTATATTAAACCTGTATGTATACCTTATCTCGTCTATAAGGTTAAAATCTCCTTGAAGGGAGGAACTGTGTCTTATTTATCTTTGTGTTTGCCATGATACCTAGATGCTAAAAACTTACGGATTGTTTTACTAAGTACCATATTACCAAATAATATTAACTTGATCTTTGTATGAAAATATAAAACAAATACAGGACACAGAGTTCCTGACTCTGAAAGGTGTACAGTATGACTAAGGAGACAGAACATCTAAATAAGAAGCAATACAACAGTAATTTTAAAGAATAGCTTTTTAAGTGATATAGTCAAGGGGAAGGAAGTTGGGGGAAAGGAAGGTGAATATAGACAGAAAACAGAACCCTGAACATGTGGATAGAGTCACTACCTATTCATGAAAACTTGTATTGCTAGAAAAACAACACAGAGAGTAATTCTAATTAGGGCTTGTGAATTTGAAAGGAATATGGCTTTATCATACATTTCTCAGAGAATTATTATCATGTAAAGCCAAAAGTATAATCTTGTTCCCGTTGGATACATTCATTGAAAGCATAAAAGCAGGGGTATCTAAACTTCATTCTGAAGGGCAAAAGGGTATCTTGGGCCTTCTTAGTGGGTTTTGCTGCTGCATCTTCTTTTTAAGGAACTCCTGGTTGGGTGCTCAGTCTCCAAAAAGCTGCTATACCGATTGACTAGTACAGGTTTCTGATTAGAAATGTCTTTGGTGAGAGAACTTTCTTCAACAAGCTAGGTGAGAGGAGCTGAAATAACAGTTGTAAAACAGTCCTTGGAGGCAACTTCTGGGAGACAGGCACCCCTCTTGAAGAAGTTCAAATTGAAGGCGTTTGAGTGAAAGCATGTCTATGCCAACAACCTCAAAGGCAAGAGATTATGAGACTCAGGAGATGAAGGATGTTTCTGAAGCAAAAATGTAACAACTGAAGTGGAACTGATAAATGATTTTTCAACTTAGCCTTTCATCCTTCCAAGGTAGATAAATTGAGTAGCTGCACTGTGCTATGCATGGGTCTTCCAGATGAGGCTTACTGTATGCTTTGCGTAGGCATTAAAAATCCCATAGCACTTTAGATAAATAAAAGGTAAAGAGATAGCCTGTAAGCTTTGGTTAAAATATGTTTTAAAATATAATTTGGTGTTTCTTGGCTTACACATAAATCCTTTAGCCTGGTTAGTTGACATACTGTGATAAAATATGGGAAAAAAATCACTTTAAAACTGTCTTGAAATCTAGTTCTATACATAAAAGTTATTCTAAAAATTATACATAACCTTTGAAAAGATTAACTGATACTGTAGGTAAAACAGTGTAGCAGACATACAATAAATAATTGTTGAAAGAACGGCTGAAACATTTCCATTTAGTTACCCTGAGAAACTTAAATGACAAATACAATAGCCTTGCAGGAATCTCTGAAGTTTTCAAAAAGACTATTTAAGCATATTTTATTTAAAAAATTATTGAGTGTAAAAAATATATGGGACTCTGAATCAGATGCTAGATTCTGGCCTTATAATAGATAATTATTTTACCTCTTTAGCTTCCATTCCTTTCACTCTTCTTATTGGAAAATCATTCTAAGCATATGGTCTGGATGGTGAGAATGACAATCACTCCTCCCCACCTCATTCCTCTCCACACTCCCATTCGAGGGGTGAATACATGATTCAGACCTGACCAATCCAAGCATCAGATCCCACCAATTAGATCAGGAATAACCCAAGCTGAGCCAATGAAAGAATTTCCTGAACTTTTACCAGAATTATCAGAAAAAAGGCACTGTCTCTGTTAAGGACCATTAAGTCTGAAGTTTCCAAGTCATTTTCCTCCAACTAGAGCCAGCCTAAGAATGAAGCCAGCATGAAGGAAAGTAGAATGGAGAAATGGGGAGAGAGTTAGTGTTAATTCCTGAATCTCCAGAATAGACCTAGAATGACTGAACTATGCTGAGGCCAGATAAACACCTAGGTTTATTTTCCTGTCTTCCTCTCTTCCTCCTTCCCCTCTCCTTCCTATTTCCCACACTTTCCTTTTTTTTTTTTTAACTTTTTACTTTACATTGGAGTATAGCCGATTAACAATGTTGTGATAGTTTCACGTGCACAGCAAAGTGACTCAGCCACACTCCTTTCCTCTGGGTTGGATTTTTGTTATTGCAACCAAGAGCCCAGATTATTAAAAGCCTCTACCACCTACTCTTGATCCTGTCAGTTTCCTGTCCTTCCTTTATATACTGTCACTCTGCTCCTCCAAGTAATTCCCTGCCTCCACTGCAACAGTAAAAGACGGTGGATGAACGCTTGAGCTGGGGATGTTTCTATTTTACTGTTACCTGACCTAGCCACTAAACAAGGTAAGTAATGCAGGATTTATGGACAAAGACTACAGAGTCAGCTCTTACAGAGACCATAATCTCTAAAAGTTCAAACAAAGTTATTATTTCACACAACACTTGTCTACAATTAAGAAAAACAACCTTTGCACAAAGTCCCTCAGTAAGAAGCCCAATCATAATTAATAAAAAGCAATCTTTATAAGTATATTATACTGCTAAATTCAACAGGAAGTCTAAAAGCTAAAAAAGAAAAAGTACAGTCATCCTTCAGTACCCTTGCGGGACTGATTCCAGGAACCCTACAGATACCAAAACCTAGAATGCTCAAGTCCCTTATACGAAATGGCATAGTACTGCATATAACCTAAGCACATCCTCCTTTATACTTTAAATGATCTGTAGATTATTTATAATACCTAATACAATGTAAATGCTATGTAAATAGTTGTAAATACAATGTAAATACCATATAGACAGTTGCCTGCATACAAGCAAATTCAAATATTGCTTTTTGTGACTTTCTAGAATGTCTTTCTCTCAAATATTTTCAATCAGTGGTTGGCTGAATCTGTGGATGCAGAACCTGTAGATTCCAACGACTGACCATACTGGTAGAGTCTACACTTGTCCCAGATCATCTGCTAAAAATTTGCTGAAGAAAATGATAGCACTCAGAGTTATTTTAATTTCTATCCTTAGAGGTTAGAGTAAAATAAGACTATCCAAACAAAAAACACAAACAAACTTAAAGAGATTTTTGGGTTGCATTAGGGGAATCTAGCATTTGGAATAAATAACATAAGTAAGAGCACTCATGGATATCCCTTTTAAGAGGGAGGTAGAGGGAGATTTGAGACAATGAAGAGAAGGCAAAAGAAGGAACAAAGAGAGATTTGACAATGCTGCATTTGAAGACTGGAGTGATACAGCCACAAGCCATGGAATACTGGCAGACACCAGAGATGGGAGAGACATGGAACAGATTCTCCCTTAGAATCTCCAGAAAGAGTGGAGCCCTGCTGATGCCTTGATTTTTGCCCAGGGATACTGATTTTGGACTTCTGGTCTCCAGAACTACAACAGAATAAATTACTGTTCTTTTAAGCAACCAAGTTTGTGATCATTTTTTACAGCAGCAACAGGAAACTAAAATAATATTATAGATATCCTATTTTTTAAATATTTGATTATGTTATATTTACATATGCATGTAGTATTTTTTAATAGCAGTTCTTAAAAATTGTGCATGCAAAATTTGGTGAATTAAACCACAACAGCATTAATTGAGTCAGGCAAGAATCATCAATGGATGTTAAAACCACATGGTTAAAGGCAGCTGGAAAACAGGATATTCACACCATTTCTAACTATCTCCCCATAGATTGTTTATAAAGGGGAAAATGCTTACTTACAAAGAGAAATCCGGTGAAACCATCCTAGTCAAGTGATCAAAGTTAATACCAATAACATGACAAACTAATATATGAACCTCCTGATGTGATGCAATGTGAACATATTATCACTTATATAGTATCCCTGCCAAAAAATACATAACCTGAATCTTTATCATGCCAAGCTCAAATTACAGGACATTCTACAAAACAACTCACCAATACTCTTTTAAAAATGTCCGGACTTCCCTGGTGGTCCAGTGGCTAAGACAACGTGCTCCCAATGCAGGGGGCCCGGGCTCAATCCCTGGTCAGGGAACTAGACCCTGCATGCCACAACTAAAGATCAGGCATGCCAAAACAAAGATCCCACACGCGGCAATGAAGATCCCACGTGCCGCAACTAAGACCTGGCACAGCCAGAAATAAATAAATGAATGAATAAATAAAAATATTAAAAGATCAATAACATGGGCTTCCCTGGTGGCACAGTGGTTGCGAGTCCGCCTGCCGATGCAGGGGACACGGGTTCGTGCCCCGGTCCGGGAAGATCCCACATGCCACGGAGCGGCTGGGCCCGTGAGCCATGGCCGCTGAGCCTGCCTGTCCGGAGCCTGTGCTCCGCAACGGGAGAGGCCACAGCGGTGAGAGGCCCGCGTACCGCAAAATAAATAAATAAATAAATAAAATACCAATAACATCAATTACATGAAAAACAAAGAAAAACTGACACACTATTCAAGATTAAGGAGACTCAAGAGACAACTACATGTAATACCTGATCCTGGATTAGATCATGGTTTGAGGGGAGGCAGAGGGCTGGGACATGATTGGGAAAATTGGTGAAATTTTCATTTGGACTCTACATTAGATAAAAGAATTTTATCAACGCTAAATTTCTTAAATTTGTTAACCATATTGTAGCTATGTAAGACAGTACAGGATACTTAAGGATATATATTCTGAAATACTTAGGAGTAAAAAGCCTGATGTCTGCAAGTTATTCTCAACTAATTAATCCAGAAAATATAATAATAAAATGTGTGTGTGTGTAGAGGAGGAGGGGAAGGAAGGGTAAGAGAGAAAGCAATTATGGCAAAAATGTTAACAATATTAAATATCTAAGTGAAGAGTATAATGGAGCTCACTGCCTTATCCCTATAAGTTTCTATAGGTTTAAAATATTTTAAAAGAAAACATTAAAACAAAACAAAACAAAAACAGGGCTTCCATGGTGGCACAGTGGTTGAGAGTCCGCCTGCCGATGCAGGGGACATGGGTTCGTGCCCTGGTCTGGGAAGATTCCACATGCCGCGGAGCGGCTGGGCCCGTGAGCCATGGCTGCTGGGCCTGCGCGTCTGGAGCCTGTTCTCCGCAACGGGAGAGGCCACAACAGTGTGAGGCCTGCATACCGCAAAAAACAAAAACAAAAACTCGGGACTTCCCTGGTGGCACAGTGGTTAAGAATCGACCTGCCAATGCTGGGGACACTGGTTCGAGCCCTGGTCCGGTTAGATCCCACATGCTGCGGAACAACTCAGCCCGTGCGCCACAACTACTGAGCCTACACTCTAGAACCAGCGAGCCACAACTACTGAGCTCGCGTGCCTAGAGCCCGTGCTCCACAACAAGAGAAGCCACCGCAATGAGAAGCCTGCAAACCACAAAGAAGAGAAGCCCCTGCTCGCCACAACTAGAGGAAGCCCGTGCACAGCAATGAAGACCTAACGCAGCCAAAAATAAATAAATTTATTTAAAAAACTTTTTTTTTGTCTTTGTCTCCCTATTAAGAATGCTGAATTGGGGGCTTCCCTGGTGGCGCAGTGGTTGAGGGTCCGCCTGCCGATGCAGGGGACACGGGTTCGTGCCCTGGTCTGGGAAGATCCCACATGCCGCAGAGCGGCGAGGCCCGTGAGCCATGGCCGCTGAGCCTGCGTGTCCGGAGCCTATGCTCTGCAATGGGAGAGGCCACAACAGTGAGAGGCCCGCGTACGGCAAAGAAAAAAAAGAATGTTGAATAACTTGTAATTATGATTTATCACTTCTACAAAATATTATAAAACTTTGAACAATATAGTTGCCTAGACACCTAAATTAATTCCTTCTCAAGTACCATGAGGTCAATGTTGCCTCTGTAGACCAGCTGGGCTGAATCAGCATATACTTCCCTGTTCAGTCCAAGTCTGTCCAGATCTTATAACCAAGAATACCAGAATAAAATACATTCAAGGAAACCTTGCAGGATGGACAACATGGCATCATAAATAAACTGTGTATCTCTCAAAAAGAGGCAATCTTTATAGGCTCGTTTTATATCCCCCACTACGTTTGGAGAAATCCTTTGTAAACAGTGGGAATTTCATTTCCTAACTTTAAGACAGTAGGCCTGGTGACAGAAGTCAAACTATTCTTCCAAGAATAATGTTTTGTGAAATAACAAATATAAAAATACCCTTCAGTTTTAAAATGTTTGTTTGCATACAAATGTACTTTAATATCTGAGATGACATTACTTTGAAGGCAGGTATTTCCTTGAGAGCTTATCTACAGCAAATTTAATCTGGAAATGGAACAGGAATGGAGATGTACTTTAAACCCCTAAACCAACATCATCAAGTTGGGAATACTGTCTTATGTGAATTAATACTGGTCAGTACAAAACACGAAGCACAAACCAGTAGTACCTCACACTATTAAGAAATGATTAGTGAATCTGACCTAGCAATCCTCCTCTCCAATCTTAACAGTTAAAGCAATAAAAAAATTTTTAAAAGTAGTTATACACTTATCAAAAGAACAGATGGAAAGGGAAGAAATGATTTGAAATTAGAGGTGACTGAGCCCAGAGATTTTTATTTCTCTTTTTATCTGTAAGTTTATGTTCTTTTGTTTGCTAGAAAATACAGTTATATTTGAAAAGAACATTTAAAATATGTCTATGGAGAAGTTTCTCAACGATTATTTCTTGACACACCACCAAAAATTTACCATGAGGCTTTGATCTCAATAAAACTTTGTTTATGGATTTTGAAATTTGAATTTCATATAATTTTCATGTGTCATGAAATATCCTTCATTTTTTTCCCAGCCATTTAAAACTGTCAGAACCATTCTTGGCTCCCACATGGTAAAAAAACAAAAACAAAAAACAAACAAACAAAAAAACCCAGTAGTGGGTTGGATTTGGCATGTGGGCCATTGCTGACTCCTGTTCTTAACCAAGGCTACATATTAGAATTACCTGAGAGCTTCAAAAAAGTTCTATGTCTTTGCCACACCTATATGCCTAGGCTCTATCTCTAATCAATTTTCTGGCCAGGGTGGAAATGGAAGGTGATGAGAAATATGATGAAAAAATATATTTTAAAATTTTCCAGAGGATTCTAATGTGTAGCCAGGTTGAGGAGTGCAGAACTTAGAATCAAATGGACACTCCATAGCCTCTTAAATTTTGGTAAGATACATACTCTTTCAGATCCTTAGTTTCTACATTTATGTATTGTTCAGAACTGGCACACAGTAAGTGCTCAGTGTTCTCTCTCGCCTTCCACGCTGCACTGTACCTACTATTTGCTAGTACAGATGTGACTTAACAGAACTTTACACAAAATGTATAATTATCCTTTAAAGAATTTTACAATTTAAAAAGGTTAAGGCATGAATGCAAGCAAGAACACATATAAACTGAATGACAGAAATATATATAAAATATTAATATAATACACTGCTGTTCTCAGAAATGTGACTAACAGAAAAATAAAAGAATTATATTCTAGGATAGCAGAAAGGAGAATAACAGTGGAAAGATGTTAAGTATAAATTACCTATCTGTTTCATACAAAGCCAATAACAATGAGACCCTCTCCCTCATCTATTAATTATGGCTCAACAATCACTTGCTGACAAAGACCACAATATTGATCCTTCAAGCTTCTCCAAGACTTCCACTGAATGCCTTAGGGTAAGTGAAATGCCCTCAAATGTATAACTAACTATACAGCTATTTAAACTTAGGGTCTGTTCAGTTTAAATAATGAATTCTCAACCATTTTCATTTCAGGAAGCTCTAAACAATTAGGGTGAGAAAACAGAGATAGATACCTCCTCAACCACAAAAATTATGTATTTTTTTAAAGCCATAAAAAAGTTTTGGTTTTCATTAGTCAACTTAATTTTGAATTACAATTTTTAAAAATACTAGGTATAACTTTTAGTAAGGTGTTAATAAAAGATAAATGTATGAAACTGAATAGCTTACCTATGTATCAGGGGAAAAAAGCATAAAGGAAACTAAATCCCCAAAACAGTACCAATAAAGTTAAAACATATCTAGAAATATATTTAGTAAGAAATATGCCAACTAACATTTAGAAAATCATAAAGCTTAATGAAGGACATGAAGGACTATCTAAAAATAATTCGTTCTATCATACTAAATGTCCTAAGCTCCTCATTAAAAGATGCCAATTTGCCACCAGATTAATTTATATTACTAGTGAAATTCCAATGAAAACCCCAATAGGATTCTGAGCAGTGTAACAGAAGAAACATCTAGAATAATTTGAATGTGAATAACAAAGAGACATGTCCCACCAGATAGCAAAAATACAATAAAGCTACATAAATACAACTATGCAACTAAAACAAAACAGACAAATCAATGAAAATGTCTAGACTGAGGCCCAAGTAGCTATAAAAGTTTAGTGCTCATTCAATAAACTGTGCTCATTTACTCATTCAATAAATATTTATGGAATACTGTTCTAGACTCTGGGGAAATAGCAACAGAAAAACAAGACAAAAATCCCTGTTCTCATGGTACTTACAATCTAATGGAGAAAAACAAACAAAAATAATTAAGTAGAAAATTCAGAACATTTTTTTTTAAATAAAGAAAAGTTGCTACCATCCTAACACTCAGAAATAATCCCCACTCGATTTTTTCCCCCCAAAACTGAGATTCTGTTGTATGTCCTTTTATTCCCCATTCAATACACTGTGTACCTTTTCCCATTTTATTCTACTAGACCTTGGGTTTTTTTTTTCGGCTGTACCATGCAGCCTGCAGGATTTTAGTTCCCCGACCAGGGGTTGAACTCTGGCCCTGGCAGTGAAAGTGCCAAGTCCTAACCACTGGACCACCAGGGAATTCCCTAGACCTTGATTTTTAATTGTTGAATAATATTTTGTTTGGATGTGCCTTAATTAACTCTTGCCCTACTGTTGATATTTAGGCCATTTATATAAAAGAGTTTTGAGCCATTACTCAATGTAATATTAAATTACAAGTTCCCAATATTTCATTTATAATAATTGGACTATCATGAAAGTAGCTTTAAGAATACACAAATATAAATATTTTCTAATATATTTCTTTCTGTTTTTGAAATTAGCTTTATAATTTACACAAAATCCACAATTTATTTATAATTTAAAAGGTGTTTTGGGGCTTCCCTGGTGGCGCAGTGGTTGAGAGTCCGCCTGCCGATGCAAGGGACACGGGTTCGTGCCCCGGTCCAGGAAGATCCCACATGCCACAGAGTGGCTGGGCCTGTGAGCCATTGCCTCTGAGCCTGCGCGTCTGGAGCCTGTGCTCCGCAGCGGAAGAGGCCACAAGAGTGAGAGGCCCGTGTACCGCAAAAAAAAAAAAAAAAAAAAAAAGGTGTTTTAAAGAAAACAATATAAAGTACTGTAATATCCACCACAATTAAGATATAGAACATTTTCATATTTACAAAAAGTTCCATCATGCCTCTTTCACAAATCCTTTCCATTTACACCCTGGTAACCACTGATCTGATTTCTGTCACTAGTTTTGCCTTTTACAGAATGTCATAGAAATAGATTCATACAGTACATAGTCCACAATATTTTACTACTATGACTTAGCATAAAGCTTTAGAAACTCTCCCATGTTGTGAAATGTATTTTGTTCCTTGAATGGATATACCACAATTTACTTATCAATCACCAGGTGATGGATATTCTGGTTATTTCAAGTTTCTATTATGAATATAGCTGCTAGGAACATTTAAATACAAGTTTTATCACGCACATATGCTTTCATTTCTCTTGGGTAAATATCTGGGCATAGAACTGCTAGGTCAGATGGTATGGTATATATTTAATTTGACAACTCTTTCAAACCAAATTCTTCCAAACAAGGCTGTACAAATTATTTTTTCCTAACCAGCAATGTATTTTCTTGTTACTTCACATCTTTCATATATTTGGAATTGTCAATCTTTTCAATTACAGCTTACTCTAGTGGATGGCAGTATTATCTCGTGGTTTTAAGTTCCATTTTCATAGTGACTAATGATTTTGATCTTCTAATGAGCATATTTACCATTTGTACATTTTCACTAGTAACTATCTATAAATCTTTTGACCATTTTTACTTGAGTCATCCATTTCATTACTGAGTTGTAAGAGTTTTTGTTTTTTCTACATATTCTGGATACATATCTTTGCAAATATTTTCTCCAGGTCTTGCATTTTCAGTTCCTTAAACTACCTTTGAAGGGTAAATATTTTAAATTTTGCTGAAGTCTAATTTTTCTCTCGTTAAAAAGTTTGTGCTTTTTGCTTATTTTTAAAATATTTGATTAATCCAAGGTTACTCAGATTGCCTCCTGTTTTCTTTAGACCTTTCATAGATTTAGTTCTTACATTTAAATTTATGATATGTTACAAGTTAACTGTTATGTCAGGTGATGTAAGAATTATTACTCATTTTTGGCATATAGAAATCCAATTGATGCAACATCAATCATTTCTAGACACTCTCTCTTTGTCCTATATATCTAATGTCTACTTTACAATGATACATATCATACTGTTTTGATCACTGGATTCTAGATCCTTTGCATTTCTAAATATATCTTATAATCAATTTAGAAATTTTCACATAAAAGAAAAAGCCTGTTGGAATTTTGGTTGGTATTGCATTGAATCTATAGATAAATCTGGGAAAAACTGACACTTAAAAACAATTGAATCGGGGCTTCCCTGGTGGCGCAGTGGTTGAGGGTCTGCCTGCCAGTGCAGGGGACATGGGTTTGAGCCCTGGTCTGGGGGGATCCCACATGCCGTGGAGCGGCTGGGCCCGTGGGCCACAGCTACTGAGCCTGCGCATCTGGAGCCTGTGCTCCGCAGCGGGAGAGGCCGCGACGGTGGGGGGCCTGCGCACCATGATGAGGAGTGGCCCCCCTCCGCTCGCTGCAACTGGAGAAAGCCCACGCGCAGAAACGAAGACCCAACACAGCCAAATAAATAAATAAATAATAAATAAAATTAAAAAAAAAAAAAAAAACAATTGAATCTTCTGACCCATGAACACAGTGTAGCTCTCCATTTATTTGAATCTTTATTATTCTCTACATTGCTTTACAGTTTTCAGTGTAAAGGTCATATTTTGTTACAATTATCACTATGTATTTCACATTTTTTGATACTATGGCAATTGCATTTTTAAAAAATTCAAGTTCTAGTTGTTTGTTGCTAATATATAGAAATACAATTATTTCCTACAACTTTGCTAAGTTTATTAGTTCTAGTAATTATTTTACAGATCTCTTATCATTTTGTAAGTAAATATTCATGTCAGCTACAATTAAAGACAATTTTATCTTTCTTTACAATCTGGTATGCCTTTTTCTTGACTTATGGCACAACGTCCAGTACAACGTTGAACAGAACTGCTGAGAAAGGACGGTCTTGTCTTGTTCCCAATTGTAGAATAAATGTTTTCAGTCTTTAGTTGGAGGGTTTTTTAAAAATTTATTTTATTTATTTATTTTTGGCTATGTTGGGTCTTCGTTGCTGCATGCGGGCTTCCTTTAGTTACAGTGAGCGGGGTCTACTCTTCGTTGAGGTGCGCAGGCTTCTCACTGCGGTGGCTTCTCTTGTTGCGAAGCACGGGCTCTAGGCGTGTGGGCTTCAGCAGTTGTGGTATTTGGGTTCAGTAGTTGTGGCTCAGGGGCTCTAGAGCGCAGGCTCAGTAGTTGTGGAGCAAGGCCTTAGTTGCTCCGCGGCTTGTGGGATCTTCCCAGACCAGGGCTCGAACTCGTATCCCCTGAATTGGCAGGCGGATTCTTAACCACTGAGCCACCAGGGAAGCCCTTTAGTTGTAGGTTTTTAAAGAGGTCCTCTATGGGCCTAAGAAAGCTCCCCTTTTATTCCTAGTTTGCCAAGGTTTGTTATGTTTTTTATCTTATTTTTTTTTTTTTGCGGTACGCGGGCCTCTCACTGCTGTGGCCTCTCCCGCCGCGGAGCACAGGATCCGGACGCGCAGCCTCAGTGGCCATGGCTCACGGCCCCAGCCGCTCCGCAGCATGTGGGATCCTCCTGGACCGGGGCACAAACCCGTGTCCCCTGCATCGGCAGGCGGACTCTCAACCACTGTGCCACCAGGGAAGCCCTTGTTATGTTTTTTAATCTGTCATGAATGGGTGTTAAATTTTGTAAGATGCTTTATCTGCATTTACTGAGATGATCATATGGTTTTTCCCTGTTATAGTCTGTTAATATACTGAATAGCATTAATTTTCACATGTTAAACCAACCTTATGCTCCTGGAATAAATCTCACTTGGTCATGACTTATTAAGGTTTTTATATATTGCAAGATTCATTTCCTAATATTCTGTTAAGGATTTTTTTGTCTATGTTCATACAGGATAATTTGTCTTATCTACTTTTTGTGTCATGGTAACGCAAAGCTTATAAAATAAGTTGAAAAGCATTACCTCATCTTCTATATTCTTGGCGAATTTGTATAGAATTGGTATTATCTTTTCTTTAAAGTTTGGTATAATCTACCATCTGACGGCCATCTGAACCTGGAGGTTTCTCTGTGGGAAAGTTTTTAACTTGATAGTTAAAAATGCAACTTTTGTAACAGGGCTATCCAGGTTATCTATTTCTTCTTAACTAAATTTTGCCTGTGTCTTTCAAGAAATTTGCCCTTTTCATCTAAGTTACTGAATTTATTAAGATTCTTCATAATATCCCCTTAGCCTTTTAATATCTATAGGATTTGTATGATATCCCTTACCTTACTAAGAATGGTAACTTATGTCTTACCTTGTTTTCTTCCTGATCAGTCTGTCTAGACTCAGTTTTATTGACATTTTTGCAAAGGATTAGTTTTTGATTTCACTAATTTTCTTTATGTTTTCTAGTTCATTAATTTTTGCTCTTTCTTATTTCCTTCAGGTTGTTTACTCTGGGTTTACATTTTTTTTCTTGTTTAATTATTTTTTATTTATTTTTTAATTTTTGGTACGCGGGCCTCTCACTGCTTTGGCCTCACCCGTTGTGGAGCACAGGCTCCGGACGCGCAGGCCCAGTGGCCATGGCTCACGGGCCCAGCCGCTCTGCGGCATGTGGGATCTTCCCGGACCGGGGCACGAACTCGTGTCCCCTGCATCGGCAGGCGGACTCTCAACCACTGTGCCACCAGGGAAGCCCCTTTTTTCTTGTTTCTTAAGGTAGAAGCTTAGATCATTGATTTGTGATCTTTCTTTCTATAATTAATATATAATAACATTATAAATTTCCCTTTTAAGATTACAAATATGATGTCAGCATATGGTGGAGTAAAAAACTCCAAAAGTCCATCCCTCCACAAAAGCAACAAGGAAGCTGACAAAACTATCAGAATCAACTTTTTCAAACTATGGAATCAAATCAAAAGCTTACAATGACCAGGGGAATGTTTAATGAGAAAAAAACAGCTGAATTTCAGTAAGAGAGTTTTGTGTCATTTTAACTTAGAGATACCATTCCCCAGCTCAGTGACAGCCTTGCAAGACAACAGTACGTTCTTGACATAGTAAGTTACAAGTACCAGGGGGAGCAATACGAACCTTTCCTCAAAGAACTGTAGATTTTGTTCTGACTTGTCTGATCGCTTGCCTTTCTATCACCTGAGAACTTTCTCATATCTGAAGTGGTGGTTAAGTGTGTATATGTGTGTGTGTGCGTGTGTGTGAGAGAGAGTGTGCGTGGATGGGGGGATTGGGGTGGTGGTATTGGTGGTGTTTGCTGAAAACATCTAAAGGCAAATGTATCAGCTGCTGCCATGTTGGGCAAGGGTTAACAGTTGGAGCAAACAAGCCTGGAAGGAAAGGGTAGGGAAGGAGATGCTTTGGGCAGTAGGGGCTGTGAAAACTCCAGCATATTCCAGGGAATCTACAAGACAACACACATGCCCAATACTAGGCGCATGCCCAAAAAGATATGGGAAGGCCCTAAATTCTCACCTCTGGCTGAACTTCATGCTCCACACAAGCAAGAAGTAAAGGCTAAAGCAGAGCTATAAACTGCCTGGCTGAACATTAAAGGTATGCCTGGCACACATATAGAGCCCATCTGCAAACACTGGGAAAAGTGGGGGGTTTTGGTGTTGGTGGAGGTAGGGGATGGTTTCCAGGCATTCAAGGAGATAGCTGTCAAATCACTAGCTGATAATTAAGTTAACAGAACAGAAATTTTAGTGGCCACAAATGACAAAGAATACAGACTTTAGAAAATTATTTCAGAAAAGTCACTAAACAAATAAGCAACAATAACTACAACAAGCAGCAACAACAAACACTGGTGAGGAAGAAGAAACAGATTTCCTGAACTCCCACATTATTATATTCAAAACGTTCAGCTTTCAAAAAAAAATTATGAGGCATGCTAAGAAATAAGAACGTATGGTCTATATGTAGGAAAAAGAAATTAATAGAACCAGACCATTTAGCAATAATAAATGATCTTGCAATCCCACTCGTGGGCATATATCCGGAGAAAACTAATTCAAAAAGATACATGCACCCCAATGTTCACTGTAATACTATTTACAATAGCCAAGACATGGAAGCAACTTAAATTTCCATTGACAGAGGAATGGATAAAGAAGATATGGTACATATATACAATGGAATATTACTCAGCCATAAAAAGGAATGAAATAATGCCATTTGCAGCAACATGGATGGATCTAGAGATTACCAAACGAAGTGAAGTAAGTCAAAGACAGATGTCATATGATATCACTTATATGTGTAATCTCAAAAAAACTGATACAACAAATTATATACAAAACAGAAATAGGCCCACAGACATACAAAACAAGCTTATGGTTACCAAAGGGGGAAGGGGGGGGGTGTAAGGATAAACTAGAAGTTTGGGATTAACATATACACACTACTATATATAAAATAGATAACTAACAAGGACCTACTGTATAGCACAGAGACTCTACTCAATATTTTGTAATAACCAATAAGGGAAAATAATCTGAAAAATAATAGATGTATGTATAATTGAATGACTCTGCTGTACACCTGAAACTAACACAACATGGTAAATCAACTATACCTCAATTTAAAAAACCAAAACCAAAAACAAAACAGGAGACACTTGAATACTCCACTTCCAACAATGGGTAGAATAACTAGACACAAGATCAACAAGGATATAGAAGATTCGAATAAAACTATAAACTAACTAGAGCTAACAGACATATATATATATATAGGACATCCTATCAAAGGATAGAACATACAGATCTTCTCAATTGCACCTGGAACATTCTCAAGGATAGACCCATGGACTACATGTTAGGTCACAAAACATGTTTCAAAAGACTGAATCATACAAAGCATCTTCTTTGAAAATGGAAAGAACTAGAAATCAATGACAAAAGGAAATCTGAAAAATGCAAAAATTAGTGGAAATTAAGCAACATACTCTTAAACAATCAGTGGACCAAAGAAGAAATTACTAAGCAAGTTTAGAATATACTTTGAGAAGAATGAAAACAAGAACACAACATACCAAAATTTATGAGATGAAGCAAAAGCAGCACTGAGAGGGAAATTTATAGCCATAAAGATGCTTTGCATGGCCCTCTAGTTGGTCGTTTCTAGCTTCAGGTAATTTCCTCCCCAAACATGCACAGATCAGTACTCAGCCAAAAACTCGTCCTTCTGTAAATCTTCAGAGTTCACTCTTGGTGCAGCTTCCTCTTCTCCAGTATTTTTATCCACAAGTTCTAGACACTTTAGCCTCCCCATATTGCAATGTCATGTGACCCCCAAGATCTGAATGGGCTCCTCCTTCCTGTACCATGGCCTGGAATCTCTCTCTAGGCAATAAGCTGGGGCAGTTTAGAGTTCACCTCATCTGTTTCCCTTGTCTCTAATCAGCATCTTATATTGCTTATTACCCAGTGTCTGTAAATAGTTATTTCATATTTATAGACTGGTTTTTCTTGCTGTTCAAGACAGAAGTGTAAATTCGGTCCCTTGTATTCTACCATGGCTAGAAGTGAAGGTCCACATTATTCCTCTTTACTTCTCAAAAAAAAAACAAAAACAAAAAACCCCACTAGAACCTAAGTTTTATGTGTTCATGGTATGAACTCAAGCAACAATAATTAAATATACTATTGCAATCCTATCACCCGAAGATAACCATTCCAGTTTTTAATAATATGAACTTTGTCTTTTTTTCCCATGCATAAATGTTTTTTAGAAATGAAAAATGGGTGCATGTTGTTTTACTACTTGTGGTATTTTCACTTAATGTGGCATAACAATTTTCTATTAAATATTTGTTAAATTAATCACTGCAATGACTAAAGAATACATCATAGGAATGAATCCCCTTTTATTAACCATGTAGGTTGTTTCCAACTCTGTAGTAAAATCTTTACAAACATTCATTATTATTTCCTTCAAATAAATCTTGTCAAATGGCTTGTACTTTTAACACTTTTTAAAAACTCATTTTATTTTTTTTTACTGTAGTTAAATTATATATAACATAAAATTTGCCATTTTAACCATCATTAAGTGTATAACTCAACGGGATTAATTACATTCACAATGTTGTGCAACTATTATACCATTATCTAATTCGAAAACCCTTTCAACACCCCAAACAGAAATTCTGTACTTAATCTGTTAAGCAAAAATTCCCCATTTCCTCCTTCCTTCCAACTCCTAGTAACCCTAATATACTTTCCCACCTCTTCTAGAAACTTCATGTAAGTGGGATCATACAACATTTGCTCTTTTGTGTCTTGCTTATTTCACTTAAGTTTTCAAGGTTCATCCATGTTACAGAATGTATCAGAATTTCACTGCTTCTTATGGCCAAATAATATTTCATTGTCTGTATATACCACATTTTGTTATTCCATCCATTTGTAGACAGGCACTTGAGTTGTTTTCACCTTTTGGCTATTGTGAATAATGCTGCTATAAGCATTTGTGACTTTTTTTTTTGGCCGCACCGTGCGGCTTTCAGGATCTTAGTTCTTTTAAGACTTTTTGGGGGAATTCCCTGGCGGTCCAGTGGTTAGGACTCCACGCTTCCATTACAGAGGGCATGGGTTCGATCCCTAGCTGGGGAACTAAGATCTTGCAAGCTGCACGACATGGCGAAAAAAAAAAAAAAATGAAAAGAAAAGAAAAAGACTTTTTGGCAACTACTGCTCAACTGCCTTTCATCAAGAAAGATCACTACAACTCATTATTAGCCATATATATGAATGCCCATTTCATCACAATTTGTCAACTTAATAGATTAAAATGGTACTTAAATTTTTATTAACAGTGACAGCAAACATTTTCATATGTTTCTTCTTTACGGAACCACCAGTTCATATGCTTGGCCCACTTTTCCACTAGAGTGTTTCCTTTCCTTACGGGTTTCTAAGACTACTTCGTATAAATAGACCAGCAGACCGTTTTTGAACCATAATTTTTTTTTTTGCTTTCAAATTCACTTATGATGTTTGTTCATATACAAAAGTTGTTCATGATTATGCAGTTAAATCCCACCAGTTTCCTTCAGTCTAGTCACCTTAGTAACTATGGTTTCTAACTTTTTATGGCATATTTACAAAGTCCTTCCTCCAATACAAGGTCACTCACATTTTCTTTTAGTACTTGATTGTTTCATTTATTAGTAGTAGTAAATTTTAAATTATCTATAATTTATTTTGCTATATGGTATGTTGAAGAAATATAACTTTTCCCCCAATACCACTAAACTGACTAATCCATCCTTTCCCAAAATAAAAAATGTCACCCTTATAATGTACGAGACTCTTATTTATACTTGGATACATATACATGAACATATCCTGCTATACTGGTCTGTTTATTCCTGGGCCTTATTTTAACTGCTAAAGGTTTATAATAAAGTTTAATATCTGGTAGGACAGGTCACCACTCTTGTTTTTTTCAAAAATCTCTTTACTAATCCTCCATATATTTTTCCACATGAAGATTAAAATCATTTTATCAAGTTCCAAAACGATCCTCCAAGTTGTTATAATTACAGATGAATTTGTGGCAAGCTGGCATCTTAATAATAGGAATAGGGCCATTTCATCCAGCAATCAGGTAAGCTTCTCCATTCTCTTCTTTAACGTCTCTCAGTCGATTTTTACAGCATTCTTCACAGATTCTATATATTTCCTGTTAACTTTATTCTGAGGTTCTGTTAATTTGCTTTGCTATTGAGGATGATAATATTTTGAAGGGAGATGTTCACAACTGATTCACTCTGGAATCCTTCACTGAACTTACTACAATTCCTTACCCAGAGCAGACTCCACCTATTGGCTTCATATTTACATATTATGCCAGTTTCCAAACCTTTAGTTTACAATAAACCAAATTTTTAAAAAACTCACTAAGATCATTATTAGGAGTCATGTTTCACTCTCCTCCCATTCATTTTTTCCTTCAATTAATCAACAAATGCCATCATTTGTTTCTTTGACTTTTTCTTGCATTTACTCTCTTCCACTTTCACTCACCTGAATCTAGTTATTCAATATCATGCTCTCTAGTCATAGAAACCACATTTCATACTTTTAGGAACTGTGCACTTGCCAACCAATGACTCACTTCAAAATTAGTTTCCATGTCCTCTATAGCAGGGGTCACCAACCCCTGGGCCACAGACCATTACCAGTCCGTGGCCTGTTAGGAGCCGCCTAGCAGAAGGTAAGCGGTGGGCCAGCAAGCGAAGCTTCACCTGTATTTATAGCCGCTCCCCATCGCTCACATTACTGCCTGAGCTCCACCTCCTGGTAGATCAGTGGCAGCATTAGATTCTCATAGGAGTACAAACCCTACTGTGAACTGTGCATGCGAGGGATCTAGGTTGCACACTCCTTATGAGAATCTAATGCCTGATGATCTGAGGTGGAGCTGAGGCAGTGATGCTAGCTAGCACTGGGGAGCGGCTGCAAATACAGATTATCATTAGCAGAGAGGTTTGAATGCACAGAGACCATGATAAATCAATTGATTGCAGACTCATATTAAAACCCTATTAGTGAGTGGCAAGTGAAAACAAGCTCAGGACTCCCACTGATTCTGCATTATGGTGAGTTGTATAATTATTTCATTATATATTACAGTGTAATAACAATAGAAAAAAGTACACAATAAATGTAATGTGCTTGAATCATCTGAAAACCATCCCCTCCCCCCACCCCCACCCCCGGGGTCCATGGAAAAATTGTCTTCCATGAAACCAGTCCCTGGGGCCAAAAAGGTTGGGGACCACTGCTCTATAGAATCCAATATTGACTACCCTTGCCTTAAAATGGTCCACACTTTGTCTCTGTATATTATCTTTGCCTGTGTATATATTCTTTTCTATTTTCTCTTCTTGCAGTATCCTAAAAGATTTTCCTTAGCCATTCCTTATTCACATATTTGATCTTGGTGACCAGTAATTCACACTGAACACTAGCATGTGATAGCCTTCCGTTTAATGATCTTCTCTCTTAACAGTCTATCCAGGACAGAAGCTCCTTGAAAATACGTGATCATATTGTAAATTCTACATAGCTTCTGGAGCGTTTAGCATAGTACTGATGAACAGCTGTCTAAGTGGTTACTCAGTGTGACTTGTTCAATAAAACTTTCTTTACAATAAAAGGTGTTTAGCCGGATTTGGACTACAGGCCATAGTATGCCATTCTAGACCTATGCTAGAAGTGGTTTCAAAACTTTCTTTTCTGTTTGTTTTTTAAGAAGTAACTTTTTCTCAACCTAAAAAACAAACAAAAGAGTAGATCTGGTTAAGCAGAAATGGGGAAAGGCGGATGTAGAATACAGAGCGGCCTGCTAGACCTTCCCTTCTGTAACTTTCACCCTTCCTCCCTCTAAAGGTCTGCACAATACAATTTGATTGTGCTTAAACCCCTCATTTATACAGGTAAGAAAACAGACTCAGAGAGGGGAAAAGAATTTATGTATGATCACAACAAAAACCAGAGCAAGTGTTAAAATTAAAATCTAAATCTCAACTCTTGATTGCATGCCCTAACCATTAAACCACAACAGTTAACTTGGGGAGTCAATTAGAAATAAAATGGGAAGTGAAAGCACTTTGAAGTTAAAGCTTTGTGATGTCTGATAGGGACTTATTATTCTGATTGGATTTGAGGGCTAAAATCTACCATGATTTATTTTTCGCCCTGTCAAGAACCTATCACAAAAAGACTCAAACAAAATTCCAGAATTTTGAAGGAGGTATGACGGTAACTAGCTTGTGATCCTTGCTATGAAACCATGATTAGCAATTCAATGACCCTAAATTTGGCCCTTTTCCATATGATTTTTACAGGTCACTGCTAAACTGTAATATCATAATCTGTCAAAAAAAACTTCGAAGAGGGCTAAAGGATCAACGACTTGCCTTAAAACAGAATTTTCAAAGTACACATCATAGAAGTAACTGTTGAGAGCCCATAAGCAGGGATTTTCCAAATAGAATATTCATTCAAGATCATCATCATTGGAAGTGAAAACCTGCATGTTAAGAAAAATGACATTTTCATATCCATAGTAGGATTACTACTGACTCTAAAATTAACCATGACAAATCCTTGCATTTCTTTGCCTAAGTTGCATGTCTTTCGAATGAATTCATCTTCACTGAATAAGGCTAGGCAGGAGACAGTGTTGGAAACTTTTTAAAAATAATAATAATTGAGAAAAATGAGATAAGAGCATGAACTCAATATTATTAAGACTCTAATTACAAGATCATTTTTTGATTTAAGGATAAGAACCACATACAGAACATGTACTACATACATTCTAAGAAGTATCTGTTTTAATAAACTTTATATAAAAAAAGTTTTATAAAACTGCCAAAATACTGTAGTTCCTGTATTTATATTACTGTGATGTTCATCACATTATAACAATGTAAGTTATATGCTTAATTAAAAGTTGCTTGAGGGCTTCCCTGGTGGCGCAGTGGTTGAGAGTCCGCCTGCCGATGCAGGGGACACGGGTTCGTGCCCCGGTCCGGGAAGATCCCACATGCCGCGGAGCGGCTGGGCCCGTGAGCCATGGCCGCTGAGCCTGCGCGTCCGGAGCCTGTGCTCCACAACGGGAGAGGCCACAACAGTGAGAGGCCCGCGTACCGCAAAAAAAAAAAGTTGCTTGAATTCGAAAAATTTTATGTTTTAAATGATTGAGAAAAAGTACATTAAAAAAAAACAAATAATAATTGTGAAATAACACACAGGCTTATACCACACATTGCTTATCTCACTGATGATGGTTTTGGAGAATACAAATGAACTACTGAAATTTCTCTCAGATGCAAGAAACGTCCTTACTTCTTTTCCCATTCACAAGTACTGTTTGCGAGAATCAGAAATAAGACCATTATATAAGAAAATAATTTTGATATTAATTAAAGCATTTTTGTGTTCACACCTCTGTCTATAAAAAATAACTTTCAGCATTCTTACTAGTTGCCTCCCTAAGTCAATGTAAGAAGGATACACCTGTAGTGAATAAAGAATAAAGAAAGCCTGGTAGGGCTACTGTTGGGAATTTAAATAGTAATAACGAAGTACTAATATTAAGGACAGTGAGATAGAGAATTTGACACAAAGTATATTTTTTAGTACTTTCCCTCAGTTTTTAGTCAATATGACTAATTGATTTCAGATTCAATAATTTTAAATTATTTTGTTAGAAATTACCCCTAACCTACAGAGTCAAAACTACTTAAACAAGAACACTTTAAAAATAAAAAGGTTTCAGGGACTTCCCTGGTGGCAAGGAATCCACCTGCCAATGCGGGGGACACGGGTTTGATCCCTGGTCCGGGAAGATCCCATATGCCACGGAGCAACTAAGCCCGTGCGCCACCAACTGCTGAGCCTGCGCTCTAGAGCCCGCAAGCCATAACTACTGAGCCTGTGTGCCACAGCTACTGCAGCCCGCGCACCTAGAGCCCATGCTCCACGACAAGAGAAACCACCTCAATGAGATGCCCACGCACCGCAATGAAGAGTAGCCCCCACTCGCTGCAACTAGAGAAAGCCCGCACAGCAACAAAGACCCAACGCAGCCAAAAAATAAAATAAAATAAAAAGGTTTCATAACAATTAACATAAAATCAAATGTATAGTGCCATTATAATTACAAGGAATTCCTTTCTTGACTTTCCTAACAAATGTCTTAGAAAATTTCATGTCAAAATTATGCTGTGCGCAATCAGTACCTTGTTGTGCCTATGAGATAAAACATGTCTTCTAACTATTTAGAGCAAATGAAATTGGAAAGAGGTAAAATAATATCTCACAATAATATACTGAAATTTCTCTCAGGTGCCAGAAACCCACTTATTTCCTCTCATCACCACAAACATTTTTCTGTGGCTCAGAAACATGATCAATATATAGACAAATCACGTATTATCTAAGAGACAAGAATGAAAATCACAGAAAATGCTATACGCCCTTGTTAGCATAGCAAAAAAAAAAAAGTTATATTACCTAGAGTAGGAGACAGAGTTTAGGATGTCAGAACACTTTAAAGCCTCTATGATCAAGTAATATTCTCTGAGTCACTACTTTGTGACTTGTGTGGGAGTGTAGCAAAAGGATTAATGCTAATTCTTTAACTGTGAATAATGATTTATTGAACAATTCCTATATAAATTCCAACTGTGACCAAAAATCACACCTTCACAGGCTAAGATAGTTTCCTCTCACTTAGATAATAAAATTAAAATGTTAAAAAATATACATGCTTATAAATATACACGTGTATATTTATATACACACGCACAATTAAATCAGATTACAAACTGATTTTTATAATATTTAGTAAAGGCTTTGGGCATTTACAGCTTTCATTTTAATTTTAATCTTAAATTAAACTTGTCCAAATGTGGTCTTTCTACTTAGGTATCAGTTAAGAATGGTAGTAAATTTCAAAATACTTTCTCAAATAGTTAGGTTTCATTCAGAGAAACACAAAACAAGATATTAGAATGAGGTCAAGTGCATCTTTTGTTAGTAACGTATGTTGCTCCCTCTGGCCTCATAAACAAGCTGCTCCTTTCTGAATACAGCAGACCTTCAATTTAAATTTATGGAAAGACTAAAGCAGGAGAGCCTGCACTCAAACAATTTTAATAACCTATTAAGTTGCGACTTCAGATTCATTTTATAACCATGCTCCTCAGGGAGCTATGCTATCTGGATAAAGATAAAATTTTTTTCCTTTAAAGATAAATAGCATCATTAATCTGCAACATTTCTTTTCTATTATCTTTCGAAATGAGGAGTTATTTTGTTCTGATCTTGAGGTAATTAGCCTTCATTCACTAGCCTGAAAATGTCTGTGTTCTGAAAATTAAAAATGTGTCATTAAGTGGAATTTACCATAATGTCATTTATCTTTATATAGTTCATCAGTGACAGCAATGGGCCTGGGAATCCATCAGCTTTTACCAAGGAAGCATTAAAACAAATTGAAAAACAGAATAATCCCAGGCACTCTTTAACACAGTCAAAGCCATTTGGGTAATTAAATAGTGGTATTTAAAGTTTTAATTTAGATTTTTCCCTCTGTTCATCAGTAGTCAAATGAGATGTTCATACTCATAACTGTTTGTAATAAAAGGTTTCATAAAGCAAGCAGAATATCCATGTTATTAAAATTTAATATAACATAGGAGAGTCTTAATCTACAAGATAAAGTTTTTATTTGCCTGCACCCTAATTTCTGAATTTACATCAGAAATAAACTCTTTCTTCAACTGCCTAGGTTGCGATATTAGCTTCCCAAAGACTTTGACGATTCAAACCCCTAAATAACTACAAGAGAGTGGATGACATGAAATTCAACTTCATTATTGCTAATGCTGGAGAAGAATAATATCTTCACCACCTTAAATTTGTTTTCACTAACTACATCCCTCCAGCAATTACTAATATAGAATTACTATATAGAATTATCGAATTCTAATTACTATATAGAATTATCAGATATAATTATGAAAATAAAAGTTGGCTTGCATAAAAGAATATGCAAGATAATAAATCAGGACATCTAAAACTAAAAAACTTTAGAAACAATCAACTTTCCAATAGGGAAAGGAAAGGAGATCCCAGGATATGAAAACTTTGGCATATTTGTTCAACCGGTCAACAACAGAAGAGCTAGGACTATAATCCATGCATCCAGCCTATTCTTATGCCATTCTGCTTGCAGATCAATGATCTAAAATATTTACTCAGTATCTAGAGAAGTACAGTCATCAAATAAACATATTTCGAACAATAAAAAGCACATTCTGAATTTAACAGCTTGTTAAAGTTTCCAGACAGCAGTATGATCCTTTTATCAATAAAGCAATTACCAAGAAGTTTTTCTTTGCCTTCAAACAATCTGCTTCTGAATTTTAACTAGTATTTCTTAAAATAATATGTTTACCCAGATAACTTCTGAGCATTTCTTTCCATATCCCCTGGACCTACAGGTTTTTGTTGTATTTCTTTATTTTAACTAAGAGTTGCTGCTTACCTCCCTTAAACAAAGACAAGGCATAGGTCAGGCCAAGTTGAGCTATGACATTCATCTCCAAAATAGTGTGGAGGCAGGATCTCCTGTGGTTTAATTAAAGTCATCACACAGTCTGAAACTAAATATTGGTCAAATATAAATTCAAAAACAAAAAAAGTTCAAAGTCAAACAACTTGATTTATCCTCATTATTCTTTCTCTGCACTAAACATTAATAAACCAATTTCATTTTTAGAAAAAAATTCAGCATGAAAGTATATATGTACTTGGATTCCTGCTTAAAGTGGTAAAAAAAAAAAAACTGAAAACAACCAAATATCCAAGAGTTTGATAAACTCTGAAACATTTATTCTATTCATATATATTCTATAGACCATCATTAGCTATTAAGAAGAAAAGTCCAGCTCGCTCTTAATTACCAAGGGATGTTACATAGTAAAAAGTAAAAAAAAGTAGGGCTTCCCTGGTGGCACAGTGGTTGAGAGTCCGCCTGCCGACGCAGGGGACACGGGTTCATGACCTGGTCCGGGAAGATCCCACATGCCGCGGAGCGGCTAGGCCTGTGAGCCATGGCCGCTGAGCCTGCATGTCCGGAGCCTGTGCTCCACAACGGGAGAGGCCACAACAGTGAGAGGCCCGCCTAAGGCAAAAAAAAAAAGTAAAAAAAAGTATGTCTCAGAGAAGTATGCAAAAACAATGACCCAAATTGCTATGTGTTTAAATGCTGTTTATATGAGCGTGGAGAAAGGTATATGTGCTAACACCTTGTATAGTGTTAACATAAAACTATAGAAACTGTTAACACCGTGTGTTTGAGGGAAAAGGTGGTGAGGAGAGAGAAAATTACTAACATTTTCTTTATTGATCCTTAGGGGAAAGCAATTCTTCCAATAAGGTGACCTGATCTATTCTGTTAGATACGGACACTGAAGTAAGGCTGAGCTGCCTTAAACTAATAGAAAGGTCTTAAGAGTTCTATTAAGAGTGTAGCGCTTTGAGGGAGAGACAGCTAGAGAGGGAGAGAGAATGTGTGTGTATGTGTGTGTGAGTGAGAGAGAAAGAGAGAGAGAGACTATCAGACACACAGACTAATCATATGATCAAACAAATGGAGTCACTTTCAAACATTCTTTTACTTACAGAACCTATTTTAAAGAAAGCTAAATGTGCAAAAGAAATGAAACCCTAAGGGCTTCCTTCACAGAAGGAAGACAGACAGAATCCTGCCAACTTGACCCCCATTTCTCCAAAGGAATCCCTGAGAAGCTGTGAAAAATTCTGAAAATCAGTGGACTAGAGTGTAGGGAATAGAGAGGGAGCTGAGGAAAAAAAGGTAGGCTGGGAAGTATATTATAAATTTAATATAACCTTAAATGCTGGTTTCAAGAGTTATATTTTAGTGGACATTAGGGAGCCACTGCAGGTGTCAAAACAGAGGAGGAGATAAATGATGTGATGTACAGAGCAAATGAATGAAATAATATACCTAGTTCATTATTAGACACTAGTGTTTAAAAATCTTGGTGTTTTCTATACTCTGTTATTTATCCTATGAAAAAGCTAGGACATAAGATGAGCATGGACTGTATGAGGGAGAAATAGAAGTTTACAGAAAGGATACATTTTAACATCATAAACACTAAATGTTCATCAGTATGGTTATTTCTACTTGATAAAGTACATTGTCTTACATAGAGTGTCTTAAAGGCCCACAGCTGCAAATGCAGACTTTTAGGTGTCGTTCTCCATGTCAAGTGGCAACCAGTAGTCACCCCATCTGTCAATTTGACAAGTACTCTCTCAGCATTCAGAGATAAAATGCACATATACAACGCCCTCCCTGACAAAAAAGAAGCCAGGGAGATGAGGGCCAGCCACCAGAGGGAAGACAATCAAGCTGGCAAGAAAGGACTGGAAATTGGCCGCAACAAGAAACCAGAGAGCCAGGAAAGGGTAAAAGAAAGCTTGTTCATATTGTAAAGTGACACCAACCAAAACACAAAAGAGCTACTCAGACAGCATGGGGTCATATAGGCAAATAGAGAGAAAAAAACTGTCCCTGGTAGAAAGGTCTTCTGTTTTCACGTATTACTATCTGCCCAAGTAATCAGCCCACCAAACAATCCTCAGCACCAATATATCCAACTCCAATCCCTTCTCTACCAAGCACATTCCTTGCTAACCACTCTCCACACCTCTACGGAGTTCTAAAGGCCACTGGTTTCCCTTATAAACACAACTGTTTCTTGTCCCTCTTTCCCAATTTATTCAATCATACATTCATTTATTGTCTAGACAGGTATTATTCGAAGCCCTGGGGATATCACAATGAACCAAAAGGTTTCTACTTTAGCAGGTAGGGTAAAACCATTAAATACATACATACATATATACATTCATACATATGCATATAAAATATGTAAGGTGGCAATACAATCTATCAGGAAAATAAAATAGGGAAAAGGGGATTGAGAATGATGGGGTTAAGAAGGAGATGTATGTATGTGTGTATGTACGTATTTAGGTTTCGTTGGGTCTTAGTTGCAGCCGGTGGGGTCCTTAGCTGCAGCTCGCATCTCCTTAGTTGTGGCATGTGAACTCTTAGTTGCAGCATGCATGTGGGATCTAGTTCCCTGACCAGGGATCGAACCCAGACCCCCTTCATTGGGAGCACAGAGTCTTAACCACTGCGCCACCAGGGAAGTCCCAGGAGATGCTATTTTACATAGGACAGTCAGAGAAAACCTTTCAGATAAGATGACACTTGAGTAGAGATCTGAAAGAAGTGAGGGAGATAGTTATGCAACCGCTGAGGAAAAAGCATAGCCAGGAGAGGGCATATTAAGTGCAAAAGCCCTAAGGCAGAAATGTATTACTTGGCACTTTCAAGAAACAGTGTGGGGCTGAAGCAGAGTAATAATAAGTGATAGTGACAAGAGAGAAGATCAGAGAGGTAACAGAGAATCAGATCATAGATAGCCTTTCATACCATGAACTGGACATTGGATATTATTTGAAGTGAAATGGAGAACCAGTGAACAGTTTGTAAAAAGGAATGACATCATCTGACTTATATTTAAAAGGACCACTCTAATTTCTGGGTGGAAAAAGGTAGAGAAGAAAGAACACCTTAGAAACTACTACAATAGTACTGGCTTTAATTCTGATTTAGATCAAGGTGACAACAATGTGGATGGGTAAGAGGTGATCAGATTCTGATTCTTAAGTATATCTCAAAGGTTGAAGCTGACGAGATTTGCTGATGATGTGGATGTGAGGTGTCAACACTGGAGAGAAGTTCAGGATGACTAAGGATATTTCCAACCCTTCCTTACCAATCAGTATGATTGGTTTCACATTCATATACTCCTCCTCTCTTCCTCTTATTTTCATTCTGTCTCATTCCACACTGCCACTTCTACTCTTGCTATTACCCTTCTTTTCTCCCAAGGAGCACACATGCCTATTAAAGCTGGAAGTGAGAAAGGGCTGATGGAGGAACTTAGTAGACCATATTTAAGAAACTAAAAAAGAAAGTACACTAAGAAGCAGGGAAAAAATGTAAACTGGAGAAAGCAAGAATATCAAATCATCCATGAAAAAAATGATGTGAACACCACTGACACAGAAAGGCAGGCCAGGAGTACCAATGCCTAAGAGTTTACTTACAAAAATTTTAAACTATTCATTAAATTTCAACCACAGAAAGAAATAGAATGATGGACATATAAAAACAGGAAAATGTGATTTAAAAATAAAATTATCTTCAAGATATGATCATATTCTATTAGAAATAAACTGTGGCTATTCCTTACATTAAGTTTTATATCTTTTGAGGTAAAAAAATTACCCAACTCAATAAAAATTCTAACAAGCAGATTTTTTTCATTCTGCTGGCATAACCTACTCCAAGAATTACTTTAGTTTGGGGGGAAAAACCACCATACTATACTTTTCTAATAAAATAAAGCTTTCAAAAATAAGAATTTGGGGGACTTCCCTGATGGTCCAGTGGTTAAGACTGCGTGCTTCCACTTCCGGGGGTGCAGTTTCAATCCCTGGTCGAGGAACTAAGATCCCGAATGCCGCGCAATGCGGCCAAAAAAATTTAAAAATAAATTTAAAAAATTTGAAAAAGAATTCTGGCTCCTAAATCCATCTAAAATTCAATAAAAGCAAAGGAAGATACTGGTGCTCACAAAGTCTCATATTTAACATATACTCTTTAGATGTTACCTCAACAGATTTAGTTATAGAGTTTCTCTGTAGACAGCAAATTAGAATCTGTAAATAAGAAAGGAAACCAAATAAAACCTACAGAAGGATATACCAACAGACATTTTAAAAAGAAAGAAAGAAACTAGTTGTCAAGGGAAACAAAAAAACCTCAAACAGTAGAAGTAAAAAAAAAAAACAACCAGAAAAAGCTCCTCAAGGAACGCTAAACACAGGGCTCAAAATTCAAAAATGCAACATTTGCTTTGAAGGTGCCATCAAATCTAACATTTGAGAGTCTCATCCATAACATGGATGCTTAGTTATCAATAACAGATACAATTATGCTCAGCATACTCAATTTAAATGGCAGAATTACAGTATATTACAGTATAATATCACTTTTACAAAAATACATAATTATTAATAATTCTATGGCATTTACTAGGTACATGCAGTTTTAAGTGTCTCACATACACTAATCTTTAATCCCCCAATTCCTATGATATGTAATTTTATTACCCCTATTTTACAGATCTAGAAACTGAGACTGAGATGTTAAATAACTTGCTTAAAATCAGAAAATTAACAATATACATATAAACACATGAATCATACTGTACAGATGAAAGAATTTCAGGCACCAAAACGTTAACTGTGGTTATCTCCATGTGGTGGCAACAACAGTGATACATATTTTCTTCTCTGAGCTTTTTAAAATATTTATAGATCATTTTGCAATTAAAAAATGAAAGAAATAGGAGTTCTGCTTCTGATAATGATGGAGTAAGCTCATATCAGACCAATTACCCTGTAGAAACAATTATAAACTCTGTACAAAATACAAAAAACTATTATCCTTGAGAGCTGTTATTCACAACAGTTATGTACTATGAAGTTGCCATGAACACTGAGTTAGCAAATACTGAACCACTGCCCCTAGAGGAAATATACAGCTGACTCGAACAACCATGGGGGTTGGGGCACTGACCTTCCACAGTCGAAAATCCACCTATAACTTAAAGTCTGCCCTCCAGATATGCTATTCCTCTATCCACAGTTCCTCCCTATCAGCACATTCAACCAACTGCAGATTGTGTTGTGCTGTAGTATTTACTATTGAAAAAAATCTGTACGTAAGTGGACCCATGCAATTCAAGCCTGTGTTGTTTAAGAGTCAATTGTATACACATACACACACACATATACTCCTCACATAGATTATAACCTTATATCCTAAAAACAACTCATCCTTTCTTTTGTATTTTACAAAAGAGAAAACAAGATTCAGAAGTGGTAAGTTACTTGCCTGAGGCTGCCCCACAAACAGGTGCCAGAATTGGATTTCAGATTCTGTCCACTGGCCCCAGACCTGGAGCAGCCTGCACTACGCTGCACTGGCCCCAGACCTGGAGCAGCCTGCACTACGCTGCACTGGCCCCAGACCTGGAGCAGCCTGCACTACGCTGCACTGCCCCCTACCACATCCATCTCTGTCACCACGTATGAGAGCTGAAACAAGAAGGCAGAGCACTGCCCATTTGACCTCAGCTGGGAGCATAAGCATCAGACAAATTTTTTGCTTCCCGGCACGTGTCTCTGAAAGTACAGTGAGTATGGATTTGGGAGTTACAAATAAAATGCAACAAGAAGGTGAAATCCCAAATACAGAATCATGAATAATAAGAACTGACTGCATATGAAGGCACTAGAAAACAATCAAAAGCAAACATAAAATGGAGCTAAGTTAATGCTTGGAAGAGAAGAACAGCATTAGGTTAGTTTCCAATTTTTTTACCTCTTTACCTGAAGCTACCCCCAAATCAATAGTTCTAGCACTGCAAGTGGGAGAAAGGAGAATAACTAAAGTTTTGATAGAAAGTTGCAATCTTATTGGTTAAAGAATCAGAGGTCAGAGACTAGGGCTACCACAGTAGCTAGAAAGTGGCAAGGAAAATCTAGACACTAGAGTTAGAGAGAGGTAGCCCAAAATTCTATAAAGTCTGCCCAAACATAACTGACTACTGAACTATGCATACATGGAACACACTCCAAACAGCCCAGTTAAGGCAAAAAGGACTAAAGACATACCACCTGTAGTCAACTGTAAGAAAAATAAGAGTGTGAAGTTTAAATACAGTCAAGGTAGCTGGTCAGTTCTGAGAAACCGAGAGAGACAGAAAGAGAAAAAGGAGGAGGAGAAGGCAGAGAAGGAGAAGAAGAAGAAGAAGAAAGCCACCATCTTCAGGGAAACATAACAGAATCCAAAGTCTCTACAATGTTATCATTCACAATGTCTAACAAAACAGCCCCAAATTACTAGACAGAAAATGTAACCTACACTCAAAAGAGCAATCAATGGAGACTGACCTGGATGACCAAGATGTTGTAATTAGCAGATAATTACAGATAATAATAACTGTAATTAGCAGGTATTATCACTACACTGAAGGTAAACTGAAATATGCTTTCAGACTTCCAGTTTCTGGCTCTGCATGTAAGGAGCTTAAAAGTCATCACTCCATCCTAACAACAAGTAAAAAGTTAAACAAACCAATAAATCAACTCTTCTCAGATCCATCAAAGAAATGAAAAGCAAACCACTGCCCTAGAAATTGGAGAAAGAGATAGGCAGATACAGAGCACCATAACTTACCAGTGCAGAAACCTCTAGAGAACCAGGGACAGTGCAAGAAAACCTAAACTGTAACTGACAAATTGCTGAAGACTCAGTTTAGACAAGTCTGGAAGTTAAAAACTTGGGCACCAAGTCATAAGCAGGTCCCCACACTTTTGTGAGTTTTACCTCCAAGAGCACTACCAGGTCCTCACAATGAACGTCGAAGAAAAATCCCCTTACGTTTCTGGCAAGGGGAGAGGGAAAAGAACCATTTTGAAATATGCCAGAGCATTCTGTTCTTCTTAACAAGACCTGCCCCCAGGAGAAACTATTTTAGCAGAGCCTAACCTGCTGGAGTTTTACCAGAGCCTAACTTATCTGGAGGGAAATACCCAACTCCAGCTCCCTCTAGTCCTTCACATTGGGGAAGAGAAATATCCAACTCCAGACCCCTCTAGTCATCCTGTCCAACCTAAGGGGGTACCAACAACAACAAAAAGAGTCCAAAGAAGCACTGGTGAAGTTCACAGTCCAGAGGGACAGACTCACCAAAAGACTGAGATCTAATCACAGGCCTACAGAATGTTTCACCACCCGCTACACCTTACTATTACTATATTATTAAAGGCCTATTTACCACAGTTCCTTTTATCCAGTACACCGTATCCTCCTTTTGGGAATAAACAAAACAAAACAAAAACAAACAAACAAAAACCCCACATTTTAAAAGGCAAAATCACAGTTTGAAGAGACTAAACCATCAGAACCAGTCAGATATGGCAGGAATGTTGGAAATATGACTAGAACAGAAAAGAAATTTTTAAAAACTATGATGAATATGCTAAAAGGGCTTTAATGGAAAAAGTAGGCACCTTGTAAAAATAGATTGATAATATAAGCAGAGAGATGGAAATCCTAAGAAAGAATCAAAAAGAAATGTTAAGGATAAAAAATATGGTAATGGAAATGAAGAATGCCTTTGGGGTTGTGAACAAACTGGACACACTAAGGAAAGAACCTCTGAGCTTAAGGATATCTCAGTATAAAGCTGCAAAACTGAAAAGCTAAGAGAAATAAAAATGGGAAAATAAAACACAGAATAAAATATATAAGAACTGTGGGACAACTATAAAAGGTATAAAATACACATAATGGGACAAAGTAGCAAAGGCAATACAATGGAGCAAAGACAATCTTTTTAACAAAGGGTGCTGGAAATAGTGAACATCCACATGCAAAAACTGAATCTAGACACAGACTTTACACTCTTCACACATACACACACCAAAAAAGAAAAACAAAAAAACCTCAAAATGGATCACAGACCTAAATATAAAATGCGAAACTATAAAACTCCTAGAAGATAACACAGGAGAAAACCTAGATGAACTTGGGTATGGCAATGAAATTTTAGATACAACACTATAAAGGCACAATCGATGAAAAAAATAATTGATTAGCTGGACTTCATTAAAATTAAAAACTTCTGCTCTGTGAAAGACAAAGTCAAGAGAATGAGAAGACAAGCCACAGGTTAGAAAAAAACATTTACAAAAGACACATCTGATAAAGGACTGCTATCCAAAATATGTAAAGAACTCTTAAAACTCAACAATATGAAAACAACCCAATTAAAAAACGGGCAAAAGGTCTTAACAGATATCTCACCAAAGAAGATATAAAGGTGGCAAATAAGCCTATGAAAAGATGTTCAACATCATATATCCATTGGAGAATTTCAAATTCAAACAACGAGATACCACTACACACCTATTAGAATGGCCAAAATCGGGAACACTGGCAGCACCAAATGCTGACAAGAATGTGGAGCAGCAGGAACTCTCATTCATTGTTGGTGGGAATGCAAAATGGCATAGCAACTTTGGAAGAGGAGTGAAACTATTCTGTATGATTCTGTATGATACTACAGTAGTAGATACATATCATTATACATTTGTACACAGAATGTACAATACCAGGAGTGAACCCTAACGTAAACTATGGGCTTTGGGTGATAACAATATACCATTGTAGGTTCATTGATGGTAACAGATGTACTACTTTGGTATCAGATGTTGAAAGTACGGAATGTTGTGTGCATTTGTGTGTGGAGGGGAGTAGAGGGCACAGAGAGTATATGGAAATTCTCTGTATTACCTGCTCAATTTTACTATGAACCTAAAGCTGTTTAAAAAATTAAGTTTATTACTTTTTAAGATGCTTGAAATAATTAAACTAATAGGAAATCACAGCACAGAAATAGAAACCACAAAGAAAAAAGGGAAATTTTAGGACTGAAAGATACATGATTTTTTAAAAAAATCATTTAATGAGCTAAACAGCAGTTTGGAGATAATAAGAAAAAAAAGTCAGTGGGCATAAAGAAAGATCAATAGAACTTACTCAACCTGACAGACAGAAAAAGAAAAAAGATTTTAAGAGCAACATAACCTGTGGAACACAGCAAGAGGTCTAACATATGTGTTACTGGAATCTATAAGCAAAAAATGGAGCATAAAAACAGATGAAGAAATAATGAGTAAAACCTTCCCAATTTAATAAATTTCACTGACCTCTAACCAGGATAAATACAAAAAAAACCACAACTAGGCACATCATATAGTCAAACTCCTAAAAAGTAAAAATAAAGAGAAAATCTTGAAGGAAGCTAGAGAAAAATGACACATAACATATAGAAAATATAAATGACCACTGACTTATCATCAAAATGACAAAACACAGTAGAAAAGAAATAAAAGTTGTTATTTCACCAAATGAAATAAAGTTGTTAAATGAGAATACTATATACAGCAAACAAACCTTTTAAATATGAAAGCAATCTTATATTTCCAGCTATGATGGAGTAACAAGGACTATATGTATGTACCCACCCTAAACAATAAGAAAACAACAAACAACATATGAAACACACTTTCAGACACAGAATAACAGGAAGAGCAGAATAGTGATCCTGCAGAGAAGGAAAACAGACCGGGTGAATCTTAAAGTAGCCTAAGTTTATCGTGTTGAAGTTTCTAGGCCAGAGTTTTGAGAGGGGTGGCCAAACCAGAGACTATCTGTCCCACTGAGCTGAAGAGACAGACCAGAGTGTTTCAGCAAGTCAAAGTGGCTAGAATAACCAGGATAAAATGCCAGAGAGGAAGGGGCTACCCCCAGAGAAAGTTCCCATCTCTGCAGAGTGGTTTCCAGCTAAATACTAATTTGCCTGTATGTGGGAAAACTACCTGAGCCACGGAAAAAACCCACTTACGAGTTATTTGTAAGAAAAACACTTAAATATAAGACACATATATAAGGCTAAAATTTATACGACTGTAAAAAAGATGGCATCTAAATATGAATCAAATGAGAGCTGGAGGGGCTGGCTATATTAATGTAAGAAAAAGTAGACTGCAGGACAAAGAGCATTGCCAGGAATAAAGAGAAACATTTAATAATGACAAAGGGGTCAGTTCATCCAAACATCATAATCCTAAGAACAGCGATTCAAAACACATAAACTGAAAACTAAGAAGACTGAAGGGGAAAAAAATCGTCAGATTCACAACTGTTAAAGCAAGATTTCAACACTCCCCTCTCAATAACTAATAAAAAAAGTAGACTTAAAAAAAAAGTAAAGATTCAGAAGACTTAAACAACACTATCAAGCAACTTGGTAGTATATTAACTAGTATGAAACTGTTTGCTCAGCAAAAGCAGAGCCCTTTAGTAAGGACTTGAAAAGAATGTTCATGGGTCATCAAGGTAGACCTTTATTCTGGACCAAAACAAGTCTCAATAAATTTTAAAAGAATTCAAATCATACGAAGGTTGTTTCCACCACAGTAAAACTAAACCCCCAAATATCTGAAGATTAAACACTTTTATATAACTCATTGGCTAAAGAAACAAAAAGCACAAGAGAAATTAGAATATAATTTGAACTGAATAAAAATGAAAAGGTAACCTAGGAAAACTAGGAGGATGAAGTTAAAGCTGTTCTTAGAGAGAAATTTAAAGCACTAAATATTAATAGTAAAAGAAGAAAAAGATCTCAAATCAATGATAGGAACTCTCATCTTAAGAAAAGGACAAGAACACATTAAATCAAAAGCTGCCTCTTTGAAAAAGTTCAGTAAAATGAGCAACAGCTAAACCTATTGGAAAAGAAAAGTGAGATGCAAATTACCACTGTTAGCAATGAAAGAGGTGACATCACTACAGACCTTACATACATTAAAAGCTTAATATTTAGTGGATGCTAAAAACAAATTTATGACAAAAAAATTGACAACCAAACTGGCAGATCTGTTGAAAGACAAACTACCAAAATTTAATCAAATCAAGAACAAAGAGATGAAGTCAACTGTCCCTGTATTTATTAAAGAAACAATTCATGGTAAAAACTTTCCTACAAAGAAAACTACAGGCTCAGATGACTTCACTAGTGAATTCTACAAAATTCTACACAAATTCCTTAAGGATTATACAGAATCCTACAAAAATGCTTCTGGAAATTGAAAAGAAGGGAACACTTCCCAACTCATTTTATGAGGTCAGCATTATCCTAATCCAAACCAGACGAACACAGATGAAAAGAATGTTACAGCCAATATCCCTCATGGACACAAAAGCAAAAAGTCTTTAAAATTTAAGTGAATTGATTCCAGAAATATATAAAATGGATAATATATCATGAACAAGTGAACTTTATCTCACAGGAATTCACAGGTGGTTTAATCAACGCATTTCACCATTTTAACCACGACCTAATGATGTTTACCAAACCTTTAAAAAGAACACCACATGATCATCTCACCGTACACAGAAAACAAGCATGGAAAAAATCCAACGGCTATTGCTAATAAAAAGTCCTCAACAAACTAAGAACAGGAAGTAACTACTTCAACCTGATAAAGGGCATCTATGAAAACTCTACAGCTAATCCCATAAGTATTGGTAAAAGAGAACCCCTTCATGCCAAGATCAGGAAGAAAACAAGAATGTAAGCTCTCACCACTTCTATTCAATATTTTCTGAAGCCCTTGATTCAGTACAATAAAGCAAAAAAAAGAAGATGAATGAAGTAAAACTGTCTTTATTTGCATATGACATGATAATTTATGTAGAAAATCCTAAAGAAATCACAAGCAACTGCGTTTAGCAAGGTTGCAGGATAAAAGACAGACAAAATTCCATTTTAAGCCTATACTATCAATTGAAAATTGTAAGTTGGATTAAAAAGTATCACTTACAATCAAAACACAAATACTCAGAGATAAATTTACCAATTAATGTTCAAAACATATAGACTGAAAGCTTCAAAAATATGATTTAAGAAATTAAAGAAAGCCTAACTAAATGGAGAGCTATACCATGTGAATGAATCAGGAGATTATCACTAAGATACCAATTCTTCCCCAAATTAATGTAGAGATACAACAATAAAAAAAAAGAAAAATCAAAATTCCAGCAGATTTTAAAAATTAACTAGATTATTTGAAAATACAACTAGAAATGGAAAGACAAAGCAAAACAGTATAAGAACAAAATCAGAAAAATTATTCTCCACAATTTCAAGACTTAGTACAGTTATAATGACAAAGACAATGTGAAATTATGTTATGCACAGACATGCAGATCAATTTCACAAAGTATAAAGTATAAAAATAGACTCCAGTTTTTCATGGTCAATGGATTTTGACAAAGGTGCCAAGGTAATTCAAAGGAGGATGGAGTCTCTTCAAAAAATCGTTCTAGGACAAATAGAAAAGCATGCAAGTAAGTCAATCTCAACTTTTTCCTTATAGCTTATACAAAAATTAACTCAAAATGAATCATAAACCCAAATGTAAAACTGAACACTATAAAACCTCCAGAAGAAAACCTCTATGATCTTAAGTTAGGCATTTTTTTTTTAAAACATGGGACATGAAATGGATATGTCATAAAGGGAAAAACTGAGAAGTTATCAAAATCTAGAACTTTTGTCCTTTGAGAGACACAATTAAGAAAATGAAAAGACAAGCTATAGATTGGGAGAAAATAATTGCAAAACAATCTGATAAGGTATTTTTATCCAGATCTGTAAAGATATTTACAATTTAATAATAAGATGACAAACAGCTCAATTTAAAAATGGATAAAAGATTTGAACAGACAATTCACCAAAAATACACACATCAAACACGCACATTAATAAAAAGTTCAACATCAATAATCATTGGCAAAATCCAAACTGAAATCACAATGAGATAACACTACATACATACTACTATGGCTAAAATTTTAAAATATGGTAATACGAAGTGCTGACAAGGCTGTGGAGCAACTGCAATCCTCATTACCTTGCTCTGGGAATGCACAATGGTAGAGCTAGTTTGGAAAACACTGTAGCTATTTTTTAATAGTTAGGTGTATACTTAACATATGAGCAAGCAAAGGACACTCCTAGGTATTTACCCAAGTGTAATAAAAACATACATCACTTAAAGACCTGTACACAAATGTTTAAAACAACTTTACACATAATAGCCAAGAACTGTAAACAACCCAAATGTCCATCAACTGGTAAACAGATAAACTACAGTGCAACTAATCAATGGAATACTACTCAACAATAACATCCAACAACATGGGTGAATCTCAAAAGCGTTATGTTAAGGGAAGTAAGTCAGACAGAAGGCTACATACTGTCTAGTTCTCTACATGAGGTTCTGCAAAAAACAAAACTATCAGGGCAGAAATCAGATTAGCAGCTGCCAGGACACAGGGGCATGGAGGGGGAACTGACTATAACGGGGCATGAGGTTATGTTTTGGGGTGTTATAAATTCTCTTCATCTTGATTCTAGTGGTGGCTATAAAAACCATACACATTTATCAAAACTCATCAAACTGTTTACCTAAAAGAGTGAATTTCACAGTATTTAAATTGTACTTCAACAAACATACCCAAAAAAACCAAACAGGAAGGCGAGATAAACACCTTTTCAGATAAGTGACAACTAAGAGAACTCATCACCAACAGATCTGTACTTCAAGAATGATATAAGAAGTTCTTTAGGCTGAAGGGAAATGATACCAAGTAGGTAATTCAGATTTTCAGGAAGCAATGAAGAACACTATATATTGCAAAAAAACAGGTAAATTAAAATTTATGGTTTGCCTCATAAGTTTTAAAAAATACATAAGACTAAAGAAAAATCGCAATATTTTATTGTGGGTTTTAGTGAAAACACATGTACTGTATATGACAACTATAGCATAAAGGACTAAGGAGAAGGAAGGAATAAACAGAACTATACAGCTGCACAAACCCATGCTCAGCTCAGGATATTATTTTCCCTAAAAAGACTAACTGTTGAGTAGCTACTTGGATTACTTCATTTAAACAACCCAAAATCCCTCTGAGAAAAGTATTAATAGCGCTATTTTACAAATGAGGAAGCTAAAGCTCAGTGAGGTTACACAGCTTGTCCAAGGTCACAGAGCTCAAAGCAGTAAATATATCTGGGACTAGACACGAGTTCATCTAACTCTGAAGCTGATGATTTGTTCAAAATACCACCCTGCCCTTCCTAGCTATCCCATTTCTGGGGGGTTCAATAAAGGCAAGGGCTATACAAAGAACTGTTTTGCATCCTTTATAAAACCTTGCCTTAAACAGTTGTCTATAACTTATATCACTCAGTGTTTTTTTTTTTAAGAACTCAAATGACAAATTTTCAGTGCCAAAAGTTACTTTCTTCAAAAGAAACCATATTCAACCACTTGCTCACTCATGCTAAATACTGTCATAACTAGAAACATGGATCCATACGGTCCCTACTCTAATGGAGTTTACAGACATAACACATGTGTATCTAAATAACCATGAAATAAGGTAAAGATTAATGTTCTTCTCTTTAATTAAACAAAAAACCATATAACTCATTATATTTCCCTTTGCTTTGGCTGCCAAAGCTGAGAGCTACATTTAATGCTTAAGTACAGTAATCATTTCACCTCAGGTTCCTAGAAGAGAAATTTATCTGATCTTTTAATGTATGACTTTATATTTAACTGTCCTAGTGTATATGCATCCTATCTCAATCTATCTCAAATCCTTTTGTGGAAGTAGGCAGAGTATATAATATAAACAAACAAGTAAAGAAGGTTTGGATTAATAATACAAATTAAATCCAATGAATGTAAATCTTTATCTTTACACAGTATACCAGAAACATTCTGGGTTGGCTGGAGGACCAAATGAAGCAGTCTGTTAAAAGTACTCTGAAAATTGCAATTCTGGAAACACTTAATGAATCGAAGTCCTATTTCTACCCTCTATTTTCCAAAGACATTACAAGTTCTTAAAACTTATGCTGGATTTAGAATGCGTTAAGTTGGGAAAATGACAAATGAAAATGGGGTATGGCTGAGTAAATGGTGTTTTCAAGGGCCCATGCAATGCAAATAATGTGAGTTTTGTATAGCTTCATTGTTTCTACAGCTTTGGGGGGAGGTGGTGATGAGCACTAGACTAACAAAAGTGGTGGCTTAGAAGAACTACCATTACTCTGCCCTTTTCACATCCTATCCATGGTAATTTGCTAGTGCCTCTGCAATGATATCTGTCAAATCTTTAAGTGCCCTACGATGCATGTCATTGGGACCTGCTGATTTAAACACATTCAACTTTTCAAGTAATGCTGGACCACTTGATTCTCTCGTTAGTTTTGGCTTCTCTCCCAACTCATTCAGAATTTCTAGACAAAAAGCAATCTCGTTATCTCAGAAGTTGTGTTTTTGATGAACATAAAAGAGCAGAGAAAGACTTAAATATATCTATTATTAGCTTTCCTCTTTAATAAAGGTCTAATATTTTTATTTTCCTTTATTGGTAATACAACAGATCCTTAGTCATTCAAGTGGGATCTGTTTTTCAAATATGGAAATCCAGAATATTATAATACACTGATGATAAAGGGAGGAAGGAAGGAGGAAGTGGTAAGGCACAGACACATACTACCTTTTGTCCCTTTTTAACTCTTTGATCCTGTTCCTCCCACTTCAAGTCAGGGAATGGCTAGGAATCCAATGTAGTATAAAAATAATACGATGCTGCAAAGAACACAATGGATAGAATTGTCTCTTTTCTATCACTAAGAAGTTAGAAAACCTAAACAAGTCAACTTCTCTGAACTGGGTTTTTTTTTTTTAACCTATAAAATAAAGAAATTAAGCTAGAGTATTACTAATACCTCCTTCAGTTAAAAAAAATGCAATGAATTCAAAACAAAAGTTACAGAAGAATGCAATGATACTCTTGTCCACCACAGCTCCTTCTAATATCCATTAAAGCTTGCCTTCCTTCCACCAGCCTTCCCACACATTCAAATAAAATTAAAATTCCTATTCATAATCTGATTAAGAGTAACTCACACAAGGTCTAAATGAGACTTAGTATCATAGGACATTTGCACTTTTATTTAAAAGACCAGTTAAGCCACACGCATTCCTAATGAACAGAACCTAGTGGATGATGCAGTCAGAAGGGGAGGGAAGAAAAAAATATATGTATTTTTGAACAGAAAAACGTCCCAATGGTTTACTTTGGTCTACTATCCTACCTGGTTTTTCCTCAATTACACTTCCAACTCCGTTTTCCAAAAAGCAAAATTTATAGAAACAGCTATAAACACTCTCCAATTGTTTATCTGACTTTTAATTTTTTCCTTTTGATTTGGCTTCTGCTTCTCTCTTCACCACTAAATCGTCTAAGAGTTAAAACAACCAGTATTGCAGGACCCAGTATTGTAGCTGCACATTAGCTATACCCTCCTCATCTTAGGGCCTTAACACACACACACACACACACACACACACACACAAATCACTGGAAGAATAATGGAAAGAGGAAGCACATGGAGTGGGGAATGGAAACAATGGAGAAGAGCCAGGATTACTGCTTTGTAAGATTTATTATGGGGAAGGAATATGGGAAAAAGAACAAAAAGTAATAACAAAGAGGGAAGCAAGGAGTTGGCTCTAACTAAAGCAACAGGGAATAAGGAAATGAAGTAGAAAAAGAGGCATGGACACAGCTGGAAACTTACCTGTTTTGTTTTGGGGTTTGTTTGGCTTTTTCTTTTGTTTTACTTTTTTATAATACGATATACAATGAAGAATGGAAAAAGTAGAGTTGAGGATAATAAAGACAGAAGCCAAAATGGAGAAGAAAACAGAGAGAGAAAAGATGATGGACAGAAATGGAATTGAAAAAAACAGAATAGAAAAAAGAGAGAGAATTAAGAAAGGGAAGAAGCAAGAATAAGAGAATGCACAATCCAGTCAGAACAGAAAGGATTTCATAATGGTGGTATACAAACGTGAGAGTAGAAATGGGAGCAGAGTAAAGGAAGAAAAAGAAACAGAGTAGAAACCAAGAATGAGAGAGAACAGCAAAAATAAGAGTAAGAGAAGTCAGAGCCAGCTGGGTTACAAACCAGCAGCATGTGTCTTTTTGTTTTACTTTTTGTTTGCTCTTTTAAATAGGAACACAAAGTGGCGAGAGATCCTGATAAAGAACAGCACCATCTGGGGCATGTTTTCATTGGCCTCTTAATGTACTGCAGGAAACAGAACCCCAAAAAGAGAATGTGGGTGGGGAGGAGGGAGTGAGGCCAATGTGACAGCAACAGGAAGCAACAGAAAATGAGCCCAGTGGGTGGACAGCTATAGGATACAGGTGGTAAGCAGGAAGTTTCAGACTACTCTAAGCACATGATAGGCAAAAAAAGAATTTCATAAAGCAAGGAAAATATAACAAACACACCAAGGGGAAATCATTAACTAATTCAATGTAAAAAAAAATGAACATGGGTCTTTTCTTCACCCTATCACTTGTTCTAATAACCCACGCTCGGGTTTTATTCAGTGCTTTCTCATTTATCTTTCAAATTTACTTCCTTTCTCCCTACTCCCTGAGATACCGTGCTAGACATTACAGAGTATGCAAGCCTTGAGCTGGCTCTGCCATCGGGAGCTCCCAATTAAACGGAGGAGTCGGATAAATACAAATTACTTAAAATATGCCTTTTGTGAGCACCCCAACTGAAAGTACAGTCGGCCCTCCGTATCTATAGGTTCCATATCCTCAGACATGGAGGGCCAACTATGAGGCCTGTGCATCCACAGATTTTGGTATCCATGGTGGGTCCTGGAACCGTCCCTTGCAGATAGATAGCAAGACTGCAATCGTTCCTGCAACTGAATGCTTTGTCTCCTATGGCTCCCATCACTTTCTACCTTGTACAGCTATCCTTTTTAAACGACAAACTCTTTAAGGATCAGGATTTCTCTTTTCTGACTAGTTTTTGTACTCAACCAAATCTAGCACAATGTCTTATACATAATGTGTGTTCAACAGCGCTGCGATTTCTAACTTGGAATGTGAGGGCCTCATGAAGAAGACAGTATCTGGCAAGAACTTAAAAGATGAGAAAGACTAAAATAGACAGATATGGGGGCACGCTATACTGCAAAAAAGGAGCATAAAGTAGGCTGAGAAGAAGAAATAATAGCAAGTTAATTCTGTGACAGGGCGGTAGCCAAGAAGAAAGAGAAAATGAGACTGGCTAAGACGTAGAACAGAAAAAGGAAGACAGAAACCACTAGGCTGATACTCTGGGTTTGACATAAAATGCAATTACAGTTAAAACTTTTTTAAGACATTCAAATTTGCAACTTAGAAAGATCAGTGTTGCTGTAACACTATGGGAGAAAAGAAAATGAAATGATTCAATCTGTGGAAGATTCACCAAAGAAGTGGTGTTTGAGCTGGGTCTCACAGAATGACTAGAAGCTCCTTCAAGGAAAGGTTTTTCAGGAAAATGAAATTAAATGAGACATAGTATGATAATATAAAAGGGCAGAACAGATTTTGGGACTAGTGAGAAGTCCAGAGTGGCTGGAGAACAGAATATTCAGAGGAAGGAGATATAAAACTTGAAAGACAGACTAAGGCTATACTATGAAGGACACTATAGTTTCTTATTTGATTACACACTTAATAATTTCCAGGGAGGAAAACCCCCATATTGCCTACAGAGTCATAACATCAAGTAATGGGTGATTCAACAATTATTCCTGTTCACATATTCAATGAGACACTGCCTAGAGTAGATAAAGTCTATACAACCCTACTTCAGAACATTTGGCTGCTATGCCAAAGAGACAACCAGTTCTATTTGTCAAGATGCCAGATCTCACAGATCAGATTCCTGGAAATTTTCTGAACAAAACAGCAAATCCAGACTAGTGTAATTGTCATTCTGACTTTCCAAACACAGAAGACTACTGGGTGGGAAATACAGCCATTCATTTATGAGATGAATTGTTTTATATCACTAGAGCAAGTCACGTTAACAGTGGATTCTTTTGGGTATTGCACACTTAATGACAATAATACATCTCTGAATTCATGATATTGGGAGGAGTGTATAATTTCCAGGGAGGAAAACCCCCATATTGCCTACAGAGTCATAACATCAAGTAATGGGTGATTCAACAATTATTCCTGTTCACATATTCAATGAGACACTGCCTAGAGTAGATAAAGTCTATACAACCCTACTTCAGAACATTTGGCTGCTATGCCAAAGAGACAACCAGTTCTATTTGTCAAGATGCCAGATCTCACAGATCAGATTCCTGGAAATTTTCTGAACAAAACAGCAAATCCAGACTAGTGTAATTGTCATTCTGACTTTCCAAACACAGAAGACTACTGGGTGGGAAATACAGCCATTCATTTATGAGATGAATTGTTTTATATCACTAGAGCAAGTCACGTTAACAGTGGATTCTTTTGGGTATTGCACACTTAATAATACATCTCTGAATTCATGATATTGGGAGGAGTACTCTTTTTGTTTCATGAAAATGTTCACTGTGTCTTTCTTCCCAAGCCATACTCCATCACTCATCACAGGTTAGCATCAAATCAAGTGTTTTAAATGACAACACTTTCAATAATGTGAACTTTGTTCTTGTTATACTTTACTATAACTTCCTGTGTCTTTGACATATTCAAGAAGTGAAACGCATGCATAGCATGTTTATATTATTCTCTCCTTAGCAAAAGCTCACAGACAATGTCAGGTCTGGAGAGATAAGAGCCGCTTCCAGGACATGAATTCTCATGAGGATTAGGCAACCACCATCTGGGGCTCTAGAGTTTATCTGTAGCAGCTGCCTTCAAAGTATCACACTAGCAGGGACAAAAAAAAGTCTAATTCTAAAGTGTTTAACAACTTGCTCCACCTTGGCTTTGATTGCTGTTCTGGATTGCTGTTTTTCCTCCTTTATAAGAATAAAATAAAACAGAGTGACCCCCTCTTAACAAAACACAATCAATTTAAAACAGTGTTATGTACTCAAATAACAAGCACATCGTGCACTTACATTTTCTTAACATGTTACACTACTTAGCAATATGAATTTTAATAATTACCCAGTCATTTTGATAATTACTCAACAATTACCTAATATCATTAATAAGAGCTTAATCCTTCTTTTTAATTTCTACTTAGACAAGATTACAGATTTTAACTATTTAACAATATCCCAGATTATTTGGGGAGGATTTTTGATGTTGCCAAATGGCATTAAAATAATCATAACACTAAATTTTATTACACAGAAGCTAAGTATCTATAAATCAAATATTTATATAAAATAGGGAGCTCGAAAACGAACACACTAGGAAAAAAGTTAATCTTAAATACTCAGTTTTAAATAGTAACCTGCTAAAACTGATTAATATATTTAACTTTTATAGTGCTAAAACTGGTCATAATGAAACAAAGAGCTAAATATCAAAGAAAAACATAATGGGAAATATAAAACAAAATATTTTCTATAAGGTATGAGTTCTCTTCTAATAAGTCTCAAAGTCATTGCACCACTAAAAATATGCCAATTTCTTAAAATTAAGTCCCCTTTCCATCAAATACTCTTTTACCTGCTATAGAATCATAAGTTACCTTTGTTTTCTGTTTGTTTTTATTTTTGGCTGTGTTGTATCTTCATTGCTTTCTCTAGTTGCGGCGAGCAGGGGCTACTCTTCGTTGCGGTGCGCAGGCTTCTCATTGTTGCAGAGCACAGGTTCTAGGCGTGTGGGCTTCAGTAGTTGTGGCACGTGGGCTCAGTAGTTGTGGCTTGCGTGCTCTAGAGCACAGGCTCAGTAGTTGTGGCACACGGGCTTAGCTGCTCCGCAGCATGTGGGATCTTCCCGGACCAGGGCTTGAACCCGTGTCCCCTGCATTGGCAGGCGGGTTCTTAACCACTGTACCACCAGGGAAGTCCCTCTAGCCCTGTTTCTTGAAGTACCTTGATAATTTCTTCCTTTAAATCAAACATGGTATCTCAAATTCAACACATCTAAAACTAAACTCACAATCTTATGTCTAAACTGGCTCTTCCTCCCAAATTCTCTATTTCTGTCAGTGGTAGAATCATTTTAAAAATCACCCAGACTTACAACCTCAAAACTCTCTTTTAGTCCTCTCTTCAACAATCCTTTTAACAAGTTATCAAGCCCTGCTGACTCTTATTTCAAAATTATTTTGGCAATCTTTTATTTATCTTCAATACTGCCATTACAACCTAGTATAAATTACCCCTCAAATTTAGGAGTAAACTAATGGTTTTGTAGGTAGTGTCTCTCCTATCTAATTCTCATACACATCACCACCACTTCTCTGTGTTTAAAATGCCATTCCTTTTCCTCCACATAGTCAAAGTCTCTCTATACCAGATTCTCCAGAATTCAAACTCAGTTGTTTCTTTCTCCATGCAACATTCCATATTTGCCCCATAATAAAGTCATCTTCCCACTTGCTGAACTACTACATTAGACACAAAATATACTGATTTGCATGATCACATCACAAGTATTACTTCTTGGTGGTATTTTTCATATATCTTAAGGAGGTGGGGAGAGAATAAACAAAAGAACTATATTATATGTTTTTCTGCAGTGCCTATAGTGGCTTATAAAATAATAGATATTTGTTCACTCAATTTTTCAACAAAACCTTGCAGCCATTTAGGTGTGCAATGCAGTGTGCTTTATATGGGTTTTGCCTTTATAAAAGATACCAGAATCCAAGAAATCTGAGTTCTAGTCCTGCAATACCTAAGTGAGAATAAGCAGTGACAAAGATCCAATGACATATAAAGATAGCCTTTGGATACAGAATCTGTATATATAATAACTGTTTGTAATATAATATGAGGTATTCTTTTATAAGTGAGGTTTTTCTCTTAAATTCCTTGTATTTGTTAGAGATTCGATTTGTTACTCAAGCTGTGGATTTATGGGATTTACATCCCTAAAACCAATTTCAGCATAATTTCACACAGAAGCCTTCCTAAAGTTAACCAGAACAACATCCAAAATAAATCTTCCCTTTGAGAAGAATGCTCCATGAAGATAATGAATACATTATTTAAACTTAAAGATGATGTCTGTGTAAACCCAAGTTCCACCCAATCCTCTAAATGCCTCTAGAGTCTATATTAATTTAACCTCCCACATTATTACTTTTTCAGATGTGTTTCCTGAGTACCCTTACTCCAAATATCAATAGTTTAATTCTGTATACCAAATCCCGTTTGCACCCAGCTTGCTTCTCTACCTGTATGATCTAAGATTCTTGAGTGGCAAGGCTCATTCTATTTAACTCTACACTACCCTACTGCTTTACTATGCAGCCCCTAAAGTCTCTCATTGGACCTCTGTATTATCTCCTAAATCACGGTAGAATCAGGTATTCCAATCGGGGTTCTAACCATCATCCAATTTTCTATTAAAAATACTAACCCAACAAAATGAGAATAATATTCTCCTCTATATTCAAATGCCACCATGGTACAAGTGATAAATACAGATAAAGTAGCACTGGTCCAATTTTTAGAGCATATCCTCAATATACCCACACTCATGTAATACTACGTACAAAATCAATCAGAGTACTTAATTTGTGGTGTAGGCAAGCAAAGTGCCAGAGAAGTTCAAAGAGTAGTATCAATGCCTGAGTATGGTTCTGAGAATCATAATGAAGAGCAGAAAGGGGCTAGGCATTCGATTCAATCTTGCAGTTTGAAGATGAGGAAAATAAGGTCACAGAGCTCACACAGGAAAAGCTACAATGGAGGATATGAGATTTCAGGTAAACTGATAGATTTGGACTAAGAAGGAGGGAGAAGGAGATTCCTGAGGGCAGAGAAAAGTAAAAGGATAGAAGCAATTTGATTTAATAAACATTCATGGGAACAAAGAATTAATACCTATATGTAGCAGTACCTATGTGCAGGTGCTGTGTTAAGTGAATTTCACAGGTTCTCATTCACTCCTAATGAATAACCTTTGTACTATAATCTCCATTTTTTATAGCAGAGAAACTTTGAGGCTCACAGTGTCAAAAGTGCAAGAGAGGGCTTCCCTGGTGGCACAGTGGTTAAGAATCCGCCTGCCAATGCAGGGGACATGGGTTCGAGCCCTGGTCCGGGAAGATCCCACATGCCGCGGAGCAACTAAGCCCGTGCGCCACAACTACTGAGCCTGCGCTCTAGAGCCTGCGAGCCACAACTACTGAAGCCCATGCGCCTAGAGCCCGTGCTCCGCAACAAGAGAAGCCACTGCAATGGGAAGCCCGTGCACCACAACGAAGAGTACCCCCTGCTCACTGCAACTAGAGAAAGCCCATGTGCAGCAATGAAGACCCAACACAGTCAAAAATAAAAAATTTTAAAAAAAAAAGTGCAAGAGACCCCTGGTCTACCTGAATCCAAAGTCCATATACTTGCTACATTCTTTCTGCCATAATATATTTTTACACCTATTTTTTAATACAATACTCAGTATTTCTGTCATCTTTAAAACTTTCTTAAGCTGCCTTTGGCTCCTTAGAAAATAATTCAACTCTCATGCCTTAACACTATCGTTTTTCTAAAGTGGCGCTATTAAAAATAAGTAGAAGCTACCAACCCAAGATAAGTTAATTTTGATACTTCTGACACAGATTTACATGAAACTACCACTCTCTTTTTAAGAATAGATTGGTTTTATCATCACACTGTCACCCATTTACTGGGTTTCACTCCTAGCTAATACTGCTTCTATCAATACAAACTAAAATGTATCCTTAAATTGTCATAAATAAATATATGTCCTCCAAAAAAAAAAGAAATCCAGAATGACATGCTTAGGAAACATCTGGCACCAAAAGGCACTGAGTTACCTAGGTAGGTGCCTCTCTGGCAAACATATAGTTATTCAGATGAGTGCCTCTTATGAAACAACTCATCCATGGGCCCATCCTCAGCAAAGAATAAAGTAGTTATCTTCTACTTTACCATAAAAGCTGTGCATATACCTACGAAGGAAAAAAAGGGCACCTTAACAACAGGAGTAAAAAAAAAGAACAGCAGAAGTGGGGAGTAGGAAGGAGGAGAAATTTATTTTGGGTGGCTAGGGAGTTGGAGACAGAGGTGTTGGCGGTATTTCATTTGTACCAGGAATTTGTAAACTAGGCTTTGAAAACCAGAGACTGCTTAAATATACATTCTGTTCCTTGGTCTGTACCTAAGAGAACAAGATAAATGCATAATACAGATTCTAAAGTTTAGGCTGATCCTAAGAATACAGCTGAACATTCTTAAATGTCATTTACGAACATGTCTGAGCATCTGATTCACAAATGGCTTGAAAGGTAAGAAGGCTACTAAAAGGCTGAGACAAGAGAAAGGAACATTCTGCACAGGGAGAAAAGCAGGAAGAAGCGATGAAGCTCGAAAACAAGAAAATCTGGGGAAACAATGAGTGCTTTGGTTGATGATGCGGAAACAAGAAAGTCTTGAATGCCAGTGCAAGGAACAGGAAAATCAGTAGTGTGTGAGATGGATTTACATCATGGAGAAACTGAGCAAAAAGAGTGCAAAAGTTAAGCCAACAACCCTTACTAAGTGCTGTGTGCCAGGCATTTTGCTATGTATATGCCAAAGAAACAAAGATTTCTGGCAATCCCTGTATTCAAGAATTCAAAGTCTAGTGAGACTAATATGCATAATCACATTATGTAACTATCATAAAATTTTGATACAACAGCAATATTCATCAAGCGCTAAAGATTAATACAAAAATAATTATTTGGTAGGTATGACTGGAAATGATCTCACAAAGGAGATACACTGGAGCCATGCCTTGAAAGATAAATACAATTTCCTCAGGCAGAGACAGGAGGACAGTCAGAGAATTAACTAGGGCCTTATTTGGAGAGATACAGTGAGACTGGAAGGAAAGAAACAGATGCTAAGTTAACAGTAAATTATGCATTCTAAAAAAAAGGAAATGAGTAAGAACCAGCAATTCTGTTCCTAGGTATATACTCAAGAGAATTAAAAGATAAGTCTGTGGAAAACCTGTACACAAATGTTCACAGCAGGATTATTCCTAATAGCCAAAAAATAAAAAAAACCAAATGTCCATCAGCTGATGAATGGTTAAACAAAATGTGGTATACATACAATAAAATATTATTCAGCCATAAAAAGGCATCAAGTTCTTATGTGGAATCTAGAAAAATGGTATAGATGATCTTATTTGCAAAGCAGAAATACAGACACAGACAGAGAATAAATGTATGGATACCAAGGGGGAAAGCGGTGGGGTGGGAGGAATTGGGAGACTGGGGTTGACACATATATTGATACTACGTATAAAATAGACAACAGATGGGAACATACCGTATGGCACAGGGAACTCTACCTAATGCACAGTGGTAACCTAAGTGGGAGGGAAGTCTAAAAGGGAGGGGATATCTGTATATGTATGGCTGATTGATTCATTTTGTTGTGCAGTGGAGGCTAACACAGCACTGTAAAGCAACCATACTCCAATAAAAATTAACTAAATAAAAAAACGGCATTAAGCTCTGATACATGCTATTGAAACATGGATGAACCTTGAAAACATTGTTAAGTCAAAGAAACCAGTCTCAAAGAACCACATATTATATAAATCTATTTATATGAAATGTCCAGAACAGGCAAATCTATAGACACATAAAGTAGATTAGCAGTTGCCTTGGGCTGAAAGTTTTGGGCATACTGGTGGAGTGATGCTAACGGGCATGGATTCCTTTTTGGAGTGATGGAAATGTCCTAATATTAATTATGGTGATGTTTGCACAGCTCTGTGAATAGGCTAAAAACCACTGAATTGTACACTTTAAATGGATGAATTATATCTCAATAATTCTGTTATTTTAAAAAACTCTACTGCAGAGTGTAAAAAGGTTCAGTACCACTCCCTACACATACACACTCACACACATAGGGCTAATTCTTTGAGTGAAGCTTATAAAGAGGTTTGGAGGTAAGCTAAACAAGCCTTAACTTACTGCTTTGAATGTTTGGACTGAAACCAGAAATTATTTCTTTTTCTTAGAATATATCCATCCATCCGTCTCAGTACAGTTCAACTCTGTACTAGCATATAGTGAATGCTCCATAAATATCTGTTAACTGGTAGTACCTATAAAATGCTGTATGAAACAAGGGAAAAATCCAACAACATAAATAGATAGGCTGCAATAAGCAGAAAGTTTTTTTAAATAGTAATTAGATTTTTCTTCAGTCTAACAGGTCTTGGCAGACTACAGTACAGGTGCATATATGCAGGTAGCTTATATCAGTCAGGAAGTTCCCTTTTACCTAATCATTTAAACTAACAATCTAAAAAAATGTTTGATTGAATATATGGAATAATTATTCCTCTGAGATGGAAATATGACTTTCCCAACACCATTTTTTGGCCTGCTAGATATCAAAATGCAGAAAATTTTTCTATTTTAAGAGAATAATTACAGTTGATAAGGTAATTTTATTACAATGTGTGATTGACATAGTACAAAAGTGTAATAGTAACCATCAGAAATTTTTGAAGTTCCAAGTCCTTTCTGAAGCCATCCCACTTATTATTTATCAAGCCACTTTTTCTGTTAGAATGTATTTTTCTGACTTTAAAATCCTTTTTTTTTAATTTGGGCAATACAAAGACGTAGCTTTCAATTCATTGTTGAACATAAAATAAGAACTGTGAATTGAAAAACAATTTCACTTTCATTGAAAGCAATTCAATGGCTCATTATTCAAAAGCATATGTTCATCAATACAAATAAACCTTCATTTCTAAAAGTTTCTATTTGAGGCTAAAATCCTAAAATAGCCCCTAAGTTGCACCACAATTCAGCTGCTAAGGAAAAGCTAAGTAATGCTTCCCATGACTAAATGGATTAATTCTTTAGCACAAACACAATTACTGTTCTCCACACTGTTCCATTGAACATCTAAATAAGCATCCCAAAGCTTATTTCATTCAAAGAAAAGATCCAGACCAAAGAATAATCCCAATGTATGAAGTTTACATTTTGTGTAAAGTTTTTTTAAAAAGGGAAAAATCCATAAGTGGTAATCAGGAAAAGAAATGAGTCATTTTAGACAGGTGTAGGGGATGACATCTATTGACTAGCAGATATCTTTGTTGAAGTAGTGCTGTGCAGATTCCAGTAGATGTCTTTTTCTCAAACTAATTTTTCTTAGTTCCTGAACCTAGACTTTTCCACAGTTGACACACACATTAGTGGTGAAAAGAATAATTCTTTGAAAATAGTCTGTTACATGCAAAGCGATATACATTGCATCTGATTCCTTTTCTTGTCTAAAATTTCTCAACTTCAACCGTGTATGAAGAATGCTCTCTTACGGCCATGCTTTTTAAACATTTTATTCTCCAATACATTTTTAAATTTCAAAAATATACACCTGACCTAGTGGTGGGGTCAGGGAATGGGGAATCTGGAAAATAGCTCAACATGTAGCTGTACTGGAATAATGCTCTATGAAGTAACAGTTATTAATTTCAGACCGGGATTCTCTGACAATGACAAGTCATCTGATTATGGGATGCGCTGCCTTTTTAATATTTGTTGTTACTGAGATGTTTATACAGGGACTAGGTGACCATCTCCACTGTGGTGAAGAAAGAAAGAACACCTATATGAGGGAGTTTGGACTAGAAAACCTGTAGTTTCTTCTTTTTTGGTAGGGTTTCTTCTGACTGTTAAGACTGGTCATTCAATTTCCACTCCTTTTTATCTACAGCTGTGAAATTATAGCTGTTTTTCCACCTGCTTAATGTCTCTTGGGAGATGTCGGTTGTCAAATTACTGTTGCAACATCAGTTGCTAAGAGAATTTTTAGCTCTTCATGACACTAAAGTATTATTTACTATTAGGTGTCTTTCTACAGCTCTGCCCCAAAGGGCTTTCACTAACAATGCAAATGTATTTTCACAAGATCAAACTATTTAGCTCTGGTCTCCTAATGAAGGCTGAATGAATGGCAGGGCTTCCTTGCATTGCTAGACTGCTGCAAGTGGAGAGGTAGTGCAGTCTGTATAAGCTTTATGTCACAGAGTTTCTTCTTCCTTAGGGCAGAAATGAAAATAAAATGTTGAATTCCTACCCAGTTTTGATTGGTGTTTGGGTTCGTCAACAGAGGGTTTAACAGCCTGAATCTCACCTTTAGCAACTGCAGGTATAATCCAATTAATTTAAATGGCTATTAATGCCCTATGGAATTCTAATTAGCCAGGGGGAGCGCAGAGGCAGACAGCACGGGGTCAGAGGAGAGGGGGAGATATTTTCCCAGAGTTTAAACTCTTAGAGAAGCACCCCTATATAGGTCCCATCCACCCCTTTTAGCAGTAGGACTGGAGGTGGGGGTGCCTGAATAAATACAGTAATGAAAACATGCAAGGAGGACAGAAAATTAAAGAAAGATGAGAAGAAAAAGAAGAAATGCGGTGAGAAGAGAAAGAACTGTAAGAAAGAAAAATTTTCAACACACTTTCAAAAAAATGCACTGGGGGCTTCCCTGATGGTTCAGTGGTTAAGAATCCACCTGCCAATGCAGGGGACACGGGTTTGAGCCCTGGTCCGGGAAGATCCCACATGTCGCAGAGCAACTAAGCCTGTGCGCCACAACTACTGAGCCTGCAAGCCACAACTACTGAAGCCCGTCCACACAGAGCCCGTGCTCCACAACAAGGGAAGCTACCGCAATGAGAAGCCCACGCACGGCAATGAAGAGAGTAGACCCCGCCTGCTGCAACTGAAGAAAGCCCGCACACAGCAATGAACACCCAATGCAGCCAAAAATAAATAAATATTTTTTTTTAAAAATGCACTGGTGATAAAAAAGCAAAACCTACTGCACTTCTAATAAGTACGAAAAACAAAAAACAAGCTTGCTGGCAAATATCTGCTAGATGTTTGGACTGGAATCTTACTTATGACAAATTGGAGAGTAAAAATAAGTAAAATTACTTTTTACATGGGAAAAGATTTAGTTATCATACTTATCCGCAAAGCAAAAATTCCAAGGGTTTCCAGTGCCCAAAATGTTTTTCTAAATCTGCCCATTTAATGTACTCATAAATAGGCTAGTTTCCTCATGTGGGTTCTAACACAAGCATTCTGGTTTTGTTTTCAATGTGCAATGGAGTTCTCCAGAAGTCTCACCAATTTTTTATTAATAGTTGCAATAAATTCATGGTAATACACACTTCAAAAATTATGAGCAAAGACTCAAAAGCAATAACCTCAAATTCTACGTAGACTAGAATACACTTATATACAGAGAGTTTACGATCACCTAAAATATATATCCTGCAAGAAAAAAACCTATTCTGCCAATAAGTGTATAAAACAATCACAGGACTTAGAGGATTACAGATTCTAATTATATATTTCTAAAATAAAGGTGATGACAAAAGTTAATTCATCTATAAGCAAACTACTTATTTTCATCATCTCTGTAATGGTAATAATGCTACCTACCTGGAATGGATGATAAGACAATTAAATTACATGATGTGTAAAGCACCTAGTCCCATACCTCACATTAATAATATATCAAAATTAATAAATTTTATTAAAATTTTCTGTCACAAATCATTACCAAATTTGGTTTTATGTCTACTGTTAATCATATGTATATAAATATATATATATTTTTTTAACATTTTAAGTGTACAATTTATTGGCATTAAGTACAATCACATTGCTGTGCATCCAATTCCATACCGTTTCCAAAACTTTTTCATCATCCCAGACTGAACTCTGGGATTAAACAGTAACTCCCTATTCCTCTCCCCAGCATGCTCCCCAATCTCTGGTAACCACTATTCTGTGTTCTGTCTCTTCCTCATTTTTTGAATTTCATTTTATATTAGAGTATAGTTGATTTACAATGTTGTATTAGTTTCAGGTGTACAGCAAAGTGATTTAGTTATACATATACATATATATGTATACATATATCCATTCTTTTTCAGATTCTTTTCCCATATAGATTATTACAGAATATTGAGTTCTCTGTCCTCTACAGTAGGTCCTTGTTGATTATCTATTTTATATATAGTAGTGCGTAAATGTTAATCCTAAACTCCTAATTTATCCCATCCCCCCAACCTTTCCCCTTTGGTAACCGTAAGTTTATTTTGGAAGTCTCTGAGTCTGTTTCTATTTTATAAATAAGTTGATTTGTATCATCTTTTTAATTCCACATGTAAGTGATATCATGATATGTCTTTCTCTGTCTGACTTGATTTAGTATGATAATCGTACTAACACATGCATTCTTAAACAACATGCGGCATGAAATCAGAGTGAAGAGAAACCTATCCCCTAGAGTTCCAAGAGCTAAACCTTTTGCTGATTTCAATAACGTATCAGGAGTTCCAGACCCAGATAAGATGGAATAAGCACACTCTACCCAGTCTTTCCCACTGAACACAGGTATAAAACTTGGGACATCTATTAAGGACTATTTAAGGACTCTGAAGAGCAAACATTAGCAGGTAGATTGAGGAAGATCAGAATTTGAATTATCACCAAACTAGTGATGAGTTTACCATCTTTCCCCCTTTGTTATCCTCTGGCCTAGACTCAACACAGTGGAAACCTCCAATGGGTACTCAGGCAGAAAGAGGGAACTCCAGGCCAAGCCCTTTACTAGTAGCTTGAGCAGGAAAGGAGTCTCTTAACACCCAGAGTAGAAGAAATTCCCCAGGTTTGTGTTCTTTACAACATTCTCTTGTACCCCAGCCCCCAAGTAATCTTGAGATGGTGAAAGAGGAAGTTACAGGAGCAGCAATGGGTCATGGAGTCTAAACTCTGAGGAAGGAAACTTTCCTCTTCAAGAGGATGGCATGAATTCCATGCTTACTTTTTTCTCTGTCTTCCAGCTACTTGGCCCCAGTTCAGCAGAAAGGAATTACGTAAATTCCCAACTCTATGGCTAGAGGACCAAAAAGGGGAGGCTCAGGTAATCAAAAAGTATCAGGGAACGGTAAAGAGGGAGAAGCTCAGAAAAGCGATCCCATAAAGCTGTTTATCAGCTTCTGGACTCACTCCTAAACTGCATGCATGGAGCTGATGCTAAAATTCCATACCATAGACTCTGAGAACTTAAATATGGGACAGACAACCACCCAGTTTATAGACTGGCCACTGTTTGGCACACTTGCAGGATAGATCCAAATAGTACTGCAGGGGTTTTGTAAAAAGAACTGACATTAGAACCACAATCCACAGGAGGCTGGTTAGAACTTGCATCCTGAACTCAACCAGACTGATTGCCTATTAAAGCAAAAAATGTCAACATTCACCATAGGATTTAAACAAGACACAGTCTCATAATGTAATACTTCAATTGTCAAGGATATAGTCCAAAATAACTTGACACATGAAGAGCCAGGAAAACCTCACTTTATGGAAAAGATAATTAACAGATATCAACACTGAAATAACACAGACGATGGATTTATCTGACAAAAACTAAGAGGTTACTATGCAAATGTCCAAGTAAGAGCAAACACTCTTAAAATGAGTGGAAAGATGGAAAATCTCTTCAAAGAAATAAGACATACAGATACAAAAGGAAAAATTTTAAACAAAAATGAAAATAAAAATCCCATTGGACAGGTTTAATGGCTGAATAAATATGATAGAGGAAATAGCCAGTGACCATGAAGATAGATTAATAGAGAATATCCATCCTGAACAAAGAGACAAAATTTTAAAAGGTCAAAAACTTCAGAGACTTATGTGGCAGTAACAAGAGATCTACATGCAGAAATTAAAATTTTGAGGAAATAATGGCTGAAAACCCAAATTTTCAGCTTTACTTGTATTACTTACAGGGGAACAAAATTGAAATGACTGAGAATTTCTCATTAGAAACCACAGGGACCAGAAGGAAATGAAATGACATTTTTAAGCACTGACAGAAAAGAACTGTAAACCCAGAATTCTATATTCAGGGAAAATATCCTTTAGGAATGAAGCTGAAATTTAGATATTCTCAGATGAAGGAAAACTAAGAGAATACATTACCAGCAGATCTGCTCTAAAAGAACTGCTAAGGGAAATTCTTCAGAGAGAATATGACACCAGAATGAAACTTGAACATTAAGAAAGAGAGATGAGCAACAGAAATGGTAATAGTTGTTCTCCTCGAGATCTTTAAAATATGTTTGAAAACAGAAAGCAAAAGGTATAAGGTGTCTGATGGGGTTTTCAATGTCTGTAGATATGATATATAAGACAAAAACTTTATCAAACAACCCCAACTCAAAACAGGGCAAAAGGATTGTAAAACTACTACTTGCATCTTTTAAAGAAGAGCAACTGTGTGAAAAATCTAATTTCCATAGAGCTTTAAAAGCACAGACATCTTCCTCATTTCTTTCCATTGAACCTCTCTTCTCCCAAAGTAGAAACATGAAAAAGAGTTTCTCTGCCCTTTTAGGAGTTTACAATCTAAACTATTCAAATCCAACAAAAAAGAAATTATAAACAATAGGATTAAAACAAATTTAAAAAATGAGCAATTATTTAAAGGCTCAAATAAAATACACATTTTATGTCAGTAAAATATCAATGTGTTTATTGTACAAAAAGAAAAAAGCCGAAGAAGGTTCGCTGGGCCATTATTTTTGCTTGTCTTATTTTAGAATGGCAAGCTATTCCTGACAGAAAAACACACTCACCTTTTGTAAGTCAGAGTTCCTTTTGAGTGCCAAATTGGAGAAAAGAGATTGCTCCATTTTATAAATCCCTGTTAGGTTACTAAGGAGGTGCAAATTCAGATACACAGAAACAAATACTTTGAAGAAATGCCAAAATCATCCCCCATGTATTAATTAAAGCCTAACCTTAGAAATAAATCATTTCATCTTTAATTCATCTTCTTAGTTCTTAAAGATTTTATTCTTGGCCTGCAGGAAAAAATGATTTTGGTAACATTCTAAGAGTATAAATTTTGTTTACTTCTAAGTAAAATTCATGATAGGGCTTCCCTGGTGGCGCAGTGGTTGAGGGTCCGCCTGCCGATGCAGGGGACGCGGGTTCGTGCCCCGGTCCGGGAGGATCCCACGTGCCGCGGAGCGGCTGGGCCCGTGAGCCATGGCCGCTGGGCCTGCGCGTCCGGAGCCTGTGCTCCGCAACGGGAGAGGCCGCCGCAGTGAGAGGCCCGCGTACCGCAAAAAAAAAAAAAAAATTCATGATATTCTGTAATTCTAATACATTCTTAAAATGTAGGCAAACTTCAGTTACTGCCAACTGTCCTTGATGTGTCTGTAACACCCTAAAGATTAAACAGTATAATGTCATAAATCCTATTACAGTATATAATCTCTAAATTACATTCAAGGGGATAAAAATATACCGCATACTAATGAACTTTACATTTTCATGACACCCTTTATACTGAATGTGCGAATCTAGTTCCTTTGGATAAAAGTTTATGAAAATCCATCCCTCATAGCTATTAAATGAAATATATTCTGCTTATCTCTGGAATCAGTTACTTTGAAAATGATGTCAACCTTGGAAGTGGATTAACTTCTCCCACTTCTCCTACCCCAAATTTCAAGATTTATTTATGTGTTATCTACAAGAGGTGGGATAGGAAGACAAAATTAAAGGAGTAAACACCTAAAAATAAACAATATGAAACTAAACATATATCATACAATAAGTTTAGAACACATGTGTAATACCCTGAAAAAAATGACAGTAAAGTAAGGTTAACAAAAAAGATTCCTCCCCACCGAAAAATCCCACCATGAAAGGGCAAGAGCTCATTTTTCTGAGCAATAAGGGTGAGAAATAAAACAACCTCCTAAATATTATTAGGTATGTCAGAAAAAAATATGCAACAGATTTACTGCATAATATGAGATGTTAAGCAAATTCAATGAAATTTTGAAAAATGAGAAACAAGGAATAATGGACACTTATTCCTGGAAGTGCACTGAATAATGTCCCTCTCAAAAAAGCTATGTCCAAGTTGTAACCCCCCCCCCACTACCTGTGAATGTGACCTTATTTGAAAATATGGTCTTTCCAGATACAATTTAAGATCTTGAGATGAGATTATTCTGGATTTAGAATGCCTTTAAGCCAATGACTGGTGACCTTATAAGAGAAAGGAGAGTGAAATTTGAGACCACAGATAGGTAGAAGCAAGCCTTGTGAAGACAAAAACAGAGACTGGAATGAAGCATCTACAAGACAAGGAATATCAAGGATTTTCGGCAGCCACCAGAAGCTAGAAGAGAGGCATGAAAAGGATTCTCTAAAGCCTGCAGAAGCAACTGACCCTGCAGACACCTTGATTTCAGCCTCTAAAACATTAATTCTGGAACAGGAAAAAAAAAAAACATTTCAGCCTTTGAGACTGAAGAATGCTTGGTGCATCCTAGAAACAGAAAGGAGACCAGTTTGGCTAAAGCTGAACAAAACAGAAAAACAGCAGCAGGTTACGGTTAGGTGAGATAGATGTGATGGAGTGCCACTGGACTTAAGGGTGAGTCATGAAAGTCCTTGTAGAACAAAGTAAGGATTCTGAATTTCACGGTGTGAGGTCCATTGGAAGGTTTTGAGCAAAGAAGTCACATGACCTAACTAAAAGGGTCTCTGTGACTGCTTTATGGAGAGTAGAATGTAAGAGGGCAAGAATATCAGTGAAAGAACAGCTGGAAGGCTATGCAATATTCCATCAAGAGATCATACCCAACTAGGACAGTTACAGAAGTGATGAGAAGTCAGATTCTAGATATACCCCAGAACTAACTGCTTTTACTGATGGACTGAATGTGAGAGAAGGAAGACAGAGATTACTTCAGTGTTTTTTTGCAACTGGAAAAATGGAGCTCCCATTTGCTGAGGTGAAAAGTTACAGGGGCTGAGGAGAGAAGAGGGAAGCCAAATCAAGACTTCAGATCTGATTTCTTAGGATGTCTATTAAATATGGAAGAGTGTCAATTATACCTCAGTAAAGCTGGAGGAAAACAAAAAAGAAAGGTCAGAGGAAATAGTCTAGCCTTCACAGGAGAGCTATAGGAATTAAATGAGATCTTGTAGGAAATGACTATAGAACAGAAGACGCCTGAAGGCCAAGCCCTGGGGCCTACAAAGTTTAAAGGTCATAAGATAGTAACAATAGCTAACATATTACACTATGCACCAAATACTGTTCTCAAAGCTTTACTAGTCTATTTAATCCTCATAACAAGCCTCCATTTTACAGGTCAGGAAACTGAAGCACAACAGGGTGGGGTGATTTGACCAAGGTCTACGTAGTAAGCAGCAGAACCAAGATTTATAAAGACAAATTAACTTTAAACCCCTAACTTTTAAGCATTACCCACACTGTATGTCCTACAGAAAGGATAAACTGACCAATGAATCCTTGGTATGGCCAGTGAGGTAGGGGAACCAAGACAGGAGGTATCCTTGAAGCCAAGGGAAAAAATGTCAAGTACTGATGATTAATCCAAAAGGAGGAATGAGAATGGACCACAGGATCTGACAAGGTGGAAGTCATTGGGAACACAATATCATCACCACCATAAACCGATACTTTTATACTATTTAAAATTTTATTTAGTATTTATAAAAGATTACCTAATCTAAAGAATATACCCACTTCACCAACCAGTTTAAGACCCTCTATGTATAGATCACTTTACCTCAATTTTTATCAAGTTTATCACCTTCTATTACTTCTCTTAAGTCCCTCATGATGGAAATTTTTGTCTAGATATATTTATTCATAATTAACTCTTTGCTTGAATTTTTAAGTCAAAGATTTATTTATTTAACATCCAATGGCAATAGCAAACAATAAAATCAGCAATAAACATATATAAGATGGCTGCTTCCTTAGGTTCTGGCATACCAAAAATAGCATGAGAACTCCCCTCTCCATCCATTACTACTTTAACGGACCTCAATAACTAATGATGAGCTAATATCAGACCCAATAGTTTTACATGCTAAAAAGTCATTTCAATAGGCATTCAAGAAAGTATAATTTCATTCATAAAAAACTCCTCAACTTGGCCTCAGCTCTTCCAATTCTGAAATGAACGCTTAGGCTTTAGTTTACTTCCTTAAGGTAGACTTTCAGTAGACCTAATAGGTCTACTGTCCAAGGTCATTCCATTTAATGTAATGTAAGAAACCCACAAAACAACCCCAGATATTTATCAGCCCAATAATCAGATGTTTGTAAACGCAGTGTGTACAAATTACCCCTTTAGCAAACCAGATACATACACCACTGCAATGGATTATACAATTTTAAACAAGTCTGGATATACCATCGTGATTTAAATATAATGTTAAATCTAACTGCCCTGTTAAGACTACTGATACTATTTCCCTTCTAATTCCAGGTAAAAAAGAAAAGAAGAATTCTAGAGAGGTGTCAGGGGATTCAGGATGAGTAAGCAACCAGGAGAGCAGAAACAAAATCGTGCCAAGCCCTACCAGTAAAAAATGGAACACTTCTTGGCTCTCCCAGCTCTGGCATATTTTTTAAAATGCTTGTTCCCTTGATGAAAGTCAATAAGGGGAATCTGGAAAACTGCCATTAAGGACTGAATAAAACAGGAAACAACTTACTTTACCAGTGATCCAAAACACTGTCTGAATCTTTAGATGACACAGACTAAGTTGATTCCTAGATTTATCAATTAACAGTTAACATTATTACACATATTAAGTTGCTACATAATAAGATCTGACACAAAAGCATTCAACAAGTGTTAGCTGAACTGATACTAAGATAGAAGGCTTCTGAAATTTACAAAATAACATGCACAATACAAGTATAATGAATTCTGCTGAAAGACTCCTTTGAATATCTATTCCTGTAGTAACAAAACACATCTGGAATAACACAATAAAAGCCCAATACCTAACCAACACTCGGCAGGGAAAGATGAGAGGCTCAAGGCAAGAGAAAGAATTAGGCTTGAATTTACAAAACTACCAGAGGGTGAAGAGGGAGCCTAAGAGTAGAAGGCAACACAGCATTGTTGTTAAGTGTGTGAGCGCTGGAGCAAGACTGCTTGGGTTGAAATCCTAAGTCTCGTACTTACTTAGTGACATCACTTTACCTCTTTAGACCTATTTCTTCATCTATAAATGAGATGATACTAATAGTACTAATTCATTGGGTTGTTGAGATGATACTAACAGTACTAATTCATTGTGCTGTTGTGAGGATGAAATGAGTTAATATATGTAAAGTGTTCAGAAAAGTACAATAAATAATTTACTATTAGTACTGAAATTGTACTCATACTTGCCTAGTAACCTGAAACAAACCAATGTTGGGTTGAACCATATAAAACTGTTATATTTGTAGATCAAAACACTTTGAATATAGACAATTTTTAATGATTCAATTGAATATAAAAGAAAGAGCTGCTAAATCAAGTTTCTAAGAATGCCAGTGGACAAAATAGAAACAGGCTCACAGACACAGAGATGAGACTTGTGATAGCCGTGGGGAGGGAGAGGAAGGGACTGGGAGTTTGGGGTTGGTAGATGCAAACTACTACATTTAGAATGGATAAACAACAAGGTCCTTCTACATAGCACAGGGAACTATATCCAATCTCCTGGGATAAACCACAATGGAAAAGAATATTAAAAAAAAGAATGTCTACGTGTGTATAACTGAGTCACTTTGCTGCACAGCAGAGACTGGCACAGCACTGTAAATCAACTACACTTCAATTAAAAAAAAAAAAAAGAATGCCAGTGGGACCCAAGCCCTGAAGAGCTAGAGTCAACCCAGCAATGTACTTACACAGAAGCTCTAAAATGTACCTGAAGGAAAAGGATTTCTGTAGCAGGTTGAAAACAAACCACATTTCAAATAATAAAGCATACAATTCAGTATGACTAACCTCTAAGGCAACCAATATTTTACAGTGGATTGATTTTGAAAACTGAACTAATGTTTTATATTCAAGTATCTACTCTCTCTCCTCTGAGTCACAAAATGAATGTTCTCACAATTTCAATGGTACTATTATTTAATAATTTTTAAATGCCTAATTTAAAAAAAAAATTTTTTTTTTAATGCCTAGTGCTTCCCTGGTGGCGCAGTGGTTGAGTCTTCCTGCCAATGCAGGGGACACGGGTTCGTGCCTCGGTCCGGGAAGAACCCACGTGCTGCGGAGCGCCTGGGTCCGTGAGCCATGGCCGCGGAGCCTGTGCTCCGCAACGGGAGGGGCCACGTCAGTGAGAGGCCCGCGTACCGCAAAAAAAAAAAAAAAGAAAGCCTCATTTTGATCACATGAACATTTTACAAAGCTAATGCTGATTTATGAGATTCTTAATGCAAAAATTGCTAAGGAAAGTTTTTAGTCACCATAATGTATTATGAGAATATATTTGTGGTTCATAAATACCTACAGTGATTTTAATATAAAATTGCTCTTAGTTTCCTAAATATTTCCAGCAGGATGTTTCTACTATTTAACATACTATCTACAATCTACCTTAAAGGCTGTCAATCTCTCAAACTGAAACAAGTACACTAAAACCTCAAAGAATGATAGCACAATTTTAAGACAGCCAGTCTTCTAATTCCAGAACATCTTCCATAAACTCCATTCCCATTAAAGTCACTCCCCATCTCCGCCCAACCCCTGGCAACTATTAATCTATTTTCTATCTCTATTAATTTGCCTATTTTGGACATTTCATATAAATGGAATCACAGAATATGTAGCCTTCTGTGTCTAGCTTCTTGCACTTAGCATAATGTTTTGGAGGTTTATGCATTTTGTATTATTTATCAGTACTTTGTGCCTTTTTATGGCTGAATAATATTTCATTCTAAGAATATACTGTATTTTATTTCTCCATTAATCAACTGATGGACATCTGGGTTATTTCCATGTCTTGCCTGTTATGAATAAAGCTGCTATGAATGTTCTTTGTCATTTCACCCCCTTTTAAGAGGCATAACAAAGTTTTAAATTTTAAAGCAAATCACAGAGGTACTAGCACAACTCTTTGAAGACCCTAAAGACCTTGATACAATTTCAACTAACAGCATATTCTTCTTTAGGTATAGACTCTGCTCTTCATTAAATATCATCCAAACAAGTGAAACCGAAAAAACCTCATCTATGTTTTGCAAATAGGAAGTACAAAGAAAGCTACAGCATAAAACATTCTAAGTTTCTTATGTTGACTTTATCTAGTTTTTTAAAAACCGACATAGCCCACATTTAACTTAAATATTTAAACAAGATTAATTTGTTACAATGATAAAATTACAAATTTGTAATTCAAGAATATACCAAATATATATGCTTACAGTTAAGTATTTACATTTTTACACTTTGAACTGCTCTCCTAAAGCACTATGGCAAAAATTTCTGCTAAATATCCAGGATTATTCTGATGGATTTGAAAAAATTCAACCCGCAAATATTTACTTTTTGCAAATAAAATAACCAAATCATCCAAGATGTCTGAAAACTAACTGGAGGTTAAAATGTACCCTATATGTTTGGGAGCAAAGACTAATTTTCTTGATTATTTGATTTAAAACATTTTGATATAAACCTCAAATATCTACTTGAAAAATATAGTTTTTATTTAAATCATATATAATGTGGCCAAGAACCCCTAATGTTACAACTGAAACAAGAGCTTCCAATATATCAATTCAGTAACTTTCATGCCAATATTTTTGTTTGCTTTATGACAAACGACAACAAAAATGTTATCAAAACAATGCAAAATTATTCTTCTACAAAATATGTGACATGTTCAGAATACTCTACCAAAATAAATACAGCACTCAAAAAAAAGACAGTATTTTTTGAGATTATGGAACTATAACAATTTCTTAAAAATATTGTTTTTACTCTATGCTAAATATCACTGAATTGTACTGCTGTTTTACTAGTGTTAGAATTTTTTTACATCTATTTTTAAAATAAATTTTACTTAGTAAAATTTTAGAGGATATTTATAGAAGTCTGAATTTAAAAATCTACTTTCTAATAAGCTCCTATAGGGAAGTTTTCATTGAAAAAAAAAGAGCGAGAAAGAGAGACAAACTAGCATTCCACAATTCCTTTTGCTATAATTTTTAACTACATATTTAAACCAATTAAATACAGTTTGTTAGATTTGTAGAATATCAAATATACCATGGGCCTAATATTTAATTCAAAGTCAATAAATATTTATTGAGTGGTCTGATACATGCTTAACACTATGCTAAGCACTGAGAAAAAAATAACCATTTTGGGTTTTTTTCCTATCTTTCTCCCTCCTTATCTGTTTGGCCTACACATTTAATCACTTGATGAAAGATGCCAGCAGAAGAGTACCACCTACCCTCATTTACTACACACTTGACTTAAAATTATACTCAGAGTCTCTAAACTCAGAATTCAAATAACTACTAACTATAAAAAAGAATTCACAAGAATCTGTTTTTCTGCAGGGCGCTCATCATTGAGGGGTAAAATTTTTCTCGTATGCATCATGAAGGAAGATCCTTTTTCCATGTTGTTGGCAAAACTGTCAATCATGTTGATGAGCAGCAAATAAATGAATGCCCAATGATGGGATTCTGTATTATCCTTAAAAAAGAAATCCATCAACTAAACATCAACAGGTAAATGTTTATACTCGACAGCCATCAATTTCAACTATCCATGCAAAAAGACAGGTGAGCTGGACTGGTAAACCTCGAAATTAGAGAAGTATTAATCGTCTGCTTCCAGCCAATATAAACAGATGTTATTTTTAAACAGGGAAAATCATCTCTTCCACTGAAATTTATTTGCAGCAGATAATGTTCTGTTACATTTTTAATCAAGCAGATGAAGTTACATTTAAATTGAAAATCTGCTTCACTCAACTGATCAGGCAAGTAAAATTCAGAGATGATTGAATGGCATTACACTGCACACTATTACGGCAGGTAAATTGGGAAATTTACCTGTCACACCACACAGCGTATTGTTCAGCCACTGCATCTGCAACTTAGAAGCAAAGCGCTAAGACAAAAAGGGAAAGGCATGTTAAACAGATTTATAAACCCATCATGTTTTATGAAAACATTATTAAGGCTGTCAGCAAAATAAATAAATAAATAAATAAATGTTTTTAAAAAGAAAAAGGAAAAAATACACAGCACCTCTCAGGGAATCAATGAAGATTTACATGGGTATGCTTATCTGTTTCATGTAAATAGCATGCCTGGTTATTTTGAAAATCAAGATACATCCCAGGCTAATGGAAAAAAGCAAACATTACATCACAGCAAAAGGCAAAGAAACAATGACAATCGTATTCTTGATATTATGTGGTCAAACATAAGGGAAATAAAACACTTTATCAACAAGTAGATAAAACAAGCAACATTATGTTGCTTTGCAAAATGACTATTACTTCACTTATCAGTACAGATCATTAAATTCGTATACAACAAAAACATCACATTTTTAAAAACTGTCGGGCTTCCCTGGTGGCGCAGTGGTTGAGAGTCCACCTGCCGATGCAGAGGACACGGGTTCGTGCCCCGATCTGGGAAGATCCCACATGCCACGGAGCGGCTGGGCCCGTGAGCCATGGCCGCTGAGCCTGCGCGTCCGGAGCCTGTGCTCCGCAGCGGGAGAGGCCACAACAGTAAGAGGCCCGCGTACCGCAAAAAAAAACAAAACTGTCAATTCACCCTACTTAAAAAAGCCCAGTCCATTTGAGTCACTTGTAGTTCCCTATACAACTGGAATGTTAACAACCAAAAAAAAAAAAAAAGAAAAAAACTAATGGCCATTTCAGTTGTTTGAAACCTCAAATTTACTTTCACTGCTTAGTATTTGTAAACTCATATACTTTTGTTACAACAGCTGAACTTATAACATTTATTGTGATTTATTCCAACAAAACATACCAATACCAAGTTACATCTTTTATAATTTAGTTTCATCCTCATAACCTTTGAGATACAGTTGGCCCTCCTATCCACAGGAGATTGGTTCCAGGACCCCCAAAAGATACCAAAATCCATGGATGCTCAAGTTCCTTACATAAAATGACACAGTACAGTCAGCCCTCTGTATCCGTGCATTCTGCTTCCATACAGTCAACCAACAGCAGACTGGAGAGTTTACTATATAGAGGCTCTCGTGCCACCATTGTTCCTTTCTCTTTCCTTTCTTCCTTTTCTCTATACTTCACTTTTTCCTCTTTCCTCCTTCCTTCTTTCAGGTTTACCTTCCCTTTCTTTCCTCCCTTCCTTTTCCCCTTTCTTCTTTTCCCTTTTTGGGGAGGAAGGGAGGGAAGGGGGGAGGAGCAGAAACAGTACATAACACTGGAATGTGCTCTAAATTATAAAGACATGATATTACTGTTCTACTCAATACAGTGTGAATGTTCTCTGATTTTCCATTAGGGGTAATGGATTTGGACTGACATGTCCATGCCCTGCCATGGGGTTAATAAAGCTAGCTAGAAATCACCAGCATGGTATCTTAACTACCAAAGCAACACTTTCAATAAATTACTGGTTAGTGTTAGAACAGTTTAAGGTTTACAGAAAAACTGCAAAGACAGTACAGAGTTCCTACATGCCCTCACCCAGTTTCCCTTTATTAGTAATATCCTACACATTAGTATGGTACACTTATAAGAATTAATGAAATAATATTGACTCATTATTAACTAAGATCCATACCGTTTTCAGAATTCTTTACTTTTTCCTTGTTTTTTTGTTCTAGAATCCCATCCAGGACAACATATTATATTTAGTTGTCATGTCCCCTGAGGCTCCTCTTGGCTGTGACAGTTTCTCAAACTTTCCTTCTTTTTGATGACCATGGCAGCTTTGAGGAGTACAGATCAGGCATTTTGTAAAGTGTCCCACAATTGGGATCTGTCTGTTTTTCTCATGGTTAGGCTGCAGTTATGGGTTTTTGGGAGGAAGACCACAGAGATAAAGTAACATTCTCATCACGATTGTCTCAGGTGTAAATGCTATCAACATGACTCATCATTGATGATGATAGTGCTGACTACCTGTCTTACCATGTTTTGATTTAGCCATAGCCTTCACCAAAACTGCATTCTCATTTTTCTCAACTCCCTAATCATATACTGCTATTCTTCATTGTTGAAGGTGACCATTTTAATAGCTACTATCCTTGGGTGTGACTCACAGGAGAAAAAGAAATTTTTTTGATCCAGCTGTGCTTCTCATACTGCACAAAGATTAGTCTTTGAGTCACCACAGTGATTTTTCCAAGTCTGTACATATCTCTGACCTGACTCTTTGCTTTCAAAGTTGGTCCAAAACAGAGGTTCTCAACTTGAGCTAACCATCAGAATCAAACATGCAGGAGCTTTTTAAATGCTGTTGCCCAGGTCCCAATTTAATCAGAATTCCTGGGCATCAGTAGTTTTTTTTAAACTCTCCAGATTATCCTAATAGGGTGGAGAACCATTGATCTCCACCTTAGCTCTACACAGGCCTTAGCTCTACATAGACTGTGGCAGTGCAAGCTATGTGTCTTCCCAGTTACAGCATTCATAGCTATGCTATACTGTTTGAGGTTTACATTTCTTATGTCTCTTCGGTTCTTCCTGTTAATGGCTTTGGCTTAAAAGAACTCTATAATTCAGGGACACGGCAATGTTTAAACAATAATAGATTAAACATAGTCAGAGGCAGAAGGCAGTGACCAACTTTTAGAAGCATTGCTGATGAAAAATATGCATATTCCAAGGTGAAGACTACAAAAGGATGAATATTAAACCACCAACATCAAAACGTTTTATATTCCCCAAAACACAGCAATAGACTATTGTTCAAAACTTGGTGCTCATTTTTGCACCGAAGCAACAATCTATGGGGTGGCAGAGTTCTCAGGCTAACTTAGTAAGTGTATTTAACCCTTAAGGCTAAAGAAATGTTCATCTGAAGAATGTGAAACTGCCACATTCAACCATCAATTTACATCAATTTCACATGATTCAACATAATACTCTGCATTTTCAATAAAACACAGAAAAACAGTGATTACAACAATAGTATTTAAACAAAACTAAGGAAATTATTTTTTTAATTTGTTTAATATTAAATACTAACACTTGGTGGAAAGGCTGGCCAGATCATATGGTCTGCAAGACAGACAATTCCGTTTACCCGTAATGAAAGGGACAAAACAGTTTTGTGGGAGATGGGGTCACAGGGAGAGACGAACTCCTAGGAGTGAGGCCAAACTAGCAGAGGCAGAAGGCATAATTGGGAATCACAGAAAATGAAAGCTAGAGCTGTAGAACAAAACAAATGAACAAAAGTCCTGAGTTCAGAGATACAATTTCAAGTCAGATAAGGTTTATACATATGTTTTTACATACTTAAGGAGAAGTAAGAACTTTAAAGAGTAAGGAAACATATTCCCATGGTGGGATGATAAGAAAAACAGACTGCATCAGGTGCCCTGACTATATCCAGTAAACCGCAGAATCAGGTGTTCTTTTTTTCTTTTTAATTGAAATACAGTTGATGTACACCATGTAAGATACAGGTGCACGACACAGCAATTCACAACTTTCAAGGGTTATACTCCATTTACAGTCATTACAAAACACTGGCTACATTCCCTGTGGGCACAATACATCCCCCCAGAGCCTATTTTAAGCATCGTTTATACTTCTTAACTCCCCACCCGCATACTGCCCCTGTCCCCTCCCCAGAATCAGGTATTCTTAAGACTGTTATATTAACTTTCACGAAAGTTGTTTTCGTAGGCAGTGAATACCCTGAGCCCTTCAATACTGTCATAAACAAGGATTAGATAGGGAAGAATACATTCTCTCCCTCCTTTTTTCAAGAAGGGTACCGTCAGCTGTTAGGAGTGACATAAGAACTAAGCTAAATAGGAATATCCTTTAACATATACTTGTCATAAACATTCTTTCTTCAAATGATCAATTTTGAATCATTTCTCTATTTTCTATGCATTTATTTATTATTACTTGAGGTGATAGTATTTTAGATTCTGCTTTTCTACTTAAGACAACCATTTTCCAATATTAACAACAAAAAAACCACTGCATAAACATTTCTGATGACCCACACAGTATTCCATGATATAGATGTATAGTCAATACTTAATTATTCCACTTTTACTGAATGCTTATGTTATTTTCTTTTTTAAAAAATAACAGGGGCTTCCCAGGTGGCGCAGTGGTTGAGAGTCCGCCTGCCGATGCAGGGAACACGGGTTTGTGCCCCGGTCCGGGTAGATCCCACATGCCGCGGAGTGGCTGGGTCCGTGAGCCATGGCCGCTGAGCCTGCATGTCCGGAGCCTGTGCTCCGCAACGGGAGAGGCCACAACAGTGAGAGGCCCGCGTATCGCCAAAAAAAAAAAATAACAAATGCATCCTTTGTACTCACATACAGTACTGGTGGGAATGTAAAATGGTTCGGTATGGGGAAGTTTGGCAGTTTCTTAAAAAATTAAACATACAACTACCATACAACCCAGCTACTGAATTCCTGAGCATTTATCCCAGAAAAATGAAAATTTATGTTCACACAAATCTGTACATGAATGTTCATAGCAGCTTTATTCGTAATTACCCAAAACTGGAAACAATTCAGCTGTCCTTCAACAGATGAATGGTTAAACAAACTGTGTGCATCCATATCATGGGATATAACTCAGCGATAAAAAGGAATGAACTAATAATACACATAACAAATTGGATGAGTCTCCAGGGATTGGAAAAAGCCAATCCTCAAAGGTCACACACAGTATGATTCCATTCATATAACATTCTTAAAATTAAAAAATTATAAAAATGGAGAACACATCAATGGTTGTCAGGGATCAGAGACGGCTGGGGAAAGGGAGACTATAAAAGGCCAACATGATGAGGGGTCCTTGTGGTGACGAAATTGCTCTGTATCTTCACTGTATCAATAACAGTATCCTGGTCGTGATATCTATCATATAGTTTTGCAAGATGCTACCATTGGGGGAAACTGGGTAAATGGTACACAGGGTCTTTCTGTACTGTTTCTTAAAACTGCATGTGACTCTACAATTAAATAAAAAGATTTATAAAAACAAATCATTTATATATAAAGAAATTTTCTCTATTTCAGATAATTTCCTTAGGCTGCTGCATCAAAAGAATCAATCATGCTTTGAAGCCTCACATTTTGCCAAATTATTTCCTAAAAAGTCATGCCTTTCAACATTTCTCCCAAGCATACTGTTCTGCTATTATGTGGTCTTCCAAAATGTAACTCAAGCTCCTCTCCTTTCCTCCCTGAGCTGCATCCTTAAGAAGGTGCCTCCCTCTCTGTCCCCACAGCATCCTATGCATACTGTGCTTAACCAGAGTGCTTAATAATCTGCTGCACAAATTTTTACTTGTCTCTACCCAATGTGATTACAAATTCCTAGAGAGAACAGATGAAATCTTTATCTGTGTACCTCCAGTTCCTTGCATATAGGAATTAAATAAATGTTTACTGAACTAAGGAATAAATAAACAAATACTATTAAAACATTCTCACAAATGTGTGTTACCACAGTTATGATTTTCCTGAGTGACTAAGGAATGATGATACCACTGACACATTTAGGACACTGTAAGACCAGTTTAAAAAGAAAGACGAGTTGAGCTGAGTTTGTGATGACTCTAAGACACTCACATGGGGAAATCCCAAAGGAATGATTGGACAGTCATGACTGTAACTCAGACTCTGGAATCATCTGCAGATGATACTTAAAAGACTGGGAATAGGAAGGGAAAAAAACAAATGAGTAAAAACAAGAGGTACACAATCTCGTTTACTATATGTGTTGCCTCTAATCTTCATTTTGTTCTTTCTTTTTGCTGTACGCGGGCCTCTCACCGTTGTGGCCTCTCCCGTTGTGGAGCACAGGCTCCGGACGCGCAGGCTCAGCGGCCATGGCTCACCGGGCACAGCCGCTCCGCGGCATGTAGGATCTTCCCGGATCAGAGCGCAAACCCATGTCCCCTGCATCGGCAGGCGGACTCTCAACCACTGCGCCACCAGGGAAGCCCTTCATTTTGTTCTTAAACTGACAATTTGATATAGAAGGCACATTAAAACTTTAAGAGGCATGAGGCCCATAAAACAACTATCACTTACCATTAAACAACTAAGTATACAAATGTCTTTAATGAATTTGGTAATCGACCAGGTCAACATCATCCACAAACAGAGTAAATGATAATTTATCAATATGATTTAAAAGATATTACGAATGTATCTACCCCAAAATAATTTTTTTCTACCTGAAAAAACTCGTTCCTGTGAATCAAATATAAATTAAACTGAAAAAGGTAACCTCTTAAACCACTATAAGCTAAAATTGTACATTAGAACTTATTAGTGACTAGTCTGTAGAACTCAGGATCCTCTGGTTGAGGCACTGTAACATCAGCAGGAAAAGAAAGAGTTCCCAAAGAAGAGGTCTCTCAAGAAGATGCCAAATAGAGACTTGAATTAACCTGTATTAACAATTTTGTCTATTACTGAAATTCACACCACTTAAACGCAGCATTTACAAATATGATAACAACACAGCAGCAACAGAAAATGTCTGAGTTGGCATTCTACCAACTAATTCTCACCACTACCAACAATGTACCTCCACTCCATTTCTAACAAAGACTACATATGAAATATTTTAGTATACATCTCTTAAAAATAAGGACTATTTCCTAAATAACCATAGCAATAGTACCAAATCTACTTTTAATATGATTAACTAGCATTAGATAATTTCTAAATTTTTTTCATCCTTGAGATTCTGTAATCTCAAAAATTCTTTTTCAAAGAACAACTCACTCCATAAAAAAATATATGACACACTGGTTAACACTTATATTCCTAAATTTTAGAATTAAGTATCCCTTCTTCCTCCCAAATATGTTTTTGTTTTTATTTTTGCTTGAGAAAAAAAAGTGGTAGGTACGTCAGCATAAATTTTTTTAGGGTTAATTTTTTTTTTTTTTTAAGTTTAAAAACACCTCTATCAAAGACACATTTATTAGACAACTGATGGGAAATACATGTTTGGCTCTTTGCAAAAGTGATTGGCCACATTAAACTTCTCACTTCGGGCAAAAAGAAACCCTAACCAAACCGAACTGGCAAAGACACAGGCACACTTAATGTAATTTGAACTGGATAATTCAATTAAAAATTTTAAATTTGTAGCCTTTTTTATATAGCTAGTAAACACAAATTAATTCTTAATTTACCAATTGCTCAACATTACAAATTTACATACTGGGCTGACATAGAAATACCAAGGGAGAAACTGCTACCATTAATAAGCTCACTAAATTTGGCAAGAAAGGTAAAGTTAACAGGGCACCAAGAAGGCAGAACAAGACAAACTGACAGGATCATGGCCACAATGACTTCTGCACCATACTACACTGCCTCAAAATTTTTTCAAAAAGAACACAGCAATAATTAAAATTAATGAGAAACAGGAACCAGAATTTAGAAATTTTCTTTATAGTCTACTTTGTATCTAAAGGAACGCTAGTACATACAAACAATAAAAACATATTCTTTGGAAACAATAACTCCACATTACAAAAATTATTACACAATGATTTTAAAAAAGCAAATATATCTTAAAGAATTTCTGAAGACTTTTAATTACAAAACCAGCACTGCTGGATTACCAGGGGAATTAGAGTCAAGATCAAGCAACCATAGTGAAATTCCCACTGGAGCTCGATCTAGGTCAGAGGAGCTGGCAGACATCTGGCTGGCAAAACAGGTAAGAGTCACACAAGTCTTCCAAGCATCTCTCAGGATGACAACTCACCCCTAGCAGATAGGTCCCTTAGTGAAATATTTGGTTCCATTCTCATAACAAAATATTTGTGTGTTTTTAAAAAGAGCTCATGTCAAAGTAACAGAGTTTTAGTCAACAAATAACTGCCTTCCTGACATCAATGGAATGGTTCTCTTGAGTTCATATCAAATCTCAAAAAAAAAAAAAAAAGATAAGTAAGATTATATACCAGCAGAACCAGACATTTTAAAGCCTACTATAGGCCGGATCCTGACTATAACCTTTGTACTGTGTTTCCTGATGAACAGAGGAACTTACAGTTAGACTTTCCAGTTCATTTACCATTAAGACCAAGATTATTGCTTAACACAGCAACAACAGCAGGAACGTGTTAGGAAATCTTCCAACAGTTCAAAGAATTGCTACATAAACTGCACAGGATTAGAATGATGTCTCAGGATACAGGAAGGGTCCCGGACCTTTAAAAGTTAATTTATTAATTCCATAAATCCATACTGAGTACTCTGTTTATGTAATTCATTTTACCAGGCATTAGAGAGGACATACTGAATATGCCAGAATATGCCAAAAATACAAGGAGATCGCAAATATAAAGTGAATCCCCATTCTCCCAATAAGCAGATTTAGAACTAAGCTTTCTGGCATCCAAATATATAAACCATTAGGGATACAGATGAAATAGTCTAATGTGCTCTATAGCACAAAGTCAAACCTCAAGAAATTATTATACACAAATCAAGAGTGAGTACCAAACTTCTGCCTCCAACTAAGATAAAGTAGCAGAGATCTGATTTTCCAGTCTGCCTGAAACCATCAAAACAAATTTTAAAAAGACAAAAAAATGAAACAATGATGTTTAAGACACTGGGTATCAGGCAATAAAGGACAATAAAATCCCTGAGAGACAGGTAGGTAAACCCTACCACTGCTGTAGGTTATTGCCTTGAGAGGGTTTCCAGGCCACGGGACAGGGAGTGGGAACACAGGCAGACCCTGACAAACACCAAGAGTTTAAAAGAAAAAGCTGAGAACCCAGGAAGACCAAGGCAGGATAGGTTCAAAAGATATAGTAACAAAGGGGAGAGAAGCAATCACACACATCTCCAGAGGGCCCCACTGAGTATTTAGCAGAGTTTTCAGCATGCATGTAAGGAAACTCTCTGAGGCTGGGGAAAGAATCATACAAAAGGATCAGACAGACCAGTACCATGCACCCACATGGGGATGGGAACAGTGCCTGTTTCCACTGGTCAGGCTGCAAAATCTTATAATTCATGGGATGCTATGTAGCACCCCGAAGGGTCTTGCCTCAGTAGTGGGGCATAATTAGCCCTAGACTAAACACTCCCCTGTTCCCACCTAACAATCTTAAAAGCAAGACCCAAAAGGATCAAATAATTACAAAGTAATTTAATTTCATCCCAGAAGAAAGGTCAAGAATATTTATAGAAATATAAAAGTAATCAGCACCAAACAAGTTAAAATTAGTGTCTGGCACCTAGTCAAAGATTGGAAGTCATGCAAAGTAGCAGGAAAATATAACTCATAGTGAAGAGAAAAATCAATCTACTGAAACCAACTCAAACTTAACACAGATGTTAAAATTAGGAGACAAAAACATTAAAACACTTGTAATAATTGTATTCCTCATGTACAAAAATTAAGTACAGACATGGACAATATTTTTAAAAGATCCAAATCAAACTTCTACAGATGAAAGCCACAGTGTCTCAGATTAAAAACACACTGGAAGGCATCAGTGGCAGATTAGATATTGCAGAAGAAAAGATTAGTGAATTCGAAGACAAAGCAGTAAGAACTATCTAAAATGAAACACACAGAGGAAAAAAGAATTAAAAATGATGAAAACAGCATCAGTGAGCTATGAGATAATTTCAAGTAAGCTAAAATACATGTAACTGGAGTAGCCAAAATGGGGAGACAGAAAAAAATTTTTTAAAAACTGAATTAATTGCTGAAATTTTCCCAACTTTGACCTCAAAAGAAATGGCATTCTTTTTGAGACTATTTACCAGGAGAGCCCATATTCCAGGCTATAAAACAAGTTTCAATAAACTTAAAAGGATTCAAGTCACACAAAATATGTTATCTGAACACAATGAACTAAATAAGAAATCAATAACAGCTCTCTGGAGAATCCCAAAATATGTTTTGGATATGTTGCTCTCTTGAATGGTGATGGCTTCCTGTGTGTATAACAAAATTTATCAAATTGTGTATTTTAAATGTTCGCAGTATGTCAATTTTGTACCTTAACAAAGTTTTTTCTTTTAAACAGAAGTATCACTTTGCTAATAGTAATAGTCATCTACACGACACTTCACTCATAGGTGTTTATTAAGAGCTATTTTCTTGAAACATCTCCACAACTTTCCAAAGTATCTAATTGTGCTCATTCATAGCATACTAATGTGAAGGAGGAGATTCTTGGCTCTCCTGCCAAGAATTCAATGTCTACCTCCATAGCAAAAGAAATGTCATCTACCATGACAAGATCTTGAAGGATCACATGAAGAAGTGCTAGCTCTTAAGAGGCATTTGAGCATGGTTTACCAGCTAAAGGAGTTCTGTAGCTATCATGATTTGACCTCAAAATACTCTGTATATTGTAGCTGCAATGCAGAGAAGAGGACCAAACTGAACACAGATTGACATGTCACTTATCTCCTCTGAGCCTGAGATTTTTCATCTAGAAAGTGAGAGCACTGGCCTTGAAGCAGTGATTTGCAATTAATCTGTGCCAGCATAATACTGGCGGACTTGTTAAAATACAGAATACTGGGTCTCACCCACATAGCTTCTAATTCAGTAGGTCTGGGGTAGAACCTGGAGACATATTCTTAAATCCTGGCATAAAACAAGATTTGGGAAATTCTTGCCTTTTAGGTCCTTTCAGCTGCAACATTCTTTAAGCAGTATTTTCAAAGACTGCAATGAGAGTGGAGTGTCTGGCAGCCATAAGGGTCAAAGCAAGGTATAACTGGCACTCTGAACAAGGTACACAACAGAGGCCCTCATGTTTAATGTTAAGGGAATTGCTTTAAATTCTACTAATTTGGGAGAAATAAGTTTAAATTTTTTGAGGATTAGTGTCAAGCCTGATCCATCTTATAAATAGGTTTTTTCTAGTTAATCACTGCATTCTTTATCTTTACTTCTTTTCAGACTTGCCAGAGACCCCTAATGAATGATCAGTTATTCCAAAGCAATTCTTTCTCCCTTATTCTTGGGATATTTTAGAGCAGAGTACAGATCAGAAATTCTACAGAACCAAAGACATTGTCCCACATGCTTGTAGCTTCAAGATGGAATAGCAACAGTTATAGGAACAGAAAGGCAAAGATTTCTGCAAGATCTTCAGAGCTTGAGAGTGAAAAGTTAAAACAATTTCCCCCAAATCTCATAAAATTATAGAAGATACAATACTAATGTCAGCTATAAAAGTTGACCAGGGCTTCCCTGGTGGCGCAGTGGTTGGGAGTCTGCCTGCCGATGCAGGGGACACAGGTTCATGCCCCGGTCCGGGAAGATCCCACATGCCGAGGAGCGGCTGGGCCCGTGAGCCATGGCCACTGAGCCTGCGCTCCGTAACGGGAGAGGCCACAACAGTGAGAGGCCCGCGTACTGCCAAAAAAAAAAAAAAAAAAAGTTGACCAAACTCCACCCTAACAAAGTCAAAAGGTTCTCATATTGTCACCTCATCTCTGCTTCTACTGTTTTGTGTACAAAAATAACATCATTTTTTGGAAATACTGAAGTTCAAATGAAACTATTATTTCTCCCTCTACCAAACTGATTTCTTCTATTACTTCATATAACAGGTTAATAGATGATTCAAAAATTTTAAGTAATAACCATCTGTTAGGTAACTACATATTTTAATATTTTCTTAAATATTCTAAAGGTAGATTAAACTATTTTCATAGTCAACAGCATCAAGTTATTGTAGCTGAATCCTGAATTTACTCTTTATCCTAAAATTTTATTAAAATTCTATACCTCTGGACACAACTACAACTGAAAATCTGTTTTAGAAAGGATTATATGAATCAGACAGAAATAGAAAAATATATCTGTTAAAGTTGTATGAATAAATGTGAACAGCATGCAAATCAACTTTTATCTCTAAACTTTCTTTCTGTTTGTGCCCCAAACAGACAAGCCAATGATTTAATACCTTGGGTATGTTTTGTGCCACTAGGCAAAGTAACCTAATTCTCTTAATTCTTGGAATTGGCTGCTGTTCCAAGACTAGGAGGATTGCATTGAAAGTGGCTATACTATACTATAATACAATTAATATGCTGCAGAAAGAAAAATAAGCTTAATTTTATTTAGCAAACTAATATATTTTGTTGCCACCTGCAAACCCGGCTGTAAACAACTGTAAGTTGCCCCATATTCCTTGATCTTTCACACATTCTATAACAATCATTCTTCTAATGATAGATTCTAAGGAGAATTATGAGAAGCCTAACAATTTTATAATTTATTTATCTTTGTAATACACTACTCATTAGTCAATTCACTCCAGAAAAACATCTGTTTCCATATTAGTTAAAAACATATGCATTGGGCTTCCCTGGTGGCGCAGTGATTGAGAGTCTGCCTGCTAATGCAGGGGACATGGGTTCGTGCCCTGGTCCGGGAAGATCCCACATGCCGCGGAGCGGCTGGGCCCGTGAGCCATGGCTGCTGAGCCTGTGCGTCTGGAGAGACCACAGCAGTAAGAGGCCCGCGTACCGCAAAAAAAAAAAAAAAAAAAAAAAAAAAAAAAAAAACATATGCATTTATTATGCCCATTACTATAAAATTCATGATAAAATATACAAGTCTCAAGGGAGAAATGCCATATAAAGAACTCTCAAACCTGTTAGACAAACTTACTGTCTTCTATATTCCCTCTAGACTCTCATACTTCTACATCCTCTTTTCCTTGACCACCACCACTCATAATCAAAATCTTTTTTTGTTATTTGTTTCTCCCCTTTTGCATCACTCATCAAATCTGTCCTGCCTATGTGTTCTTGTTCAATGTGAGGCTAAGTGCTTAAAACCAAACAACTTCTTTGGGAATCTAGCACCACTAAACATTTGGGACATAGAAAGGGGGAAATAGCATATATTTATTTACTCCTTGGAGCATTTTAATTAAGTTTCTGTCCAGGGACATTGTTTAGACTCAAAATATTACAATAAATGCTCTCTTAACAAATCTTAATCCACTAACTACAGTAAAATGCTCTCAATTTGTTTTGTAAAGTATACTGATGCAAAAGAATACTAGCTCATGAGTAGCAGATCACTCATAAGTTAACCCCCTCACTTCGGCTTTAACCAGTTGAAGTATATACTGTATACATTCCAAAGCTAATTTTGCCAGTTGCACTTCTCACTGTGATATTTAATATAAATAAGTGCTAAGTAAACCAGTGAAATGATTAAAAAAGAAAAGACTGTGGTTTAAATGAGCTGCTCAAAGTTAATGTCAAATTAGATGTAGGCAAGCCAACAAAAAAGACTAACACTCAGGGGCGGGCAAGCGGGGGGCGGGGGCACGCGGATTCTGCATTCATGTTGTTCCAAAACACTGACTTATGAAAGAAATATGATGAAAAACTTTAACCAGCAGAGTGATAGTGATACTCAGAAAAAAAGGTCGTGACCTTCTACCAAAGGACTGGCAAATGAGTGGACATTAATTTAAAACATGTTTTAATTTAAAATGGTATGTTTAATGTTCACACATATCATTTTTCATGATTCTTCATTTTAATCAGACGACTACAGATCCTGGTAGCACCAGACAAAAAGGGCTTTCTACTCTAATCAAGAAAGTGTCCATATTTTCTTAGTGAATACAAATATCACATTCAATTTCCAGTAACACAACCCTCAAAAGAGATCTACTAAGTATATAAAATATTAAGGAAACTGAACAGACTCCATAAAAAAGCACTGTAAGTTATGAGAAAAATCTCAAGCTTTTAGCCCTAAAGGAAAAGGTGTACATGTATATATATACACACATACATATTAAGGTCTGTTGTTGATGAGAATGTTATTTTTTTTCTGGGAATATAAATGTAAAATACGTTACTACTCTAATTTTTATGTTAAGAAAAAGGAAAAAGCCCATCTAATATATAAATAATAAGTATATTTATCTATTCTAGTTCAATAATGAAAGAAAAGAAAACAAGAAAAATGAGAAAAGGTAGGGGGAATCAGAGGATCTACTACAGGCACAAGTAAGCCAGGTCAAAAGCCAAATAGAAAGAAATATACAACCAGAATGAAAAAGAAGGGTAAGGGGAAAAAAGGAGAAGGACACAGAAGAACATAAATGTACACAGGAATAGACAAACATATAGGCACTTTCATAAAATAAAACTACATCATGAGATTCTATTTAGGATAGAGCCAATAAACACAGTTGTCCATATTATATATATGTGCAACTACAGATGTAACAGAAACATTAACTTTTTGCATTTAGCCAAACGTTTACCAAGCCTGACTTCCATGGAGAACTAATAGGCAATGAAAAAGAAATAATTACAAAGAAGCTGATTCTCTAAAAATGGTCAGCCCTCAGTCTCTACAAATCAATTCACAGTGATAAAGAAGAGTAATACTATATGTCACCTATCTATCTAGATATATTTAAATATTTTTTTAAAGAACAGTATTCATTTGATTCTCCCTATCTCCAGAAAGACTACACATTCTCTTTCAAGACCTAGTTTAATACTTACCACCCTCATGAAGTTTTCTTGGTTTCCTGTCAACAAGAGATAAATTCTCTCTCTTCCCTGAACACAAAAACTTTTATATCATTCTCAGTTATTATCATATTCAAATTATCATTGAATTCAAACATCCTGTATTTGAGTACTTGTCCTATATGCTTATACTAGACGACTGGATACTAGACGACTGGATCTCTTGGGTCTCAAGACCCTTTCATACTCTTAAAAATTACTGAGGACTCCAAAAATCTTTTTTAATGTGGGTTATTTATCAATATTTACCATGTAAGAAACTAAAGCTGAGTAATTTTGAAAACAAGTATTAATTCATTTAACATAATTCATTATATGTTAATATAAATAACATTCTTATGAAAAAGTAACTTTATTTTCCAAAAAAAATTTTAGTAGTAAGAGTGGCTGTGCTTTACAGAACTCTTTAATGACTTGCCTAATAAAAAGCAGCTGTATTCTCATACCTGCTTCTGCATTCAATCTGTTGTGGTATGTTTTTCTGGTTGAAATATTACAAAGAAAATCAGGTTTGACAGATATGTAGTTAAAAAAGGGAGTATTCTAATAGCCTATTCAAATAATTGTGACTATCCTTCTTTGATACTCTAACAAAACTTAGCTGCAATGTAGAAAATAAAACTATGTCAATGAACTTTCACGTACTGTGTTAACATTAAAATTCATTGGTCTAGGGCTTCCCTGGTGGCGCAGTGGTTGAGAGCCCGCCTGCCGATGCAGGGGACACGGGTTCGTGCCCCGGTCCGGGAAGATCCCACATGCCGCGGAGCGGCTGGGCCCGTGAGCCATGGTCGCTGGGCCTGCGCGTCCGGAGCCTGTGCTCCGCAAGTGGAGAGGCCACAGCAGTGAGAGGCCCGTACCGCAAAAAAAAAAAAAAAAATTCATTGGTCTATCCCGTACCTTGAAAGGATCTTCCACCTCACAAACAATTTTGTAACATCATGTATGGGTCACATGGAAAATACTGTTCAGTGAGTTATGAAGATTTTCCAAATGTTGCCATATTTCACTATACAATAATCAAAAAAAAAAAATCACACTTGTTAATGTCACAACTGATCTCATCACAAAAGTCTTTAAGAACTGAAAAGCTCTGTCAAACTCACCGTGATAGATATGTCTCCCAAAATCCTAATTTTTGCTTGAAAGCTCAAATTTTTATCATTGGCAACAAATGTTGGCAGTTATTTTCCTTGATGTGGCATGCTTACGTGGTTCATTTTCAAGAAAATGTCTGTAAAATACCCAATTCTGAATAGTGGTACCTTGTCGATTGTTCTTTGAAGTAAAACTGTTTCATGCAAAACGAGGCTAGCTCAGCTCAGAAGATTGAACAAGTGCTTTTCCGTCAGTCAACAATCACACTTCAGGATACAACACAAGTGCTTTATGTGTACTCATTTCATCACACAGAATAATGGGGAAAAGTGATAAAGGTAGAGATTTAATAAAACTTAATAATTTTTTCTGCTTTATCAAGGACATTAAGCAAAACCAGTTTTGGTTTTCTTTGTTTTTAAACTGAGTTTGTGGTGGTGAAGAATACAATGACTACTGGTACAGTTTGGTGCCAAAGCTCTGATTCATGCTGAGGCAGCAGCAGTTTTACCCACTGTTGCTTGTGTACTATCAGAGCAAATATCAACACAATGAAAAAGGAAAATAGTATCTTATTATGATGGAAATAATAGTTTTAATCTTGCAGGAACCACAAGGGTCCAACAGCCCACATTTTGAGAAACACTGCGCTAGATTACAAACTTCTTAGGCCAGGAAATCCATTAACTTTTCACAATGCCTTGCCACAATAAGGCTGTTGATGAGGAAGGAAGGAAGGGAGGGAGGGAGGGAGGGAGGGAAGGAGAGGAAGGGGAGGGAGGGAGAGGAAGGGGAGGGAGGAGTAAATGTATTAATGAAAGAACATTGGTAACATGGGTAAATAAATATCAGCTAATTTGGAGGCTGAAGAAAGTGATAGTATTACCATTTTAACAAATGCAGAGAAAAAAATGGCAATGAAGGCATATCTATTTAAACATTCCCATTAAAACTCCTTAGGCCAGGAAATCCATTTACTAAAAAGTTCATAAACTTCCAGTTACCAGAATAACAAAGCTTGGCTTATTGTATAACTATGGCCATCTTTTTAACAATGACCCATTTCATAAGGAATTTAATAGCTTAAGCAAAAGTCGAAAATGTTCGTACAAGGTTTTTTTTGTTTTTGTTTTTTGCGGTATGCGGGCCTCTCACTTCTGTAGCCTCTCCCGCCACGGAGCACAGGCTCCGGACACGCAGGCTTAGCGGCCATGGCCCACGGGCCCAGCCGCTCCGCGGCATGTGGGATCCTCCCGGACCGGGGCACGAACCCGTATCCCCTGTATCGGCAGGTGGACTCTCAACCACTGCACCACCAGGGAAGCCCCATACAAGGTATTTTTAACCTCTTTTATGGTCATTTGGATTGTCCATTCCATGAAAAAGAATTTCAAATAATTTTTACTCCATTTAGAGAAACTATTCAACAAACATTTACTAAAGACCTACCATATACAAGGCGTTCTACTGTACGCTTTACAGTATATAAGAAGGGATAAAATGTGGTCTCTCCCTTCGGAACTAACACACAGCTCAGAAGAGAAGTTCAAGAAAAGCTAAAATAGCCTTTTTATAGCCAAAATACAATGAACCACCACAGCTATTAAAAAAGAAATTAGATATCTAATGTTAACGTATGCGTTTGGAGAAATTTCATGAAAATAGCTTAAATCAAAAGAAGAAAATTTAATTCAAGTAAATATTCAGAAAAATTTAGCTTTACTAAGGAGGGAAAGATGGAATGGGAAAAGAAACAAGAAAAGCAAATCATAGCTTAAAGCAAAGAAATCCATCAAGAGATATGAGGATGAAGCCTACCTGATCTCAGTGTTTAGCTACATAAGAATTTTAGCATTATATCCCACCAAAATAAAACAAAATAATAGCTAATACACACGAACTAACATGTCCAAACTGCCAATAAAGAGAGTCTTTATAGCAAAGTTGGGGTCACTTTGGATGGATGGTAGACCAGATGGTGATATTTTTGACAGGTCAAAAACTCTAGTCTTAAAAAAAAAAACAACTCTAGTCTTATTCAACTTTGCAGGCACCTCTAGTGCTTAACAAAGAAAGCAGTTGATAAATATTTGTGAACTGATGGGGCATCTACACTGCATGACAGGCAGTGCCAAAACAAAATATTCTTTGTACATCCTTAACCAATTACCAGTTGATAAGATATCTGGCAGAACATAAAGAAGAGAACAAAGACAGTATATTTTAGGTAAGTAGGTAGATAGGAATCTGAAATCTGGTTAAACTTAATGGACTGCTCTCTGAGAATGAGGACTTTAAAAAATTAAGGCACTCTTTAATATCCAACTTCTCGGGCTTCCCTGGTGGCGCAGTGGTTGAGAGTTCGCCTGCCGATGCAGGGGACACGGGTTTGTGCCCCAGTCTGGGAGGATCCCACATGCCGCGGAACGGCTGGGCCCGTGAGCCATGGACGCTGAGTCTGAGCATCCAGAGCCTGTGCTCCACAGCAGGAGAGGCCACAACACAGAGAGGCCCACATACCGCAAAAAAAAAATCCAACTTCTCAGTACATCAATGGCTAGTTTACAAGAATTGAATGTTCTTAATTGATAGCATAAGATATCTAATCACTGAACTTGAACTTATAATAGTATTCACACAAAAAAAAATATTTTAAAAGGAGAATTAGAATTCAAGACGATTTAGTGTCCAGTCTTATACTTAGGTCTCTAATCCATTCTGAGTTTATTTTTGTGTATGATGTTAGGGAGTGTTCTAATTTCATTCTTTTACATGTAGCTGTCCAGTTTTCCTAGCACCACTTATTGAAGAGGCTGTCTTTTCTCCACTGTATATCCTTGCCTCCTTTGTCATAGATTAGTTGACCATAGGTGTGTGGGTTTATCTCTGGGCTTTCTATCCTGTTCCATTGATCTATATTTCTGTTTTTGTGCCAGTACCATATCGCCTTGATTACTGTAGCTTTGTAGTATAGTCTGAAGTCAGGGAGTCTAATTCCTCCAGCTCCATTTTTTTCCCTCAAGACTGCTTTGGACATATAGCTGATTCACTTTTTTATAAAGCAAAAACTAACACACCATTGTAAAGCAATTATACTCCAATAAAGATGTTAAAAAAAAAAAAGACTGCTTTGGCTATTCAGGGTCTTTTGTGTCTCCATACAAATTTTAAGATTTTTTGTTCTAGTTCTGTAAAAAATGCTACTGGTAATTTGACAGGGATTGCACTGAACCTGTAGATTGCTTTGGGTAGTATAGTCATTTTCACAATATTGATTCTTCCAGTCCAAGAACATTCATACCGCAAAAAAGAAAAAAAAAAAAAAAAGACACATGCACCCTAATGTTCACTGCAGCACTATTTACAATAGCCAGATCGTGGAAGCAACCTAAATGCCCACTGATAGATGACTGGATAAAGAAGATGTGGTACATATATACAATGGAATATTACTCAACCATAAAAAGGAACGAACTTGGGTCATTTGTAGAGATGTGGATGGATCTAGAGACTGTCATACAGAGTGAAATAAGTCTGAAAGAGAAAAACAAATATCGTATATTAACGCATATATGTAGAACCTAGAAAAATGGTACAGATGAACTGGTGTGCAGGGCAGAAATAGAGACACAAATGTAGAGAACAAACGTATGGACACCAAGGGAGGGAAGTGGAGAAGGCGGCAGTGATGGTGGTAGGATGAATTGGGAGACTGGGATTGACATGTATACATTAATATGTATAAAACAGATAACTGGGCTTCCCTGGTGGCGCAGTGGTTGAGAGTCCACCTGCTGATGCAGGGGACACGGGTTCGTGCCCCGGTCCGGGAAGATCCCACATGCCGCGGAGCGGCTAGGCCCGTGAGCCATGGCTGCTGAGCCTGCGCGTCCAGAGCCTGTGCTCCGCAATGGGAGAGGCCACAACAGTGAGAGGCCCGCATACCGCAAAAAAAAAAACCAAAAAAACAGATAACTAATAAGAACCTGCTGTATAAAAAAAAAAATAAAATTCAAAACAAAAGAATTCAAAACCATTTACTAGAATACATTCAATAATAAAATATTACTATTAAAAGCAATAAAAACTATAAAAGCATTGCTATTACATACTAATAAAATCAATTTGGTTGACTTAGTTATTGCTAAGTGAACTATAGCAATGTCATCTTAACAGCCATCTTTTATAATCTTCCAATACCCAGTGTAGCTAGAACACTCACAAATGTGGATCCACAGAATATTAAATATCCTGATTACATCTTAAAATTACATAAATTTCATTTTTTTCCAAAGGCCAAACAATATACTACACTAATTTTTTAGATTATAAATTCTCTATACTTTAATAAAATCTGAATAAGTTAAATAAAACGCAAAACTTATTAAGATTATTTTATGAAGTGCTATAATCATTCATTTTAACTTTTAAACAAGAGATTAATAATCTCAAGTTAACTGTTACATACCATGCAATTAAAGATATACAATTCTAAACAACCTTACATTTATACCATATTCTTGCCTATGTGGCACCCTGACATTTCAGTCAGCTCATCTCTAAAAGTGGATTAGAGATATGGTCACTACAGTTATTAACATTTATTTAGCTCTTACAATGTTCCAAGGACTGTGGTAAGTGTTCCACATGCATTATTGCATTTAATCTTCACAACAAACCCTAAAGGTAGGCACTATTATCTTCATTACAGATGAGGAAGAAGGAGATTTGGAAATATTAAGGAATTTGCTCAAAATCAGACGGCTAGTAATAAGTGGCAAAAATCAGACGTAGGTCTCAATTTCAAAGTTTACGTTCTTAACCACCTACACCTTCACTGCCTACCAAACTGCTCTGCCACTGTGATTGGCTGGGAAAGGGAAGAGGAAGAGAAAGAGAAGTCCTATCTAATCACAAAATAGAAAAAAAATCCTAAGAAAGAAAAAACTGAAAGAGACTAGTATTAAGAAGGAAAGAAGAGGGTTGCCCCTACCCAACTCCTGCCACACTCAAGAGTAATCAAGATCTCCAAAGATTCTTATGACGAATCATCACCATACCCTAAAAGGGCTTAACTAATAACTTTCCTTTTTATGGTTTCTCTAAAAAACTAAGTTAAATAAAATCCATTAATATGTCTCATATAATCCTAGCACCCAATGCATATTGCCTATACTATGATTGCTTAAAAACCTTACAATACTTAAGGGAGGTATCATACCAAAGGTTTGGGTAACCTGCCCAATTAAAAACCATCCTGGGGGCTTCCCTTGTGGCGCAGTGGTTGAGAGTCCGCCTGCCGATGCAGGGGACGCAGGTTCGTGCCCCGGTCCGGGAGGATCTCACGTGCCGCGGAGCAGCTGGGCCCGTGAGCCATGGCCGCTGGGCCTGCGCGTCCGAAGCCTGTGCTCCGCAGCGGGAGAGGCCACAGCAGTGAGAGGCCCGCGTACAACAACAAAAAAGAGAGCGTATAGAGAGGAAACCATGGCAAGCCTTAGAGGACTTGTACAGGCTGGTTTAAATCTGTAGGATTAAATGAGGCCTCTGCTTGCAGGAATACCTCTTTCACCAGAAGCACTTGGCTAATAAGGATTAGGACTGTCTTAAAACCCAGTACATAGTGTATCACCAAGTTGTGGGTGATCTTGAGCGGCTGAGTGTCATACAGAAAGCACAAGAAAGTGGCCTGTGCTCTATGGGTGTTTGCCTTAAAAAAAAAAAAAAAAAAAAAAATCCTGAGTCCGAAAATTCTCAAAGGCAGAAAAAAACATACATCTCAAGTTCTGAGAAGTGATAACTGAATTTAAAAAAGGGTTTATGGTCAAACATTAATATGAGTTTTATGAAGATACAAAAGACTTAATCAACTTAGAGAATAAGTTTCCTTAGAAGCAAATGTAAAAAGTTTGAAAGACTTTTATAAAGAACCAAGACAAACCAACAAAATAAACAAAAGAAGTCTTAAATTGAGTCTTAAATTGGCAATACAAATATCTAAGTCAACCTCTAAGTAAACCCAATCTTCCTTATGAACCACTGGGGACATGGCTACAGTCTGAATCAGTCGCTGAATTTTGTAAAATGTTATCAAGGATCAGATATTCAAATATGTCTGATTTGAGTCAATCCATCATGTTAAATCTATGTTAAAAGAAAAGACAATAATCGACTGCTCAAATCTTGGCTTCTAATATTGTTCTCTAATAAAAGGAACAAGGGCTTCTTTGAGAAATAGCTGATTCTAGGTCTAGGGAAAGAAATATGTAAGATGAGCCTGTAGCATCTTGTAGTGCCAGAAAGTAAGAAAGTGCTTAAAAATATGAAAGATGATGATGGGATTATGTCAAAGAGACACAGAAGCCAACTGAAAGCGCTCCCAAAAGCCAAAGCTGGAATAATTTAAACAACAAAATAATATTGAAACATAACCCAAAGTATAAAATCAATATCCATGAGTCCGTACTGATATGAATGAATGAATAACTGAATGAGTAGGGAAGAAAAGACAAATCTCCCACACAGAAGAATTCCAAATAATTTATGTATATACCCCACCCTCAAGGAGGTAGAGCATTAACTCTCTATTCCTTAAGTACAGGGTGTGCATAGTGACTTCCTTCCAAAAAGTAAAGTATAAAAAAGGGGGGGGGGGGGGAAGAGTAACTTTACAGTGGAGAAACCAGATAAACACTACCCTCAGACAGGTAATCAAGGCTAACATCATCATGATAAGTCATGTGGATAGCCTTTACACTTGATAAGATGTGATGAGAATGGTACTTCACCTCTGTGCTCTTCCTCCAAAAACACCATAAACCCAGACTAACTATTAAAAAAACATCAGACAAATGCCAATTTGGGACATTCTACAAAATAACCGACCAGTATTTCTCAAAGTTGACAAGGTCATCAAACACAAGTCTGAGAAACTGTCACAGCTAAGAGGAGCAAAGGAGACATGGCAACTAAATGTAATATGGTATTCTAGATAGAATCCTAGAACAAAAAAAGAACATTAGGTAAAAACTAAAGAAATATGAATAAAGTATGGACTTCAGTTAAAAATAAGGTACCAATATTTGTTCATTAATTTTGACAAATGTACACTAGTGTAAGGTGTTACTAAATGGGGGAAACTGGGTGAGAATTTTCTGCACTATCTTAGCAATTTTTCTATAAACCTAAAACCATTCTAAAATCAAAAGTTCATTTTTTAAAAAAAAGTAAAGGCAAACAAGACAGAGAGAAAGGGGGAAGTTCAGGTGTCACTATTTTCCTGCATATTTCCTACGTAATTTAAGGCAGGTTATTTAACCTTCTGTAGATACTTAGAAATCTTTCTTTAAAACTCATGGGAAAGAAATTCTCAAAACCTTCCTAGTATATGCTACCATCACTGTCAGTTTGCTCTGATCTAAATCTAGATTTCCATGGAGAGATTAGAACTACTGGTCTCTATTCTTCACTTAAAAAAGGGAGGGGGGATGCTTATGAGGGTTTGTAGTTTATGTGGGGATATACACTGCCAAAATAAAGAATTGCTCATATAGCACTGAGCTACCAGAAAACCTACCAAGAAACAACCCACAGGAGCTAAGTTTATAGTCAAAGCTCAAAAAAGCCCCACCATTACCCTAGAGTCAAAGAACTTTTTTTAAGCCTTAACATATGAAGATCATTTTATAATTTTTTTTTTCATTTTATAATTTTTCATAAATCCTAAGTACCTATGTCAAAAAGGAAAATGAAAGCTACCTTTCCAATGTCAGCTTTAATGTCAGAAAATCCCAAGTAAACTAAAGTACAGAAGGATCACTTTAGCTAGAAAAAAAGGCTTACTCTGAGAAACAGACTTGAGGTATTCTAGAAATTTCTGGTTTCAGCTGAAAAGAAATAGATAAATAATCAGGTCTCTATAAATTCCAATGCTACACTGATTCACAAGAAAGAAAAAAAAGCTGCTCAGAAACACTATGTTAAGACTTAATAAACTTCTCAAGCCTAGTACACACACTGTAATGTTAAAGAATCATAAAACAAACTCACAGATGTTAAATGTTAGGATGCATAAAATATAAGGTTTGTAGCATTTCTTACTGTTAAGAAACTTAAAGGGGAAATTATGGCTGTATACTTAAAAATAACTCCTCTTTCTACTCTACACTCCACTAAAAAGCTCTGTACACACATGTGATGCAATGCCTTCTGGATGTTATTCCAGTGTCTGATGCAAAAATATGCTTTTCTATTCCAGTCCTGAGACATAGCTGTTTCACACACACACTTATTATTTACCCTCTTTTGTGATCCATCTGATTGACCTGCAGAATACATCAAGGGCAATTACTGTCACCATACAAAAGGACAATGGATTAAAATAATATCCTTAAGAGCAGAAGTGGAATAACATTTTAAATGAAATCTCAGATTTAATATATCCAAACAGTTTAACTTAAATGCAAAAAAGAATTCTGTGCTTCAAAATATAACAGTTAGGGCTGATTTTGTTTATTAGCCCTCAAAATATTTAGGATTTAGCTTACCTTCCCACGTTAGACCCTACAAATTCAACATTTAAAGAGATCAATGAGAAAGTAAAATGCTCTGGTGTACAGGTGTCCCCAAGCTCCTGTCTGCTCCCCTTCCTTTCCTCCTCTCCATTCCCCCTTCTCCAACCTGATTAAAAACCTAAAAAGAGCCCAACTGAGAATCCCACGGCCACATACTGGGCATCATTGTAATCCTAGTGATCCTCCTTTCCTCAGGAGCATTCATTTCTAAAACCTTAATGACACTCTGTCACATTCTCATGAAAAGGATCGGAAAAACTGCCATTAAAGGCTGTGTCCATTATAATCAGTGACTTCTTAAAAATGTTTGCAGCCAAGCAGTGATGTATCTTTGGGACTTCTTTTAGAGCTTGAGTCTTTTAGCAGCTTCTTAATGTTTCAGGGAATTTCTATGCACAGGAAATTATGAGAAATAATAATAATGCTTACAACTGCTCAGGGATTAAAAGAAAAAAAATAAGAATGGCAAAACAAAAGAGAACATGGCAACGCTGAATTTATGTGTTTCCGATTTGCTATTTAAAGTATCTGTCAAAGCAACTTAAACATATTTTTACATAAAGGCAAGCTGACACATGAACTATTAAGAACCTCCAACAGTAATAAAATATCCTCAAAGTAGCATACATTGTATGCAAAACACTATAAGAAATAAAGAAGCTACAGATGAACCAAAATTATTCCATGTATGATGTGAACAAATAATGTCACCCCAGTGTCCTCTCCCTTATTAAAATAGTCTTTTCCCCAGGTAAGAATAGTAGTTCCTAGGAAATCCCCCATTCTAAAAGCCTGGATTGATTTCAGAAAAAAGTAAGGAAATGAAAGCTATCATCTAATTCTTGCTTTGGTCAGTTTTATTTGTTTGTTGGGAGGGGAAGCAGTTTTTAACCCCTAAAAAATTTAAGAGGGAAAGAAGGGGAACGATAAAGGGGAATATTCTTCAGTGTTTTTCCGCCCAAATTCTACAACGTTTGGGATATTTGGTATGGATATTCTTAAATTTACTATGTTCTGTTTGCCCAGTTTGAAACCCAAATATCTCGTGACAACAAACTATAAGTTAAAGTACTTGTTTATTCCTTATGAGTTCACCCCAATTTATGAAACAAAATCCTATACCATAGTCTACAAAATAATCTAGGTTTAATTAACTAATGAAATTAAACTGCTAATTTATTATAAAACTATAAGAAGAAAGTAAAATTTGACTCCAAAAGTAATCAATTACACAAAAGCTTTAACTACGGTATAGGATGCTATTTAGAAGTAGAGTACAAGGCTTATAACAGAAACCGTTTTAACAGGACTAGTTTATGTGCAGAATATATTTAGGAATTTTACCCTCTATTTAATAAATTCACAGTTCATTATTGTTCAAAATCATGCAAGCTGTGCCCATTCATCAGCACTGCTGATGAATTCAATTCAAATCCTAAATGATGGTGACTTAGAAAAAGCTCAGAGAATTTGGAGACTTAACAGTGAACTCTCAGCTACCTTTCTGAATTGCCTTGTCTCAAAAAAAAAAAAAAAAAAATCCCAAAATGGCTCCCCTTGCTACTCACATATTTCTAAGCCAGCCACTTCCATGTGGTTCAGAGAGTACAAAATATTAGCCTAAGCCTTTGTTTCTCAAACTTAAGAAATATATGAATCCCTTTAAAAGAGAAAAGTTCTCTGGAACATCAAATTGGTCCACAAATCCCAAATTTGAGAAACACTCATTTAAGAGACTAAAGTCTCATTCTATAACAACTGTCTTTCAGTTGTGAATTATCACTAAAACGTGTTGTCTTTATAACTTGTATAATTCCTTTTTTAAGCATCAAAATAAAAATACAAATTTTAACAATCCTTATGGAGCTCAAAGACCATTCCCTCAAAATGGACCGTAGGAATATAAGGAACCCACCCTGAGAAACAGTGCCCTATTCAAAACAGAAATAAGAGTCTGCTGCCCACCTAATCATGACATACTCTGTCTCCCCCACATACCTCCACCCTCACGAAAGCAGCGTCTTTCATCTTCTGCACCCCAACAGCTCTCTTAAACCCCTCATCTCGTCTCCTCTCTTAAACTATAGGATCTTTGAGGTCAGGGTCTGTGCCTGGTTCATCTCTGTACGGATCAGCACACCTTACAGAGACTCCAAATGCCCTGGTTATTTGTTGGCTGAATGAATGGATATGAAATATAGCTCTCTGGCTACTGTTTGCTGTCTCAGATTACTTATGTCTTTATTCCCAACCAGTATCATAGATAATCAAAAGTTTATCGACTTTTCAATTCAATTCCTACAACACGCTTATAAGATTAAAAAAACAGTCAATAGATGTAAGTATAGCCTTTGTATTTCCTCCTCAATATAAAGAAACAATTACTGATAGTTTACGATACCAAGTAAAAGTCAGTAAAAGATACAGATATAAACATCATTACCATCAGTGCTTGCACAGAGCATCTTTATGAAATTCCTTTATAATCAAATTCTCATATGCTAAAATGTGTCAAAAATTAGCTGACAAATAGCAGTGTTTTTTTTTTTTTTTTTAGCAGTGGTTTTAAAAACCTAAATGTTTTTAAGTGGTCAATGAGCCTGGTGGAACCAATAAAATCACAGCATATACGTGACTATTTTTGTGGATAAGGATCTATAGCACCCCTTGTGCAAAATGAAATAAAATTCATCAAACACAGTAAGTTAAAATGAAATAATGCTCCTTTTTCTTTCGAAAGCCACAAAGGTTTGGTTTGCATTAAAAATCTATTTTAAAAAATCAATTCTAAGTTACTATATAGTCAAATACGGATAGTTCCTTGGATGCTAATAAAAAGCATTGTATGAGCTATTACTTTTAATCCTATCATGACTGTCATGCCTTTTACAAAAGAAAGTCATTTGCATTGTAGAAAATGTAAAAGCCTAAAAGGTTAAAGCTCTGGATATAAAATTTAGCTAGCTGACTCAAAAACTATATCTCTATTCTCTTTACTCAACTTCCATTTATCTCCTTGGGATTTAGACATTTGGGAGGTTGGTTTTTTTCTTTTTTTCTTTCTAATTTTGCATTTTAATTTTATGGAATAAGATCACACAACTATATCTCTACATTACACAATATTAGACTGTCAAAAAAGTTTTGTTTCGTTTGTTTGCTATACTTGTTAGGCTTCACCTAGTTATAGAGAAAAAGTATGAAATAAAAAAAGTTTTTGTGGGACACAACATTTTTCAATTACATTACGAAGTCCGTTATCTCTAAAACTTTATTTATAAAGAAAGGATATTCTGTAGTGGCTTTAAGATGAAATAGTATTACTTTAAGTTCCCAAACTTCTATCAAACTGTTTTTTTAAATACCATAATTTGAAGGTGTTTGCGTAGCAATTATTAAGGAATGGGGGCTAAATGTTATTAATGGTGTGCTTATTTACTAAATTGATATATATAATTCAATTGTTACAACAGTTACTATTACATTAAAGATGCTAAAAGAGACAGAAGTCCTAATAAATTATCTTTAGGATAGCCTGTCTACCTTATACTTTCTACAGTTATTTGAATGCTAATTTCTGGACCTATTCTATGAGGTATCTACGGTTAGTACAACTTTAAGTTAAGAGAGCTGTTAAATTAGTTGACTTTATTAGCTATGTTTTTAAAATATTAGTTCAATCAGTATAGGTAATCATTAATGTTAAATTATATGACCATTAGAGCACTTGCTACTGAGTCAGATTTTCAACTTAACAGCTTCCTCTGAAGTCAAAAACAAGGTAATAAAAGGAGAAATTAACTTATTCTAAAATCTGCCCTTTTCATATTACAAGGCCATTACACTAAAGATTTCCCTCTTGTTTTTCCACAGATCTTGTGGGAATGCTGAGTAGCAAAAACTGCAACTCTCTCAAAAGAAACTACTTTCTTGTGTGATGAACAAATCATCAGAGGAAATTACTAGTGATTTACTTCCTGTTAATTAAAAATCTTCTGGCAATTTAATACAGTTACCACACAATTTTACTTTTAAAAATGGGGTAGAGAGAGTAAAGAGGGACTTACTGCTATACAATGATAAAGCAGGTGTGATTTGGTAATACCGTCATATAGTCATATGGTCAGAAATAAGGTTTTTCATTGGGAGGATCTAAATCCTTTCCAAATTACAATTAAAGAGAAAAGAAAAATAACATCCATATATAGACTTAATAGAAATGTGTTCGTTTCTGAGAAAACCGGATACACAAATACAAAAAAGCAAGGGCTGTAAATTCACTATGCCTGAAATCAATTTGAGCAAAAAACCCTACATGTCAGGATTTATATACTGCATAATTATGGGCATCATCAAATCTTGAATAACCAACTCCATAATAAAGTAATTTAGGTACCAAAAAACTCTGGCAATAAGCAAAGGACTTAGTACAAGGGTATAATACTCAATATGGTATATCAAACAATGTGAGAAAAATCAAGCAACTAATCTCAAAGAATAAGTTAAAATAGTAATTGCTCTTATTTACAGTAATATTGATCATTTTTAATGTGTAAGAAAAAGAACTGAACCAGCCTACAAGCATTTCCATTCAAAGATGAATGCATGTGAAAAAGTGTGTTATACACTTCAACAACGGGGTACAAGACCTACTGTCCCAGATAATACCTACTAACAAAATAATACTTCTATTTTAATTCTGGGTTATATTCCTTGCTTCTAATTGAAATCAGCATCTCCAATCCAGTTGATAAGAATAATTTTTGTCCAAAATTTTACTGAAATATGTTAATATTTTAAATGAGGAATGTTACTCAATGAAAAATTCATTTTAATATAATTTCTTTAAGTCAAGGTTTTTTTAAAAACCACCAATTAATAAGCAGTTTAAAAAGTTAGGTATGCTCCTCTTCTCTGAACTCATACAACTTGGCATTTTTACTTATTTATAATAGCATAAAGAATCAACTTCCAGGCTGCTTCCCTTTAAATTAAGGCCTGTTTACACCTGACAATTATCTTTATTCTAGAATTCTTATGTTGTTTTTAATAGCTCAAGCTATGTTTCCAATCTAGAAACATTTGGAAGGGTTTTTTAATTTGGAAGGGTTTTTTTGGCGTGTGTGCCTCCCAAACAACAATTACATACTCACAGCAAGCTGAACTTATTTTTAGACATATGTATAAGAACCAAAGCAAACTTCTAAAAATATAAAAGTATTATTTGATGTAACAAAGAGAGTCTATTTTTAAAACTAAAGAAAAGTACAACAGGAAAAGAAAAATTTTTAGCAATTTACTTAACTTCACCATCTTTCATGCCAATTTTCAACGTGGTCCATTTTTTAATCAAGGTCTACGTATCTGAAAAGTTGACTACTTGTTAAAATGCTCAATGAATTTAAAAGCACTGCTATAAAACTTTTCTTTATTCCATTCAGCCCCTTAACTAATCAAACAATGAAACAAATATTACAAGACGAAGTCTGACAAAAATTCATAATGAACCTCTCAGATGAGAAACTAATTGGTACTAAGTACACAATGGCTTACATTTAATCCTGTTAATAACCACACAAAAAAAGAAATAAAAGACTCACTTTTCAGTCATCTCTCTGGACCACTGGGCTAAAATAACAGCATGACTAAATCTGACATTGACCCCGTGGCCCTGCTAGGAGTTAAAAGAATTCCTTTGAGTCTTCTGAGGCCTGTTTTCAACTGCTCCAGAAGGGGAGGGCTAGTCATACACACTTGTTAGCCTTCTTTACAGTAACAGGTCAAATTAGAAATGGTCATATACACTGTAATATACACTAGCTCTTACTTTAGATGTGAAGTCTGTACCTTACAACACCACCACAAAAAGAATAAAATAGTAATAGCTGGCTGATAAGATGTCATAGATGGATAAAATGTAATAGAAACAGTGAAAATGTATCCAAGCAATAACATTTTACTGGAAATAAAGTTTTAAAACAAATAATCACAATATGTCTAAATTAAGAAGACTGAGACAAGCACCAAGATGAATCACTAAGCTTTAAACAAGAAAAAAAGTTATAAATTTTCTAGCTTTATCACAGAACAGTTTTCAGCGAGCCTACTGAATTAAAATACACCTGTTTTGTAGGTTTTTGTAACATGAACCCACGAATAACATCCAATGTCAAAATGATATGAATCTGCCTGAAAGCAGTTTACTTTTCCCCTTTCATCCTTTTCAAAACACTTTATGACTTCCAACAAAGATATGAGCATCTCATACCTTCCTCTCTAACTAGTGATTTAAAATAATTATGGATATGGATTTACTACATTTGAAAAGATTTCTCTAGTTCTAATAGTAATACTTTTAAATTAAGTATATTTTCTTAGGTTAAATAAGATCCCAGGCTTTATTCCTATTTCACAAAGTCTAGTCACTTAAAATCTAAATAAACCAACCACTAGCATATTTTACATATTTGCCTGAAGTTTTTGCAATTTAAAAAAATATATGACTGCCAATATTTAATATTAAAAGGTTTAAATTTCCTATATGCTGAAAGCCAATAGATGTCCATATAATACTAAGAAAAAAATTACTACACACCAAGACATATTTTGTCTCTATGGCAAAATATAAAAATTAATTTCACAAAGTTCAGTTTCTGTACTCTTATAGACCTTTTATAATCTTAGCTTATCATATTAATAAAATCAAACAAATTCTATAGTCAAAGAACTGTTACTTAACTGAACACAATAACTTAATTGAACATTAGCAATTAGCCTCAAGGCATTTTTGATTAATTTTGTAAGCCTTAAATTTAGGATAAAGACCAGAGTTAAAATTGTAATACTTATCACAATCAAACTTTGTGAAATATGTCAAAGTTTATGTGAACTCTTAGAAAAAGAGTTAAGCACTCTGTTTTGAAAATCTGTAATGGCAGATAATCTCCACCTGTCAGGTGGCCACATTTTGGGAAGGAGGTTTTCTCTCCCCCCAGTTCTTGTTCTGTTCTCACCCCCTATCTTCTCCCATATACATAATATTATTTTTCAGGAAATACCAACAATCAACTAAAACAATAAAATATTAAAAACAACCTCAAACTCACCAACCTATAAGAGAATTGCAAAATATTTCACAAACAACCCCTATTTTAAGCCCAAACTCAAGAGCCCACTTTTCTAAACAGAAAACTCTGAACAGTTTCCATACTGCACAATGTAATTTTACCCTAACTGGCTTACCTTCCCAGCATTTTCTGGCCTAAAAAATATCAAGAATAAAAGTATTTCCATTATACTTTAATAGTTACTATACATGTTTAGCCACTCAGTTTTAAAAGAATCTTCCACCCACTGCCAAAAGAAAAAGGAGAGGGAGAACAAAAAAGAAATCCTACAAGAGTTTCAAATAAAGACTGGAAAAGGCACCAGGCAATCATGACCTTTAAAAAAAAAAAGTTGTCTGACAATTGTCTGTGAAGTTTTTTAATAGCATGAAAGCATTTCACCAGTTTGTTCTTTCCTTAATAAATTTCAAGTTCGGCTCTATAGTGCTCTCCTATGAAAAGCCACACACAAGGAAGTCTATGCATGAGCTTTAAGAACTAATAACATTTTACACAAACATTTGCTGGTAAAACGTGCTAACAGAAGAATTTTGTGTTATTTTAAAAGCTGCATACTTTCACAATTGGATCACTTTTCATCTCACAGATTATACCCTGATTTGATGGAAATACTAGAAACAAATACATTTTACAAGCTATTTGTTTTTCTCAGTAATCACACATGAAAATCAAGTACAAACTTATAAAATACCTTTTAAAATACTAATCAGAACTAGGGAGAATAATTTTACAAACTTATGAAGACTCTAACTATGGTTAAAGAGCAGAAATTCAAAAGATTATCTTAATTGCCATGAAAAAACAATAAATAGACTATCAGTATACATTTTCTTCTTAGTTTGAAACTCTCACTGTTTTTCAAAAGAAACTGCTTCTTGAGAAGTCATTTGGTAGAAATCAAAATGTGAAATACAGTAACTAGAAAATAATAAACAAAATTTCAATAATGCTCTTTTTTTCTCGGTAATAGCAAATTCTATAGATCAGTTTCGTATGCTAGGAGCACTAAAATTCGCAAGAAAAAATAATTAGCAGACACAGAAAGGAAACTTGCCCTTACCCCAATTCCCAAAGTACTTAACAGACAACCAGAAAGAGAATTTTAGATATTTCACTGCCATGGTATATAATCAATTAAAAAAACAAAAACCCCTAAAATTATGCATATCAAAATTAATCCTTTTTCATCCTTTTTATCAAATTAGTTCTCCTAGCCGATTAGCTAACAGTATATCATAACAACATTTTTATGGTATATTGGGAAATTATTAAAATTTCTTAAATGCTAAAAAGGATCTTATTATTGTATATTAATTTAATAAATACAAAATCCAGTTAAATAATGCTACTGTGTGATGGCACCCTCACAAATGTAAAACAGAAGTAGCTTTGACCACATTAATTTGATATTTTAAAGTCTTCAGATACTAACGAAAAAATATTTGGAGGAGATGTTAGGACTAGAGGCCTCTACTTTTCCCTTACATTAGTACTGAATTACCCAATATTTAAATTGCCACAGCACTTCTCCAAAGACTTAACATTCAGCAGCATAAAGTTGTTTCATAAAACAAAACTCTTCATATTTGAAAAATAAGCATGTTTTGCAGGAATAAGCAAACTTTTAAATCTGGTCAAGTTAAAACTGTATGTTTCCAATCAAATGTATATTCATATGTCTATTTGAATATATACACACCATCGACAACAAAAACTGAATGAAAAAAGAAATCACATACCAGATTACAACTGATTTCCTATGAATAACTTTTGAATATACAATAATATTTAAATTAAGAATTTTTAACAGTACTATATACTGCTAATTAGTATTTTTTAGGAGTTACTTAGTTCAACTATAACATAACATTTTTATTCCAACAGTAGAGCGACCATGAATAGAAAATTTCGGGATTAATCATTTTCTATCAATTTCATGCATAAAGCTAACATATCTTTTGAGCTTCTCAATGGCTCAAAAATTAAATTGCTACTCTTATTAAGAAAACAAAACCACAAACAAAATTAGTTTTTCCCTGCTACTCCCCATGGATCTAAGTCCACACAATAATTCTTCCCAATCTGCAAACAAAACAAAACAACACACAAATAGATAGGCTAAGGAAGAAAGATCAAAACAAAGAAACAAGTTAAAAAAAAAAAAATCCTCTTTCCCTTTAGCAATCAACAAAATAACAAAAAAGAAAAAGTGGAAAAGTCACCCAGAATATATGACCATGTAAGCATGGGCACTCTTGCAGAAAACCAAGTCTGCAACCCAAAGCCATGGGAAATTTAAATTAGAGCAAACAGCCACAATAGGCAGGGAAATCTGTATAGATAAAAAGGGACTGCTGAGGTTGCAGGTATACTACTAAAGATCTTTTGAGATTAGTTTTATTAACTTTAAAAAATAATAAACAATAACTGTATCCACATCATACATAAAAAAATTAAGTTTTTCCCCTTAAATCAAAATATACATATGTATGTGATATAGCTAAAGGAAGAAAAAGGATCCCCACTGCTAAATACTGAGAATCAGCAAATCAGAAATTTGTTTTACAACTCTATCTCCTTCTATACTTAAATAATGTTAAAAGCAATTGAAAAATTTAATGAAAGGAAGAAAAGTCAGAGATGAGACCCTTCACTGCTGATGTTAACTTAAGTAATGGCAAAATCACACAGCTGAACACAACTCCTCTTTGACTAACCATAAAGAACTATATACCAAAGTTAGTTTAACTAACCAAAAGTTGAAAATTAGATGATCTGTGGTACAACCATTACATTTCATGTGTTAAATCTGATAATAAAAGAAATTTCCCAAACTAGAACATCTCAAACAGAAGAATAAAGGGACTTACACAACAACCAAAGCAGTCACGGTATTAAGTACCAATACAAATATTCCACAACTTAAGACCTGATGGCTTTTTTTTAACCAGTAACTCACCTATCTAGAACATGTAGGTTGAATATTATGTTTTTAGGGAAGTATTTCATATACGTAAAAACCAATCATACTAGATTCAAATAAGAATACCTTTATAGCAATACATAAGTTGTATTTATTCTCCCACAAAATTTATATAGTTTTTAAAGCAAACCCAAAAGAGGTGGACTCGATACAGGGTATTGAATAAAGAACAAAATACTAATTATATGGGAGTGAGGTGATTTTTCAACAATGAAATTTTACTGACAATTAAAATCCTCCTTAAAAGTAGAAAGTAATGCTATTTCTAAATAAAACCATTGACAAAGTTCATTTTTGTTTAAATCAGACCATCTAACAATAAAAAATGGCTAGTGCAATACAAGGAGTTACAAAATTGATATGGCTGCACACTTTTTCTTTAAATAAAACCTTTCTTCAGTTAAATTTGTGAATTTATATTCTGAATTCCTCTCATCTGACTTTTCAAAGCCTAATTTTTGACTTACTTTAACAATTTTATTTATCAGCCAAACCAGTCTGTTTCCTACATCTTTCGAGTTTCTCATTAGCTAAAAATATAGAAAGAGTATTGAAAAGTCTTCTAGAAATTGGGGCTTTCCCTCCCTAGAGTAGATAATTCTGTAACAGGCGCTAGTTACAAAGCAAAATCAGAAGTGACCTACGCACTTTAAGGGATTCCCAACAAAACAGTTTCTCTCAATGAGTAGCTGTAAACAGCATTCTTTCATCTTGAGGTAATTATAAGTTGACTATATATTTAGGCAAAAGCAGAAGGGAAGAGTAAAAATTTTTTTCCCATTATAGAATTATGCTGTCTTCCCTTAAAATGTATTTGCAAAAGATGGGGAGAGCAGATGCTCTCAAGTCCACCGTTAACTAATTTTCAAAACTATAACTATGAAATTCTAATGTAAAAATGTCATAGAAATAAAAGGTACACACATCAGACAAGATCCACTTTTAAATAACCCATTATTAGACTGCCTTTATATTTGAATCCAAATATGTATTACAAAAATAATTTTTATCCCCAGAATTACATCTCTATCCAGAGCTGATGCTGTTAGATCAAGATTCAAAAACTAAAAAACAAGTCATATCTATTCTTGTAGATTATCTTAAGTGTATCTGTATAATTTAAAAAGAAACTGTGGCCTTACACATGGTGGATGCTCAATTAAAATATGCATTTCCTTATTATCAGCAGAATCAACAACAATCTGGCAAGTAACTCAAAATGCCAAAAACTTAACCATGACAATAACTTTAATTTACAACAAAACAATGCTTAAGAGATTAAAAACTTTTGGCTAAAAAACTTCCAATAAGTGAACACTTTTACTTAAGTGTTAATAACCAAGAGGAAATTAGCAAGAGATTAGTAAATTACCCTGAAATTAAATACAAATTTAGCAAAGTCTTAAAAACAGGATCAACTTAAGAGTCATGAATTTTCTGAGTAGCCTTTACTCTTAGAAGGGGAAAAAAAGTAAATGTTCCCATTTCTGTACTTCTTTTGAAAAATGTTTGACAAATCGTATATAGTTCATATCAAATTCTACCTTCTGACCATACTATCTATAAATTAGACTTATCTTCTTAGACAAGTGGTCTCTATACATAATAGATTATTTTTATAGCAAACAACTATAAGAATTTTATATTTAAGCACTCTTTACCCAGACATCAGGATTCAACTTCCTATGACAATTAGATAAGAATGAAAATCTTGCCATCTTATTTTATGCTTCTCCATTTCAAAAACAAACAAAAAGGCAGACCTGAAGATGTCTAATATTTTAATGGCAACAAAACTAAGTCATTAGTTCAATAAACATGCTATTTTCTTATAGCATGCTATTATCTTACATGCAATTTCCAACAAATTTAGTATATCTTATATGAAAATCAAATCAGTTTCTAAGACAAACGTCAAAAAAAAAAAGTAAAATTTAATTCTCTCCCTAGGTACTTATTACTGTTGAAAAGAAAAGCTACTGTAAATAAATTTAGGCTAAAAGTCATAAGTTGACTTTGGAAGAATGCAGAGCTAAGTTGCTGATCAACAATGAAATCACAAACATTAGCGACATACAATACCAACTCCAAAATGTTATTAAAATCCAACCCAAAGCTGCCTTCGCATTTCTGGGATTTCTAATGAGATTTTCAGTCTGCTGAACAATGGCCATAAAAGGCTTTCAAACTTCACTCCACTCACAAGTAAAGTTGAAATTGAACATTTTTATTTCTTCTCTCCCTATGACAACTTCACCATGGAACAGTGAATAACACAGCTCAAGTCATTATGCTAATTAGAAATTAAATAAAAAGATGCCCTCACAATAGTTAAGTGTAAGGTGACATGCTACAACTACAGACACAGTTCAAAAGCAGCTTTAGGGATTGTGTAGTGCACGCTTACAAAAGCTGAAAACATCAGGGAGGGAGCTCTTTGGTCCTCTCGGTTACCAGAACTCTAGCATGTGGCCACTTTTCAATTATAAGGCAGAAATTAAACTATACATCCATAAGAGGTATGTCAAACAGCAACTCACTCTTACGACCTATTAGGCAGTAAGATCTCTCAAGAAATTATGACTTGGACTTCCTTCATGGCGCAGTGGTTAAGAATCCGCCTGCCAATGCAGGGGACACGGGTTCGAGCCCTGGTCCGGGAAGATCCCACATGCCGTGGAGCAACTAAGCCCATGCGCCACAACTAGTGAGCCTGCACTCTAGAGCCCACGTGCCTAGAGCCCATGCTCTGCAACAAGAGAATCCACCACAAGGCGAAGCCTGCGCACCACAACAAAGAGTAGCCCCTGCTCACCGCAACTAGAGAAAGCCCGAGCTCAGCAACGAAGACCCAACGCAGCCAAATATATATAAATAAATAAATTTATTTAAAAAAAAAGAACCTATGACTGACTGGTTATGTGATGAATGCAGAAAGGGGGGGAAAATACCACCTTGAAGATTTGAAGAGCATTAAAAGGGAAGTTTAATTTATTTATATTTCCAAACTAACAGAATGTGTTCCTTTTCTATGTTAAAAGCTGGTAAAGAACACAAGCTATGACGAGCCAAAGTTATATTTCAAGACATGTTCTACTTTCAACAGACTTGCATAAAACACACATTTCAAGCAGCCGGTCATGTCGTTTGACTAACATACAGCATCTGGTCCGTCTGAGAAAATTTTTCTATCTTCCATAAAGTTGCATGAAATATCCAATTTTTTAAAGGAAAAACAAAGGAGACATATGAGCAAGAAACAGGTGGAAAATACTGGAATAAAATAATAACCAAGAAATCTTCCAACAGCATATGCAGAACATAAATACCCTTTCTCATTTAGGCTGAGGTGGTTTCTGAAAGGATATGCTATTAAAATGTTTAATCATACCCAGCCACATATTAAGCCATTAATTAAACATTAATGGTATCATATAGTTTTAGGGTTTTCAGCTTTTATTCTCCCTCCCTGCATTTAACCTGAACATTAAATCCTATCCATTCTTCAAGACTGAGTTCAAAGAGTTACTTTTCAATTCACTCTTGTACTTTACCTATCTGTAATAATCTTTTTTAAAAAGTCTATTACATTCATCTGGAAATGATTATGTATGTGCTGGGACATCTCTTGTATTTGTAGAAATGTATTTAACTCTGGTAATAGAGTGGACTTTCCATATTGTCATGCACTTTAAGGTTTCTAAAGGCAGGGACTACATAGCACTTCTTGAAACCCAACACCTTAACGGTATAGTGCCTGTACACTGTAAGCATCCAGTAAGTAATTGTTGGATTGATTTTAAGACTTCAGATTTAGGTTTTAACGAGTAGATCATAAAATGTCACCAAATAAAATAAAATTTATTCAAATAAAGTGCCATACTAGAGACATGTTGTTCAAAAGCAACTTGGGTTCACCAAAAAATCTGAGAACTTCTCATTTAAAAACACCAAGTGGAAGCTATATGCCCATGCTTGCCACAGTGATAGTGAACTTATCCTGCAATTAGGAGTTTTGTCAAAATATTTTCCTATTACATTAATTTAGTCTATCCACTGTCTCATTTTAGCTTATAACCTTAATGAAATAAAATTTATTATTTTCCCAATAAAGGAATTAAGTTACCCAAAGTCACAGGTAGTCAACTATGCAGCTGTAAAAGACCTAGTAGCCACCACTGAGAACCTATGTCCATTACCTCATTTCAGAAATAAACTTTAAACTAAGATTTGAGGGATGAGTAGGTATCAGCCAGGCAAGGTAGAAACTGATCCAGGCATACATAAAGACCCAGATCAAATAAAATATGAGGTATTTGAAAAACTGAAATTGAAGTAGGTAACCCACTCTACTCAAATTTTAATTAGTTATCAAGTCTTGGTTGAGTGCCTTATAAATACCAGGGATTCAGCAATTGCCTCTAGATGAGTTCTTCAACTTCTGAAAATGTATCCAAAACTTTTATGTGCATATTTTTTAGGGGTGAAAGGGACTTGACACAAAAACAGTTAAAAGACTTACTGCACTAAGTTGTTAAAAGCCATAATTATACTTCAATTTCAATCAATCACTTCATGATTTTACTTTACTAAAGCCATAATTTCACTTCAACCTCATGTAGTACTATGTAAAGAGCACTATTCTATACGAAAAGGTAGAATTTCAATTAAATTCACCCAAGATTTGCTAGGTACCCACTATGTGCCAAATGCTGACAAACTATTATAAAAGAACGATGTACCCAACTGTACATACTGAAGGAGTTCTACATTAATGTAAAGTTCTACACTATAACAGTCACATACACTAGGAACTAACAGGTTTCTTCCACTTTTAAAAATGCTGAACTCTTCATTCTTTAAAAGGTATTTTCCTTTTAAAATCTGAACCTATTTAATTTTTTGCTAAATCTAAATCTTTCAAAATTACTAAATGAGAAAGAAACAGTAAGACCAGGAGTGTAAGCATAGGTATAAAGCATGCTTCTGAAAGTGGACTTAGACTATAATACATTTATTTAAAATACATTTTAAAACTGTAACAATTATATTATTCATCAACTATTTAAAATTACTATTCATTCACTTCCAAAAAGTATTTGTTACATGCCTAATGTGTCCAGCTCAGATTAGTGTAGAAGACACAAAAATAGTCTATAGTCGTAGAAATGAGAAATATCTTTAGATACTATTATGGACTGATCTCCAGGATATACTGTTAAGAGAAAAAAAACAAGGTAGAGCAAAGTGTAGATCATATGCTACTGTTTACTTCAAGAAGGGGGAGGGAGGATATGAAGATATATACATATTTGCTTATATATTTTTTAATGTAAGGACAAACTATCAATTTTCTCTTAACAGTTACCCCTAAGAGGAAGGGTGGGAACAGGATGAAGACTGGACAGAAGGTAGACGTCTCTGAATACTTTTTACCTTGTCTTATTGATTTGAATTTGGAACGTTCTAAATATTTTACATAATTATGAAACAAACTGAATTTTTAAAAGGTAATACTAAATATTAACATATGAAAAGCAAAATGAAACAAATGAACCTATCTATGTGTCTGGCTGATAGCACAATCACAGGGAGAGAAACCTGAATTTAATTAAGCTTCTAGATCTAACTACCAATTCATAGGAAATACAGGGGACAGTGGAGTATGTTAAACAATATCACAAAATTCAAACTCAGAGAATTCTAGAGGATAAACAATCGAGTTAGTATAACAATTAAATTATAAAGAAGAAAGAAAACACACAGAAGAAAGATAAAGGAGGAACCTAAGATTAAAGGACATAAGTTACCACCCAACTGCAATAAATAGATCTGATTCAAATAAACTGTAGGAAAAAAAAATTAAGAGCCCATCAGAGAAATCTGAAGGCTGAAATCTGAAGGCTGGTTATTTAATGATAAAAGAATTATTGGTAATTTGTTTAGGTGTGATAATAATATGATTGTTTCTTAAAAAGAAAACTTATCTTTTAGAAATACATATTGAAATGAATGTATATGTATATAAATAAATGAATGAAATGACATGATGACTGTGATCTGCTTCAAAATAATACAGGGACATGGAATTACGTATGAGAAAAGATTGGTCATAAGTTGATAATTGTTGAAGCTGGTTTATGGAACAGTGAGACCATTACGACATTCCAGTTTTGTATACTTTAAAATTTCCATATGGGCTTCCCTGATGGCGCAGTGGCTGAGAGTCCACCTGCCGATACAGGGCACACGGGTTCGTGCCCCGGACCGGGAAGATCCCACATGCGCGGAGCAGCTGGGCCCGTGAGCCATGGCCGCTGAGCCTGTGCGTCCAGAGCCTGTGCTCCGCAACGGGAGAGGCCACAGTGAGAGGCCCACGTACCACAAAAAAAAAAAAAAAAATTCCACAGTTAAAAATTAACAAAGATTTAACAATTACTCCAAGAGCTAATAATATCCCTTCCCTCTGCAGGAAAATAAGTTGGTGATTATTCATGTATAACTCCTATAGCACTTATTCCCATCATTTGGCTGTCATATACAATAATCCTTCCCAAACTAGAGATCACCCTCACAAATTAAAAAACATGTTGATTTCCTTTGGTGCATCTTTTCTTCAACCAAGAAATCTGTCTTTCTAATAAATGAGAATTGCAAGACACTCCTACTGGGGATAATAAACTAAAGAAAGTAAAGGGTAAGAATTTTAAAAGGAAGACAAATGACAGAGCAGGTATCATTTACATAAAGAAGCGTCAGGAAAGAGTAAAGAAAGTGAAGCAAATGAAGTTTGTTTCTAGACTTTAGAAATAAACTCCTACACCCATCAGTAACAAGGGCTGAGTCATATGTAACAGGTACTGAAGCCCTGTGTTTTGGCATGGATTTATTATAAGCAGAGCCCTCATCATAAAGCTGTATATACTGAGGAAAGCTAGGCTGAGCACACTACCTAAGTGCTACATCACCAAGGCCCCCATGGAACCCAAGGAAGCTAATCGACAGCTTCAGATCATAAAATCAGAAAAGTATTAAACATTTAGAGGAAATAAAAAAGAGGGAAAAAATGTCTCCTGGTTGTATATTATCTGCCTGACCGTGTATTCTAATTGTGTATTAAAGCAAAACAAACAAAAACAAACATTTACGCATCTCACTGAAACTGAAGTAGTGCGAAAGAACCTCACATTTCCACAGAACAAGAGTGGTGCTGCACTCATTACTACAAATTTAACAATGGAAAATATGGATGTACTTACATAGTCCTTCAGATCTTCATGTACTACCTCAAATTCACTAATCCTATTTTTTAAAAAGTTTTAAGTTTTCAACCACATCTATTCCCAGGATTTTGAGAGACTTAACTCCAATGGTTAAGAAGAAACTTCCATAAATTACTTAAGCTTCTTATTATATTTCGTCTCTTCAATGAAACACCAAGCCACTTAAGGCTAAAACTATGTCTTTTACCACTTTAACTCCCCTCTATGTATTCTACATAGGGTAGATGCTCAAAAAGTATTTGATCATTTAGCAGTTAATGAAAAACAAAGTAATATATATGGCAAAGAATTACTCTAAATAGTATTAAGAAGGCTTCTGAGGAAAAGACCTGTCCTCAAAGAGTTGCTAATCTCTTCTATTATATTGATATTTCAAATATGCCACAGTTTGAGGGGTTTGCGGAGGAGGGGGAGCAGTACACAAAATCATAATTTTTGCTGTTTAACAATCATCATCATTTCAGAAGTACGCCAGAATTTCCACAAACTTCCACTGACATGAAAAAAATCTTTTCTCTAAAGACTGTTATACAAACTGAACCAGATCTACCCCCAGGTCATTTATGAATGGGATAATAATGATTAGAAAGTAACAACACACTCAAATAGCCATCAGTACTGAATATATTGCCTATTAACTAGAAAAAAAATAGGATTATGGCATTAGTAGATCAAGGAGCACAGAATTAGGATAAATTTCAATATGGATAGTAGGAACATACACTGACTGTTTGGAATCAAGAATTACTTAGAATTACTTAGGTCTTAAATAAATATTTTTACCAATATTGCTAAGAAATAACGAAGAGTCTACCACTAAATCAAATAGAAATGTGCAACATGACAAGTAATCATAAAAACCACTGCAGCTAATTGGAACCCTCATACATTACTGATGGGGATGTATAATGGTGCGGCCACTGTAGAAAAGTTTGGCAGTTCCTCAAAAGTGAAACAGAAATGCCAGTAATCTTATTCCTAGTTTATACCCAAAACAAGTATTCAAGTAAATACCTGTACATGAATGTCCAGAGTAGCACTATTCATGACAGCCAAAAGGTAGAAACACAAATGTCCATTAACAGATAAATGGATAAACAAAATGCAGGTATACAATAGAATATTATTCAGCCTTAAAAGAGGAATGAAGTACTGATACATGCTACAATATGCATAAGCCTCCAAAACATTATGCTAAGTGAAAGAAGCTAGACACAAAAGGTCACATACTGGATGATTCTATTTACACGAAATATCCAGAATAGGTAAATCCATAGACAGAAAGCAGACTTGTGCTTGTCAGAGTCTGGGGCAGGAGGTTATGAGTGACTGTTCAATTGGTGCAGGGTTTCTTTTGGATGTGGTGAAAACATTTTGGCATTTCCCTTAGATGTGATGAAAATGTTTTGGAACTAGATATAGGTAATGGTTCTACAACATTGTGAATGTATTAAATGCCTCCAAATTGAACCTTTAAAATGGTTAATTTTGTGTTAATTTCACCTCGATAAAAAATAAACAAATAATCCCCCCAAAACACAGTTCAAGAACAGCCATGCTTCTTATTGTCTATAACATAAAATACTAAAATTGTTTTCCAGAGATTTCTCTATATACCTGATTACCAACTTTTTCTTCATTCCTAAAAGCCATACCTAAGTCCATCATTCTCTTTCCTCTAGAATCCTCATCTCCATATGGCTCAGCTACCCTTAACCCCATCCTCACCACTCCTCATCAATCCCTTTCATTTTGCCCTGAGAAACCCTACTTACATTATGAGCCACCATCCAGTTAACCTGCTCCTCTTTCTGTGGAAAGATAAGCTTTCTTTTCAATTTATCAAGCTTTTCAGTATGTATATGTGAAATAACAATAAGATACCCAAATGGAAATATTTGGCACGGTGGACATAGAGAACTTGAATTCAAGAAAAGTCGCTGATCATCATGAACACATTAGTATTTGATGAAACTAGGTGTCATGTTACGGGTAGGCAATTTAGAGAAGGAATAGGCTAAATGATCGTTTTGACATTCTGTAATGTTTTGCCTAACCCTGGATCTTTTGGTTTCTGTCACCCTGCCCCAGGTATTACTGGAAAAAGTTATAAAATCCTTCAGAGTGAGTTCATTACAAGTTCACATTGTTTCAATTTTGATTGAATACTACTTTTAAGCAAGGCTTTTATTCTCTTATTGTTGATTTGTTAGCACAATGATTTCTAACCTATGAGCTTCAGACTCCTGGGAGCTGGAGAATTAGTTATCACAATGGGTAGCCAGAGGCATGCTTTATATAAGGCCATATATGCTGCAGACAGGCCTTATACAATGTTTTTCAAATGTGTAGACAATGTTGTGGTTAATAAAATACAAAGTCATGTATGAGTGTACTGAATAGCTTTTTGCTAATATGCATTTTCTCAATTAACAAATACTAAAAATATAACTATAGTTATGTGGGGCGGGGGGTCCACAAATTTTTTTGAAGTTAAAGAAGTTGTCATCTTCAACATATTGGGATCCACTGCCTAACAGTATTCCCCATAGCACCTAAACATCTTTCCCACACTCTAAGCCTCTAAGTATCCCCTGTCCAATTCCAGACCCACTTCCACTTTCATTTTCCCAAGAAAATCAAACACATCCTCATATATTCCCTCATCTGCCTCAATCCATCTGAATTTATTCTTTCTCCTCCACCTCTATAAATATTTGGTAATTTAGCAATTAAATGTCTCTTCCCTTTTATGACTAATTCAGACAATATACCTGAGCCCATCTCTTATTTGCCTCCCTTACCCCAATCCACCAAACAGGCTTAATCTCTCCTTCAAGAGATTTTCCCCTTCCACCTAAAAACATTATCAACTCTCTTATTCTGACAAAACTTTACTTGATTCTGCTCTATGTTCTAGCTACTATCCTATTTCTTTTCTTCCTTTTGGTGTCAAATTCTCAGAGCTGGCCTACTACAGCCTGAGCTAGACACCTGTTTTGTAAATAAGATTCTGTTGAAATAGCCATCTCATTTTTCAGATATCATGGCTGCTTTCCTACAACAAGGGCAAAGTTAAGTAGTTAGGCGATCCTATGGCTTGGAAACCTAAAATATTTCCTACCTGGCTCTTTAAAAAGTTTGTCAATCTCTGGGGCTCCAAAGCATGATCTATATTCAATATCAGCACTTTCTTTTGAGGACAAGTGGGTGCCATTAAAGGTTTTGGATCAGCAGTAAAGTACTGAGTAAAGGGCATTTCAAGACTACCAATTTAACAACAGCATACAGGGAAGATATAAAAGATCATTTAGGAAAATATTGCAAGAGACTACACATTAAGCATAAAGGGAGAAAAATAAAAGGGACTTTTTAAAAGGATAAGCATCAATACTAGGTGACTACATGTGACAGAGACAAAACCAACACCAAAATTTCAATTCTTGATTATGTGGCTCTCAAGAATTTGCATTCTCTCCTACAGTCTACTGTAGACTTACAGCTCTTCATAGTTTCCTACATTACTGATTATGGAGTTCCTAAAAATCTTAACACTAATTCCATATCTTCTGTATACCAGGCATTCCCCATGCTTGCTATATGGCTACCTCCTGGGTAAGCAAATCACTTAGGAAGAGGCAGAACCAACAGAGTTGGCCAAATAAGAGCATAGGGCCAATGTCAGAGTTAGATGGAGTACTCACCTGTGGTACCAAGCAGAGAGAGAGGGGAACTAAGATTTCAGGTCCAGAACTGGCTCTAGCCAAACAGGAAGAAGCAGTTATGAATTTGCTTATAGCAGAAGCAGAGTGTCTTTGATATCCTGACATACTTTTCTGATGTTCAGACAGACCACCATTAAAGTGGCCATTGGTAAAAGAGTCTCATGAAAAACAAGACCAAAAGATGAGGAATTAAATGGAGCTGACCCTAATGGTCTTTTGTTTAGGAAAAGCAGTCTTCCTTATTAAAGATGATACTACTTTTCATAATGGCCAATATGATACTAACCTTCATTAAGAGAATTTTCACACCCCACAAGATTGAGAAGGATATCGTCATCTTTATCATCAACTTCACATCCCAGCAGCATCCAGCTTTCCACATTATCGCTTTCTGAAATGGTGCTCTCTTCCTCTTCACTTGAACTGACCTCTATAATCATGACCTCTTGGATTGTACCTGATCTCTTTCCAGGTTTAGTCTTCTCAATATCCCTCTTGCATTTCTTATCTGCCAACTCATTAGAATGAAGAAAAGCAGGAGGACCTTGGGTCTTTTCTTCTGCATGGACTCTAAAATTCTTTCTTTTACATTTATAAATACTATCTTCATCAGACAGTGTGATGACCTCTGACCCATCTGATAGCTGGATGACCTCACTATCTGAAAGGATAATTAAGTTCTTCTGATTTGGTTTACTATTGAATGATTCAGAATTCCCAGAGTTCTTCTCTTCATGTTCTTCCTCTTTGATGACATTATCAAGATCTTGGGCATAATGAACTTGGCTGTAGAGCTGAAATTCCACCTCACTATCAACACTCAGTTCACTAGATGACTCTTCACGATAAAGGTCATCTTCATATGCTTCTATGGTCTCATAACCACCAAACATCATGGAAAGTCAGTAACCTTGATGCTGTAAAACAGAAAGTCATAGAAAGAATATATTTTAACAGCTCAGATCATGCCTGTTTAGTGCATAATGATGTCACCTCTTAGAGCTAACTTCTGTGAAGGCCATCATTTTTCTCAATGACATATTAAAATACCTTTTTCTCTTAGAGTAATACCATTTTTCAAGATTTTCTAAATTGTTATGACACACTCTAATAATGCCCAGCCCCTCCCAAATGAAAATTACTGCCAACAAACTGAGTTACAGTTATTAATGGATATGTTATATTTCACAAGTATGTTAGAAAGGAAAAACAGGTTGAGATCCACTGTTTCAGACACCAATCACTTTTTCTCCACAATGTTAAAAATCACAAAAATATTTTAGGTCATTCTCACTACTATTCCATCCATTCTTCATCTTTTCCCTGGCTCTGGTTCTGTATCTCATCTTTTCTGGTATACATTCTCACACAGGAATATTACTTCAAGTATGACTAAAATCCACAAAAGGACATAATTATCATATTTACTGTTTTGGTGTATATTTGTCTTCTCAATTAAAAAATTAATCTCCAGGCCTTCTGATCTTTGACCAAAAGAATACATAAAAATAGCTGATAAACTTAGTTTATTTCTGTACCTATAAAGATATGTATGAAATACAAACTAACTGAAGACCTAAAATAGAGGTAAAACTCAGCTTTAGGAGCACTTTACTCCTACTGTGAGCACAGTAAATCCTGCTCATCCTTCAACTCTGTTTCAATATCACTTCCTCAGGGAAGCTTTCCTTGACCCACCAAACTGTCGAGGCTTTATAGGTTTCCATAAGCACTTTACATTTCAAGACATTCACATTTCTAATTACAAGTGCAATGTAAATTTCCCACAAGCACAAATCACATACCCCAGGGTGGCAGGAACTATATGCACTTTGTTAAACAATGGATCCCCAAAACCAAGCAGAGTAACTGGCATTTAGTAAGACCTCTATAAAGGTCTGCTGAACTAACAAATGAATAATATCATCAGGTATTTGTTCTAAAGCCCTAATAAATCTAATTATGTGTCTAAAATATGAAAATTATGATGAGATGAATTTTGTAGTTGTCTCCAACTATTTCAAAGATTCTCATATCATCAACCAAAAATCTACACAGATGTTTCAATTAGGTACTAATGGAACACTGATCAAAATGAGAGTGCTGGGAAAAAACTCATTTTTGTTTAAAAAAAAAATCAGGCACAGTATAGAGAACAATTAAAAATGACAATTTATTCTTTCTACTCTACTTTTAGCTATACAGATACAATTTAGAAAGACTAGTTGTTTTCTTAGTTTATCAATTCTCTGCCCAAAATGTCAGGGTACTCTTGGTGATACAACCTGCTGACTCCAAAAATCAAATGAACAAGAGCCAAAAATGTACTACGCTCATGCTGGAGTTTCTTGTTTTACAGAAATAAAGAAACCAACTTTTGTTGTACACCTTAAACTTACACAATGTTATATGTCAATTATATCTCAATAAAGCTGGGGGGAAAAAGATGATTAAAAGTTCTGAGTTAACAATATTGTATATATGAAATCTGCTAAGAGAGTAAATCTTAAATGTTCTAACCACACACAAAAAAGGTTAAGATGTGAGGTGATGGATGTGTTAACTAACCTTAATGTGGTAATCATTTCACAATATATACATATATCAAATCATCATGTTGTACACCTTAAACAATGTTATTTGTCAATTATATCTCAATAAAGCTGGGGGGGGGAGACCCAACTTTTAATGCCTTTTTTTCCTTCTAAAAGGTACAATATACCTGTTCCCTTTTTGCACTGTCCTTCAGGTTGCTATGCTGTTGTCATACAAGTTGAATGTGGCTGTCTGAAAAGTAATGCTCATAGCATTTATCAGTTTATATTGAAATGTTAGCTTCAGAGGAATACAAATAAAAGATGAATCCTTTCCTTTTTATTTAATAGGTAAATTAATTCTAAAAGAAGTCAAAGGAATTATGCTTCCTTCAAAATCCTCACTGGATCCATCTTGAGGATCCAGTGTGGACTTAAGATAAAACATAATTCCGGTGCAGCACAGAAAAAATTAAAGAGCTAAATTACAGAGTTACAAATTTGTACTACTCTTGGAGCCATCCCAAAGGAAAGGGATTAAGAAAAGAGCCATAGGCACACCTGTGAATGTATGCCAAAAATAAACTACAGAAATAAAATAAAAACAGACTTCCTTGGGTCTAAGGGTTTATCTCTTCCCCTGAAATGCAGAAAAATGAATTTAACAATTTAGCCCCTATGGCCTTTAAGAGGATTCTGTCCCTTCTGTACTGAAAATTGTGCTCAGCATAACCGGCTCTTCTATTTATGTAGCTTATGTATGCCAGAGTTATGGTCTGCCTGAGGCTGTTTTGGTTTATGTTACTACTTTAATTACATTCAAACGCATTTAGTTAACTTTTTAAATTCATACTCCAAGGATGAATATGAAAAAAATATATATGTATATAACTGTCTTGATTCAGAAGGACTTCTCAGCTTTTTGATCATTGTACACAATTCTCAAGCATACTTAATTAGATAACATAAAGTCTCTATGAGAGTCACAAAATTTTAAATCTGGAAGAGACCTTTCAGATTATCTCATCAACCTCCTCAATTTACCTATAAGGAAACTGAGGTCCAAAGAGATAAGGAGGCCTATCCAAAGTTATTTAGCTGGTTAAGAACACAGCTAAAACTGATTCACATTTCCCTGATTAAAAAAATAACAATCATTTCGAATAAAGATTAAAAAAAAAAAACCTTCCTTCAAAGCTAAATTTGCAGTGGCTCTAACACCTAAATTTACCTAACAAATATCCATTTTATTTCCGTGGAGTTTAAAAACTATAAAACAGGCATTTTAATTGGAAAGAAAAGCATACATTTGAATTTGTCAGTTTACCATCCAAGAGCTTCCCAAGTTGGTACACAAAGGCTATAGCAATGCCATGACCAAAAAAGATGGCTCTTATATAAGAACTTAAAATATCAGTTTGGGAATAAAACTATTCTGAAGAATTTAAATGGCTTAACAAATATAAAACAGCTATAGAGAATAACTGCAAAGGCTTTCGCTGTTCAAAAGTGAGAGCAGAATTCATTCACTGATTTTTTTTTAAACTAGACAACTTAAGGCTTATTTAAGCTTTCAGATTTTATTATACAATCTTTAAAGACAACATTTCTGCTCCAACAGTCTACCAACTGGTCATTTCAGTCCTTGTGCTCTTATTTCTCTTCAAAGAACTTTTAGCCTAGATATTTCTTTTTGATGAGATAGTTATCCACCTCAAGGAAATTTAAATCAAATTCACAGCTTGATATCAAGCCTAGTTTTCTTTAGAACGTGATTAACAGTTTAATTTCCAATTAAAATTTCTGACTTAGTGAGCCACCCTGATAGCGACAGATTTGAAACACTACTGACTCTAGTGTTAAAATTTCTGCCCACTCTTCGAATGGGGCTTTCAATTTGAAGTAAATCAAACTGGGACAGAGAATTCAAATGTGGGAAACAATGGTCACAAAATAATTCAGACAGAATACAAGATGCTGGTGGGAGAAAATAATGCTAAATTTATTCAGACAAGTCCAGCTGTTCCTGACATAAAGTCTTTATAGAGTAACTAATCCTATCTCAAAACACTTCCTTCACCTTTCCCTCAGCGCTTTTTCCTGTTATTACACAGTATCTTATCCTTGAAGCTATTGTACAATCCTCACTTCCACTTCTTCCTCAGTTTATTCCCCACCCTCAGACTCTCTTGAAAACAGCAATAGTGAATTATCCCCAAAGCACAATACCGTCTGAAATATACACACAGCCGAAAAATTCAAAACACAACAGAGTTTTGGAAGGGACCTGAAAGTCATTAAATTAAACACTCATTTTATACACTGAGAAATGGGCTCTGAGAAGCTTACTTATTCATTGCGCATAAAAGATCTCCTAATTCAACCCCGTGATCTGAAATCAAGGTAAATACAGCCTGAAGAGAAGATTTCTGGAGTCACCAGCGCGAGTTGGTGGTGGAGCCCCGGCTAGAACGCAGGCCTGCTGACTCTCCACTCAGCCAGTTTTCCCACTACATCTGCAACTCTTAAAGTTGAAGTTAACTAACGGCTACGATGTGAAGGATAAAGGGAATCAGCTAACACAGTCCAAGTCTCCTTGTTTTACGTGGGGAAAGGGGCCCATCTCCCGAAATTTTTCTGTCCCCACAGCTGCAGCTGCTGCTTCTGACTGCTGACGCTGGATTTGGCCCAGGACTGTTCGGTCCTCAAAGGCCGAGCCCTCTTCGCGTTTAAATGACTGACCGGCTTTCCTAAAAGACAGGGGAACCTCGGGGGTGGGGGGTGGAGGTAAAATAGGCAGAAACGCCACTCCTCACCGAGGCCATGGGCGCCCAGCCATTTTTGAACCACGGCCTCAGGCCTTGGAGGGGCAGGGAGAAGCCCAGCCGGTCCGCGGAGTCGCATGGAAAAGAGGCCACGAGCCAAGCCCCGCCACGAGTAAGGGACACAGGGGAGACGCGGAGGCCGGCGAGGGGACACGCGCTAGCTCCACAGCCCAGCGGGCGAGGCGGAGGGCGGGCAGGGGTCCCCCGGCCGCAGTCGGCTCGGGGTCCGTCACACACATACTCACTGCCGCGGCTGCGACCAGGAAGCACCAACCAGGAACCAAAACGCGTAGAGGGACGGGGAGGGGCGAGGACAAATGAGGTAAGAAAACCGCGTCCGCGCGAACCCGGGAGGAGGGAAGGCACTTCCGGGGAAAACACTGCTCCCGGGAGTCGTCTTCCGTCCCGCCCACCCACCAGGCCTTCTGTACGCATGCGTAACAACTATTAACCCTTTCCTTTCCCCTTGATGTGTGTGTCCTGCTCTGGTCCTTCCCCCCAACGGCTTCTTTCACAGATATTTAAGCTGCATCTGTGACAGGGGACACCATGTTTGAATGACTTGCACAGAAGATATGCTACTTACCGAGCAAAACCGGGGAGAGTTAGCGCCTTTCTGTGCTGGCGAGAAAAACTACATCTACCATGATGCTCCGGGGCGAGGTTTAGCCCGCGCTCCGCCTCCTTTCCCCCTGACCTCGGAGGACATCCTCCATGTGCCGCGTGGCGCGGGAGCGGAGCCGAGACCCAGCAAGCGGGCGAGGACCGGTGCGCCAGACGGCTTGGCTGGTGGACTCGGGGAATCCCAGCGAGGGAGAAGCCTCTTTGAGAGCGCCTGGTTTAGATCCTTCTCTCGAGCTAGGTGATCTTAGGCAGGTCCTTCCCACCTCTAAGTTGAAGGTAAACTTAGTTTACACTGGAGTGCTTCCGGCTCCTTTTTTCCCCTAGAATACAAGACAACAGATTTAACTCTTTGTGAACCTTGAAGAGCTGAACTCTTGCGAAAGATTGAAGTCAATACTGGTCCTTTGGAAGCCTCCGGAGGCTACAGATTGTGTTGGGAGCCCCTGGCTTCGGTTCCTTGTCTCACACCTTATTTTAACAGTAATACTAAACCCAACTGTACATCTTTATCAATTCGTCGGCCCCGGCCCTTGGCAACAGTCTTGAAAGATGTTTGACATTGATTATTTTTGCCAACATTTATCGAACATGTGTTTAAGAGCCAGGCAGTGCTAGCAATTGCGAATATAGTGGTAAATGTTTTAAAGTCTCTGGTCTCATAGAGCTAGTAGAGTCTACCTGAGAAAGCAGAATACAGATAGTTTGCTTATATCTAAGAGTTTGACCGGAAAAATAATTAGAAATTTTAGTTAGCATTATGGTAAGTGCTAGGAAGGAGGACAAGATACAATGAAAAGGTAAAATTGGAGGACCCGTTTGCAGAGGAGGAAACAGGCTAAGAAATGGGCCACAGAAATTACTAGATTGTTTATTAGGTAATGTGTATTGTGTAGAACAAATGTTATCTTAAAAATAATAATATACTGAACATTTATCAAGTGCTAGGCTTACTCCTATAAATTTACTATGTATAAACTTTAAAATTTTAACAACCTTTGAGGTTGAGAGTTTTTAAAAAAGGAAATAGATTCAGAGGTTAAGTAACTTGCCCAAGGCCACAAGGCCAGGAAATGCTCCCAATTACTATGCCCAGTGCTCTCACTATTACTCCTGCATTCAACAAAGATTTGCTATGTTCCCATGCTCAAAATGCTTAAGCACCCCCAACAGTTATGTCATAAAACCTAGAATTCTTTGGATGTCGTAAAGAACACTTCATGAGCTGACATCTGCCTATCTCTTTACCACCATGCTGAATACTGGGCTGTTGCCAGAACACACTATGCTCTATCACATCTGTGCCTTTACAGAGAGCATTCCTACTGCCTGTAAAGTCCTCCCTGTCGTTCACCCTACTCTGCTCAAGACTGAGTCTTCAGGGGAATTTTCCAACTTAACCAGACAGAACAGGCATTCCTTCCCTGGGTTCTACTACACTTTGGACAAACCTCCATCAAGACAGTTATATTGTCTTAAAATTGTCTCCTAACTGGATTGTAGGCTCCCAGAAGGGTGAAGCTTTGACATTTTATCTTGTATCTTCACCAACTAATATAGTGCTTGACAGACAGCAAGCACTCAGTAATGGTGTTAAAGGAATGAAGGACTTCTAACTACCTGAGGTTCTAGGAAACCAAGAACCAGATATGGATCCACCAGCTATCAGTTCAGTGGGAAACATGTCATGACTCCAAATAACTGGAATGCAGTGTAGTGTTCCATGATACTAACATGGTGTAAAGAGCTGCAGGGACCCCAAGGATACAGAGATTTCTGACCAAGAAGAGTAGTGTATATATACACGCACCCTGCCTTTACATGATAAGTTCTCATTTAGACGGTTTTTAGAAATCACGAGATTCAGTCTCCTATTGTGATGGGGAAACTGAAGTTTTGCAAAGAGTCACGTGGCAGAGGCAGAACTGTGTGTGTAATCCAGGTCTCTGAGTCTCTCCCCAAACCACCTCACACTGTCTCTGCCCCACACCTCTTGAGATCACAAATGGTAGCATGCACAAATATCCTGGAGCCTCTCTTAGAATGTCCTAAGGAGTCCATTTATTTGAGAGAGGAAGCACCTGCTTTCGCCAGGGCAGTGGCAGTACTACATCAACAGTGAGCAGCTGAACTAGGGTGAGGGGCCAGGAGAAAGCAGAAACCTGCTGCAGAGGGCAGGCCAGGTGGGGGATATAGTGTAGCAGGATCTGGGCAAGTGACTTACCCTTACCCTTCCGTTGCAGAGGGAGGAGCTACCTCCTTTATTTTATTCTGGTTTAGTGGTACCTAGAACCTCTGAAAAACTACTCATTTTGACCTTTTATCAGTTGCCTTTCCATTACTATCTATTCACTGGCAGCCTACTATGTAATAACCCCTTGTGAGCCACTTCAGGTATATTGTCTGCCAGATATATTGTAAGGGAGTGTTAGCCCATTTCACTAGTGTGGAAATTGTGACTTGGCGAGGTCATGTGACTTCCTCTAAATGACAGAGCTGGTATTCAAACTCAAGTCTTGTCTGAATCCAAAACCTATGCTCTTTTCTATGCCCAAACTGCCTTTCAAAACTAAACTCCTCGAGGGTGGAGACTATGATGTCCTGCTTCTGTCTCTCCAGTACTTAACCCAAGGCAGAGTATGTTTCAGGCTCCCAGAGGTCACTGGTGGAATGAGTGGATTCAGCATGGAATGTTTGCCAAATGAAAGCCTGGGTGCTTTATGAACAGTGTTGTGGAACAGCAAAGGAGGGAGCTGTTGGCTGCTTAGGAGCAGTGGAGAAGCCTCCTGCAGAGGAGGAGGCCAAGTAAGTGGTTAGTAAAACAACAACAGCAGTCCAGCATTCTAATCGTAAAGAGCACAAACAGGCAATTCACAGAAGAAATCCGAAAGGCCATGAACTATGATAAGAAGTGTTCAGCATCACTAATAATCAGAAAAATATGAATGACCTCATACACTGTGGATGGAAATACAAATTGGAAAAGCCTTTTAGGGGAGTTAGTTGACTGTATCCATCAAAATTGTAAGTGAGCTATGTTTTTAAATGTATGTAGAAAGATTGTGATAGAAAAAAAAAGGAAACAACAAATATTCATCAATAGGGAATGAAATAAACAAGGATACAGCTATACTATTTTTTTAAGTATGCTGCTTTTAAAAGAATGAGATAAATCTGTATGTACTGACATAGATCTCCAAGACATACAGTTAAGTGAAAACAACAGGCAAATTGCAGAGCAATAGGTGTATTATGTACTCATTTTTGTTATAGTTTAAAGGGTTTGTGTGGCTGTATATAGATATGTGTGTATAGAATGCATAGAGAAAATACTGGATGGATGTCAGTAACAGTGGTTACTGACTTCTGAGGAAGGAAGTGGGAGTGGAAGGGAATAAAGAGGGACTTTTCACTTAAAAAAAAAAAGAGACGTAATTCAGTGAGAAGAGCACACATCACTTCTGGGGTACTCCTGCCAAAGCACATAACCTGAATATAATCATGAGGAAACTATGAGACAAAAACAAATTAGGGAACATTCTACAATATACCTGACTCTTAAAAACACTTCAAAAATGTCAGTCATAAAAACAATAACTGAGGAATTGTTCCACACTCAAGGACAGTGAAAGAGACATGATACATAATAAATTCAATTCATGATCTGGGATTTTCTTTTGCCAGAAAGGATATTATTGGGACAATTAGCAAAATCCAAATAAATCTAGATTTGATGACAGTGCTGTATAGCTCTTTTTCTCCCGATCTTTATATTTGTATTACGGTTATGTAAGAGAATGTCCTTGTCTTTTTTAGGCTGCATAATCTGAAGTACTTGCAGTAAAAGGACATCATGTCTGAAACTGATTCTCAAGTGGTTCAGAAAACAATTGTTTTGGGGGCAAAGGAAAGGGAGAGAGGAGAAGGATAACACAAATGTAGTAAAAAGTTAACATTTTGGGAATCTGGGTAAAAGGTATTCAAGAGTTCTTGGTACTAATTTTGCAATTTATATCTAACTCTGAAAGTATGCCAAAATATAAAACTAAAAGGAAAACTAAAAAGAATAAGGGTTTGCCAGGTGGAGAAGGCAGGGGGAATCTTCTGGCAAAGGAACAAGATAAGCAAAGGAAACTGACAAGCATGAGTCTTGCATTAAGAAACAATCAGTGGCTCTGAGTGTTCAGAACATGGCATGGTGTGGGGAGAGCGGGAGGGGAGAGAATAGGAATCATGAGCAACACAACCCACAAATGGACCCAGTTCCCTGCTACCTAATATCGGAAATGAACATTAAGCCTTCTTTATGCCCAGCCTCAAGCCCTGCAAAAAATAACTCGAGTTCTTATGGCTGCCCTGTCATTTCATTGACAATTTCTCTTCATCCAGTGACTATAGAATAAGAAACCCTAGGACAGTGGCTGAAAGGGACGTCTAGGACAACTCCATCATTTTGCAGAAGGGAAAACGAAGACCCACAATGAAGGCAGGATTTGCAAGTTCCCGGCAAGTGTTAACACTGGCTTCCAGTTCACAGTCCATTACTCTTTCTGTTGTGCAAAATTCTGAAAGGTTGAGGCAGAAATAGAGACTGACAAGTGAAGTGAATGTTACCCTTTAAAGTTTGGATGTTTTTCATTTGCCACAAATACAGACTTAATGTCAGTACAGTTTTAAAATGTAATTATAGAAACTTGTTCACTTAAAGCCCATATGTTGCAGCTGGTAAGCAATATTCAATTCAAGCTCCTAGTCTGAGGCAGCAATCAAGGTGATTCTCGGGAATTCTCAATGACATTGGTACCCATCTGGATTTGTTGAAAAGTTTAACATCCTTTTTTATTATTCATGATTTTGCAGTTCTTCACATTGCAAGGTGATAGAGAGAGCACACAATTTTCATCCATGAAATCATTCTTGAAAATTTAGACATTCATATAGATGGCTTTTAATTTTTCTTAGAGACTGCTTTTCCTTATAAAATCATGAAATTTAAAAAATATACACCATAAATTAAACTATATAAGTGATAATATTCTCATTCTAATAAAATCCTAGGGATAAGGAGCTAGTATTTCAAGAACTGTATTCTCATTCGTTATTATTCCTAGTTGGAATTGTGTTTCTCAAGGCTTAGGTCTAAATGACTATATAACAAACATTGAGTAGCAAGACTTTTGAGATTCTAATTTATTTAAGAATCATTAGATTCCATACAAAAAATCTCAGAGCACGTCATCAGTAATGTGAGGTTACAGAGAAACACGTGACGAGTCTTTGGAGGGCCCTACCAGGAAGGGAGCAACATCACGGTTTGAGGGGGTTTAGTGTGTTTTTAAGAGAGATGTGAGCATGTTTATGGCTGTGGGAAAGTAGAGAAGAGGTTGAAAAGGCAGGAAAGACTTGGGAATGATCAATCAAGTGACCTACCAAGGTAGACAGGAAGGGATTGGGATTGGCAGTTTCTCGAACTCTAATGTGCCCATGAATCACCTGGGGATCTTATTAAAATTCAGATTCTGACTCAGTAGGTCTGGGGTGGGGCCTGAGATTTTCCATTTCTAACAAGCTCTCAGGTGAACTTGATGCTGCTGGTCAGTGAACTACACTTCGGGTAGCAGAGGGGTAGAGTTGTGAATTGTGTGTTCATTTGCCTGTTTCCCTCCAGACCCTGAAGCAGAATCCTTCCATATAAACCCTATTGCCTAACACAGTACCTGTCATATAAAAGTTTGTTGAAAGCATTGAATATATGAAGATGTGCATTTGCCATTGTCTGTAACTATGGAAAAATGAGGAGGAACCCTAATAGTCAAATGACACAAGACTGGATAAGTAAATTTTAGCACAAGTGTACTTTGGAATATTCTTAAGTAATTTAATCAGTCTTTTGAAGTCCATATGATAATATGGGGAAATTCCTATGATAAAAACTTAGAAAGCATGTGAATTTTTACCTATATGATAGCCACTGTGTGAAATTATGCATTTGGGCAAGAACCAGAATGGAATAGAAAAAGCAAGTTTGATATGTTGGAGCAATAGGATCATAGATGAATTTTTACATTTAGATATCTGCCAATGTTATAAAAATTCAGGTGAAAAGTAACACTGTTACACATATGAAAGAAAAGAAATCAAACATGGATATTCTAACTGTAGCAAATCAAAACAGAGATGAGTAACTCCTACACGTGGTAGCTTAGATTGGGTTTGTATGTATGGTTTAAATATATATGTATATATTAATTTTTCTTGGTGCAGTCATTCTTTTATTCTGACTTGAAAGCTTCTTTCTTCTTTTGTCTCTTCTTTCCTTCCTTTCTTTTCTTTCCTTTCCTTTCCTTATGCCCCTCTCCCCTCCCTCTTTTTGAGACATCTCTCCCTTAAGGAATTCCCATTCCCAGTGATAGCTCATCAAAGGAGCACATGAATAGCTGACATTATGTAATGCTTTGACATTTGGCATTCCCAAGGCATTACCCCACCCCTGATGCAGAATAAGTTGTCAGAGCATGAAATTGGTATTTTTACATATTCTTAATGTACAGATGTCAGTCTGAAAACCATTCACTAGTATTATGATTACATTCTTTGTCTCATTTTCTTTCTATGCCAAGATCTGTTCTTGTGATTTCTTTTCTTTTGGGAGTTTCAAAGAGGGAAGACAAAACTTTAATAATCCAGCTTATTGATTCTGCCAAAAGGTAAAAGTAAACGTTTAAGTCTCATTTTTGGCAACGGTACTTCTGGCACAGGAGCAGAGATGTAACAAGAAGGACCAGATAGATGCAAAGGGGAAGTACAATCGGTGGCCCACTTGATGGTGCCAGATTCCTCAGTGTGTTGCAGTTTACAAGTTTGTTAGTCTGTGTTAATCACAGAAATGAATGGTCTAGGCTTGTGGAAGAAACAACATGTCTAAAAATAGGAAATACATAAAGTAAGAATGGAAGATATTTAGGGACAGTCCTGACCATCTTCCCTTATGTTCAGCAATGCCCCATAGGGTCCCTGACAATGGGCATCCAGTCTCTGTTAACACCTTCACTGATGGACATCTCACTGCCTCACAAAGCAACCCACTTCATACTTGGACAGCTGGCAAATGCTGTCTAACATACTTCCCCCTTCCGGTAACAGTACCAGCTTCCTTGGATGAACTTCTACTTCTTCGTACTGTGTGGTTCTGACAGGACAGATGGGTGGTGTGCTGCTCCGTGGCCTGTTTGCCCTCACATCCCACCTTGCCTTTCCCCTGCCCCTCTCTGTATTGCACAAGGGAGGGGGCTGACCCCATAGGCCCTCAGTCCCAGACTCCCATGTCAGCTGGGTTTTGGCAGGTCCAACCAGTGGGAGGCATTGGCAAGAGATTGGAGGGAGAGAAGTCAAAGTATTTGTCCCCCTGTATAGAGAGGGAAATGGTGTCAGATTCCTATACTGCAGCTGCGTTTCCTCCATGCCTTAGAGTCAGCTCCCACTGCACAGATCCACCATGATTCCAACTTCCACTGGATGATTCCTGCAGCACCACCGCCTCCCTTTATCCCTTCAATTTAGGATTAGCAGTGGCCTGGTAATACCTGAGAACAGTTGCTTCACTGTTCTCAGGAAGGCTCCTGAAGCCCTTCCATCACTTGTGTATAACCAGTAAACTCCCTCTGTTCAGAGTGGTTTATATTTCCTTTTGGATCCCATCTGATATGATTCCACTTGTGACCAGGCCTGACAATCATAGTGCCTACTTCCAGCCAAGTGATTGGCTCTGTTCTGGGCATGTGATACAAGCTGGACCTATCAAAGTCCTACTCTAAGGCTGTATATATGCTTTTCAAAGAGGGTGACTGAGCTTGGGTAGGGTAGGATTGGAGTCTGCAGCTATGTCTACAACACCCATCTGCAGAGTGGGAGAATGAAGCTAGCACAAAGAAAGAACCAGCAAGGAATGGGGAGACATCCAATGACATCCTTCAAGTTCCTAAAGTCCCTGAAGCTCTATCCTGAACTACCCATTTACATGAATCAAAATAGTCTCTTTTTCCCTTAAGTTTCCTTGATTTGGGCTTCTGTCCCTTGTTTTCCTTGATTTGGGGCTCATAGCCCCAAAATAAGCCTAACAGAGACAGACTTAGTTGGTAGAAAAATATTCCCTTCAGGAAGCCCAACTCTGCTTCTCCATAACCTCTCCATCATTAGCCTGGTTCTCAGCTCTGGGGAGCACAACATTCTTGGCCTCTTCCCATCTATGCAACTCTTCCGACCTCCAGCATGGATCCAGGCCACCCCATTCCCCGCCCTCCCCACCAAGGCCCTGCTACAACTCCTTCTCCCTTCCCAGTGTCTGATGTCTCTACTGGCTCCCACTGCTTCTCACAGGCAATCTTCAGACATGTTGCTGACTCATCCTTGCCTCTCTCCAAGATGTGCTGTTGGCAAAAGCCTCTGGCCCCAGGAACTGGTTAGAAGCTCTCTGACCCTCCCTGTCAAAGAGGGGCATTTGATGACTATTTTAGTGACCCTTCAGGTACTGAAGGCAGCCTTTGTGTTCTCCTCCCCTTCCTCCTCTCAGGACCTCAGACCCCTTTGTTATGATATGTCACAGAGAGATCCACGGGGAGAGATGGAACTGACAGCTGAGCAGGGACCAGGCCACAAAGGGCCCTGAATGTCATGCTAAGGAATTTGCACCTTACTCTGATGGACCAGAGAACCATAGAAAAGTTTTAAACAGCATCTTACTTTTCATCATTTTAAGCCCACATCCCTAGCTATGTCCTTTTTACAGCATCAGAGGAATAAATATTCTGAATTCTCTCTTCTCCTGTCCTCTCCTTTCTATCTGATGCCTCCCATTGGCTGAACCAAAAAGAAAGTAAAAAGTCAAGAAGGTCTGGTTGATGGAGTCTATAGAGGTCAGCCTGTGAGGGCACCAAACAAAGGGGAGAAGGATAGAGAGTGGGTCTGGAAGAGCATCTATTTCTCTTGAAAACATTCAGCACCCTTTGAAAAAGGTTAAGAATCACAAACATAGAAAAGAGAGAGATTCTAGATATGAAGTTCTATCTAGAGCATTTGAACTGGGCCTTGAAGATCCTTGACAGGTGCAGATAGGAAAAGGGCCTTCCAGAAAAAAGCGGGAATATGAGCAAAAGCTCAGGAACCATAATCTCTAAGTGCAGCGTGGCCAGAGCAGAGGATGATACACAAGAGAAGAGGAGGAGTATATGTGTACTGGAGGGTGGCATCCAGAAGATAGGTGGACTAGGAAGAAAGGTAGATGGAGCTAGATTAGGAGAGCCCCAACTCTGGAGCCAGATTGCTTGCTTCGAATCCCAGCTCAGCAATTTACAATCTGTGACCCTGAGTGTGTTACTTAACCTCTGCTTCAGTTTCCTCCTCTGTAAAATGAGGATGATACTACTATGTACATAATAAATATCTTGCAGGATTGTTGTAAACATTGAATGAATGTAAATACAGGAGGTGCTTATATAGAATATAGAACAGAACCTGGCACATGGTGAATGTTATATCAAGTGTTAGCTGCTGCTGCTGCTCGTGGCATTATGAGGGCTCTCTGCCTTCAGCCCCTAGAGTACAGTTCCTAGAAAGATCCAAGATCTCACAATGTTCCTAATGCAACCCGTGCAACACGGATTCTTCCTCCCCGGCATCACCTGGCTTGTTCCCACACCCGTGAAGGGGTGTGGAGCAAAGCCATCTAGAAAACTACGTTATCCACCCTTGTTACAACTGGGCAGTAATCCATTAGAAAATGTTGAGGACACAGGCCTGGGGACCAGGAGACGCAGGTTCCAATCTGAGCTCCACAGCTAATTCAGTAGGTGACCTTGGGCACCCTTCTGCTCTCTGGGCTTCAGTTTGACCCTCTGTAAAATGATGGAGGAGGATTATGATGATGTCTTAGGGGCTCTCTTCCAGCTCTATCATTCTGTGATTCTAAATCCCTTTATAACAAACTCTAGGAGAGGAGCTTTGCTCTTGCAAATGGAGTGTAAAGTTAATCCTGCCTGTGCTGAAGCTAACTAATGTGCCTGTGTGGTTTATCCTACTTCATTAAACCCGGACTCCCCACAGAGCAATGCACAAGGCAGCCCAGGCAGGTAATACTGAAGTGTTGCTGAACTGGGTCTCCTAATGGAAAATGATTTTCCCCCACTCTTCCTCAGGTTTATCAACACAGAGCCTATAACCCCCATTTTCCACACTGTTACTTTGCCACACGTGTAGATTCAGACCCAATCAGAAGTATGGCAAGTTGGGTCCTGAAACCTCATTCCCATGCATACACGCCACCCACCACCACCGCCACCAACTGCAGGCAACACCATCATTTTACATGTGAAGAAACCAAGTTCAGACAGGCTAGGGGACTTGCTGGGGGAGGCACAGGGCCTGGTGTCTGATGTAGGAAGGGAGGGCAGTGCTGCTGTTTGTTGAGCGAATGCTCGCTATGGGGTGGAGGAAAAGAGAAGGTAACTGGGAAGCTCTGAGGCAATGTCGCCAAGTGGAAAGATTTCCCCAAGCTCCCTTACATTTTGTAAAAATTCTTGCTGAGTCCCAGACGTAGAGAATGGACTTGAGGACACAGGGACGGGGAAGGGGAAGCTGGGATGAAGTGAGAGAGTGGCATGGACATAGATACACTACCAAATGTAAAATAGATAGCTAGTGGGAAGCAGCTGCATAGCACAGGGAGACCAGCTCGGTGCTTTGTGACCAGCTAGGGGGGGGGGGGGGAGGCGCAAGAGGGAGGAGATATGGGGACATATGTATATGTATAGCTGATTCACTTTGTTATAAAGCAGAAACTAACACACCATTGTAAAGCAATTATACTACAATAAAGATGTTTTTTTTTTAAAAAAAAAGAATCATCCCTCTGTCAAAGAGCTGATCTCCTGGTAAAATCAAGACGCCTCTGTCAGGGTAACACTCCAAAAAACAAACAAAAAATTCTTGCTGCGTCCCAAGTCACTTTTTCCTAAGACTAAAAGAGTCTTTTTCTAAGACATTCTAGATTATCTCTTGAGGACAAAATTGAACAGTAATTGCCTTAGGCTCCCTCAGTTTTCCTTCTTTTATTGTGAAATATAGTATAGATGCTGAAAAATACATAAAGCATGTGTGTATAGTTCAATGAATAATTAAAAGTGAATACTGGTAACTCCCACTCCAGTCAGGAAACAGAGTATAACGTTGGCATATAAGAGGCAAAACTCACGGGCTTCCCTGGTGGCGCAGTGGTTGAGAGTCCACCTGCTGTTGCAGGGGACACGGGTTCGTGCCCCGGTCCGGGAGGATCCCACACGCCACGGAGCGGCTGGGCCAGAGTCTGTGCTCCACAATGGGAGAGGCCACAACAGTGAGAGGCCCGCATACGGCAAAAAAAAAAAAAAAAAAAAGGGACAAAACTCAGAGAATACATCCGGTATGATCCCATTCATATAAAGTTAGAAAACTGACAAAGAGCTCTATGTTTAGATGAAGTGACCACGCTCTTAGCTCACTCCTACACAGTGTGTAGATCTGGCAAAAGCCTTCTCCCTCCACCTCACTGAGCACGGACCCCACTGAGGACCAAGAGGCCCTGAATGTTAGGGCTGGAGGCCACCTCAGGTGACTTTCATTCACTCATTTATTCCTTCATTCCTCAGATGCTTTGCGGGTCTTACTACATAGGGGCCTCTGAGCTAGGAATGGTGGGAGGTCTAGCATGGAGGTATAGATCCTGCCCCAGAGGAGTAAGGAAAGCTGGAATGAGTTGAGTCTGAAGTGAGGGAAAACAATGAGGGTCTTGGAAGTGCCAGGCTGTCAGCCAGGACACACCCTCGTGGTCCTTTTTCAGAAAAGTGCCAGATGGAGCAGGACCCACCGTGAGGGAGGGGCCAGAAGAGATTCCCTTGGCCTCAGAAAGAATGAGTAGATTACTGCAGATGACCGCATCCAGCCTTCATGCCATCCTCTGGTCTCAAAAGTCAACTAGACGGCAGTTTATGTGCAGATGGATGAATCCCAATGGGGTCAGAAATTGGGCTCCGGAATGTCAGAGAGAAAGGACCTTCCAACATCGCCAGGTCCGATGCCCTTGTTTTCCGTAATCTTACAGAAAAACCCAAACAAACTTTTTTGGCCAATCCAATAGAATCCAGGTTCCCACCACCCTAAACAGTTCTCATTCTTGGCCCAGGTGAAAGCAACAGTATTTTTCAAGATGGGTTTTTAGAATCGTGGGGTGTTATGGTCATGAAATCAGGAAGAAAGAACGTAAGAGCTGGAAAAGATCTTGGTCATCTGTCTAATCCAGTGGGGCCCAAACCAGCCTAGTCGTCAAATCACCTGAGGAACTTATTTTGAAAAATACAGATTCTGGGACAGTGACCCCCAGAAATTGGAGTTTAGAAGAACTGGGATTTAGTAGGCCAGGTTGGCCATCTGTATTTTTTAAAGACCCCCCTCTCCAGTTGATTCTAATGGGACATTCACATGCCTAGAAAACTCCATCCAGTTGACAGAGGGAAAAACTGAGGCTCATATTAGGGGAGGCAGAGTGATTGTACAAGGTCACATCCCATTTCACCACAAACTCTTCAATTAGCCAGAGACAACTGGTCCAGACTGCATGTCTAAGAGTGTTGATACATTAATAGTGTTTTTCCCCACTATTGTTTTCATGGTTAACACCTTTTATTTTTTGCAGCAGCTTAAAAGATTCCTAGCCACACCGCAAGGCACTCAGATTTGTGCAATGTTTACAATGACTTTGTTGTTCATTAAACAAATTTACCCAGATTAACCCAACATGAAAGAAATCATCTTGTTTACAGTGAGATCCTGACACAAATACGTGTAGCAGAGACAGACAAACACACATAAACCTGGATTGCCAAGTGGGACATGATTTGCTGCCGCATCCAATTTTTCTCATTAGAGCTTGTTTTATTTGAACATGACTCAGTACCCCATGTAAACGTGAGGTTGTTAATCTTATTACTATATGGAAAACAAATTAATTAGTATGCATGCTATTGGAGATGAATTGTAAGGTCGGTGTTGGAAAGATTAGGAAAATACACTCATTACTCCAAATGATATCTGATATACATGTCTGATTCCACTTTAAGACTGGTTCCAATATGTGGGCAACAAATAGAGCTAATAAATATCAAGCCTTTGTGCTTAGCATCTAAATATTGGGATTGGCCAGATACAGATATTCAGGCCTTCTTTGTTTTAAAACAAAGGTCAATGTGATGAATAATAGCTTGGGGCTATCCCTCAGCTGAGACTCATCTGCTGCAGGTACCTTTCCAGGTTCCATCTCCTGCCCAAAACCAAACCTACCTGAGAGTGGGATCTTTTCTTTCCTCCACATACCCACCACACTGTGTATGCTCCTCCCTGAGCAATTCCTACCTTTTTTAGTGGTCATAATGAAGACTCCTCATTTTTCCAGGGATCTTTGTGCTCCTTGAGGGTGGAGACTATATTCCAATTGGAGATTCAAATATTGATCAGAACACCATGCTACAGAAACAATGAGAAACCTCTTTATGTACCAGCATGTGACACCAAGTTATATTGTTAACTGTACACCTATGAACTACCTCTGGAAGTATTCTGGGAACACTGATTACCAGATTGGGAGGGGTCCCAAGTGGTTGAGGGAGAGAGGTAGGAAGAGGCTCTTCCTCAGATTCCTTTTGTACTTGAGCCATACGTATGTACTACTGAGTCAAAAAATATATAGCAAATATTAAATTTAAATATAAAATCTAGTAAAAAATATTTGCTCAAAAAAACCCAACCCCCCAAAAAATTCCACAAAAAAAAAAAAAAAAACAAATGTCATTTGGAGTACTAAAGACTTGGGAAGTCCTTTAATTTAATAAACCTGTTTTATTTTAACTCGGTGTTACCAGATTTATTTCACCAGAGAGTTCCAAAAGAAACATAAGATATCCAGCGTTTCCCAAATGTTGTTTTTTTTTTAATTTATTTACTTGTTTTTGGCTGTGTCGGATCTTAGTTGCGACACGTGGGATCTTTCGTTGTGGCGTGCAGCTCCTTCGATGCTGCAAGGGCTTCTCTCTAGTTGAGGTGTGCAGGCTCCAGAGCACCTGGGCTCTGTAGTTTGCGGCACGTGGGCTCTCTATTTGAGGCGCGCGAGCTCAGTAGTTGTGGTACGTGGGCTTAGTTGCCCCACAGCATGTAGGATCTTAGTTCCAAGACCAGGGATCTGAACCCACACCCCCTGCATTGGAAGGTGGATTCTTTACCACTGGACCACCAGGGAAGTCCCTCCCAAATGGTTATGACCCTGAAATCCTTTCTAAAAATATTCACTTTATTACTATCTCATAAAACACAATGACCCACTAATGAGCTGAGGCAACATTTTAAACCAGAGGGTACAAAAGGAGGTGGATACTGATTGGGCTGCCAACTCTGTGAATAAACCTGGGCAAGTCCTTTGTCTTCTCTGGGCCTCAGCTTTGTCATCTCTAAAATAAGCCAGCTGGTTGAGGTTATCTCTGACGTTCCTTCCAGCTCTGAACTTCAGAGATTCTCTGGCAAGAATATATCAAAGATCTCCTCCAAAGTGAGCCCATGCTTTGAGTAGCAATTGGAGGCAAGGAGGTCTATGATGCTTGTTAAAAGAAGTTACAAATATGGGACTTCCCTGGCGGTCAAGTGATTAGGACTCAGTGCTTTCACTGCCATAGCCCTGGGTTCGATCCCTGGTCGGGGAACTAAGATTCCTGCAAGCCAAATGAGAAGAAAAAAAACCACAGATATATATGATGTGGATGTACTTTTCCAGCTTCTCCAGAAACTCAAGGGATTAACAAACAAACACCCCAGGATATGCCAGGAGGTTATAAGAGACCAATGCAATCGTCTTTGGTTCACTACAAATAATAGTATCACAAAAATCTCAGCACCTCCACTTATTCACTGGGCATCTGTGGGCAAAACCCTAAGTTGAGACTCAGTTTCCTCAGCTATAAAGTGGGTATAGCAATTGCTTTGCTACTTTCCTCACATTCTTGGTAAAGGCATTTAATTTGTGACAGCAACACAGATAATAGAGAACTGATGACAGGTTTGTCAAACCATTTACTTAATGAGTAAAAAATGTTCCTTATCAAATTATCTTTCATTAATAAATTTCCCGTGGTTAGGGCAAGGGAGTAGTATGAAATTATTATACTCATCCATTACTGGAGGCAAAATAAATTTGTAAAAGCCTTTTGCAAATTGATTTTCCCATAGATATCAAGAACCATGCAAAGACCCTCCGACCCAGCAAATCTAGATCTGGGGATTTTAAGAGATAAAAAAAAAAAAGAGACAATGAGAGGTATGAAGAAGTGCACTTTGGGGTTAACTGTGATAGTGAAAATTTGAGTCCTTCTAAATATACAATACTAGGGAATGACATATCCATTTAAAAGGGTATTAAGCAGCCATTAAAGTAATAATTTTATTAAATATTATTAAAACACTTATTTTTAAATGATAATTATGAAGACAGTATGGAATTATAATGATAAACTGTTAAGTGAGAAAGCTGAATACAAAGCTGTAACTACACTAATAAATTACCTATGTAAATTTAGCCAGCATGTAAGTCAGGACAGAAAAGGAACATTGAACAGTTCATCTGTTAGGATGGTAGGATTATGGATAATTTTCTTTCCTTTTAATTTTCTTTATTGTTGTAACATTGTGAACTAAATAAAAATCTGGAAAAAAAAACACAATGAAAGCAACAGATAGGTACATTTTGTTGTATCCTTCATAAATCCTTTCACTGAAGAAAGGGATTAAATGTGGCTTACCATAGCAAATCATAAAATAAGACCCACATATTGCACTTCCTCTAGACCCTCCTACCCTTCTAAGAATAAATTAAAATATAAACACCAGAGTTAATTTTTTTAAAATCCAGGATTATCTCATTATTCTATTTAAAACACATAAAGAAAGAAAGTGCACTCTTTTTTTCTTTTGGATTAAAAGTTTCCCTTTTTAGCTAAGTTTCAGATGTCTGTTCTTCCCTGTCTTGTCGGTGGGGCCTGGGTCCCCATTCTTACCTTATGCATTTCTCAACCGACCGGGGACCCCAACTGGTCCTGCCTTGTGAAATGATCACGTTAATTTCTACCCAGGCTGCCCCCTAAGTCCATTGTCAGGATCCCCTGAGATAACGTGTAGGAAGACACCAAAGTGCTTTGCAAATGCTCCAGAACTGTGTCCAGTTGGATACTTTTTTCTTTAGGAGTCAGTATGGCATAATGGAGGAAAACAGGGGTAGAATCTGGGTGAGGGTGAGGGTGGGGGAGGAAGGAGGACTGGGTTTTAGGGAAGCAGTATAGTGTTAGCAGTTAAGAAATTTGACTGTGAATTCAGAACTGGCTTTCAAATTCCAGCTCTGCCATCTCCTAACTGCGTGATCCTGGGCAAGTCTCTGTGCCTCTGAGCCTCCGAGTTCAAACTAGACTCAACTCATGGTGATATGTGAAACACAGTGCCCTGTAAACAGTGAACACTAAAGAAATGTCAGTTACACTTATTAGTCCTGCCCCTCCCACTAACTCAGTGTGGAACCTTTGGCAATTCTGTTTCCTTCTCTGGGCCTTAGTGCCTTCACCTGTCAAATGGGGCAAGGTGCTGGATTCAATGGCCTTCCAGGGCTATCTCAGGGACAATGGTTTCACAGTGGTCGTTGTAACATTGACCTTTTTTTTTTTTTTTGCGGTACACCGGCCTCTCACTGTCGTGGTCTCTCCCGTTGCGGAACACAGGCTTCGGACGCGCAGACTCAGCGGCCATGGCTCATGGGCCCAGCCGCTCCGCGGCATGTGGGATCTTCCTGGACCAGGGCACGAACCCGTGTCCCCTGCATCGGCAGGCGGACTCTCAACCACTGCGCCACCAGGGAAACCCTGTCCTTTTAAAGATAGATTTGTGTGGGAATCTATAGCCCATGCGGACACAGCTATGGGAATGGGATACCAGAAATGTTCTGCAGATTAGACTCTCAGGCTCATAATCCTGTTTCTGCTTTACTCTTGAATGTACTTCTCCTAGTTGACATTCCAAGACCACCCCTTCTAGCTGGGATTACTTGTCCAATTACATAGAAGAGATGTTGAAACCCTCTCCCCAACCCCCTGCACTGTGTAAGCAGATATTTTCCCAGGAAACTTTACTATGCCACCTTGTTTGTTTCCTGAGGACAATGACTAGGACCAATGGATGAAAGGGCGGAACTAGGACCAGTGGACAGATGCTACATGGAGACCAGTGCATGTTCAATGAGGCAAAGGACTTCCTGGCAGCCATTCCATTAATACCAATTCCAAAAGGGCTAGTGAGCTCACTGTCCCTGGACGTATCCAAGCTCAGGCTAAATGATTATTTACTGGGGTGCTGTAGAGAGGCCAGCCTAGATACAACTCATACAATTTAATGAGGCTCACTACCCCAATTCCCTGTGCTATTAATGAACTATTTACTGATTTATTACTTAATTAGCAATACATTAATTGATAAACTACTATCTGTACCATCTTAGAGACTCTGGCTTATTTTGGCTTCTCTCTGAAGAGAATGCTCACTCGAGGACTCCTGGGGTTAGGGGTTGGTGGAGAATCAGACAGAATGCATGACTTCTGACTCATCTTTCTGAGCCTGCTTTCCTACAGTATGAAATTCTTTCTCCAAAGTATAGGGGGTCTGTGTGTGTGTTTGTGTGTGCGTGTGAGTGTACAGTAGATTTCACCTTGTTAATGTATTATTGACTGCAATTATGCCTTTTCATTTTCCCTCTAGAATCTGAGGTTTTCTTTCCCTTTCAGCTCTACCCAGCTGTGTTTTTTTCCCCCAGAAATTCTAGATCCAACCTTGTCTTTTCAGAAATTTTGCAGCAGTATCATGACAGCTGTTAACCTATGGCTCTCAGATGTGCTTGAGTTGAATTTTTTGTTCATTGCTTTCTCTCTTGAAGTGCTGGTAAAGGATACTTCAAAAAGAACCACACAATTTTTCAACACATGAGTACTGTCAGCCTCTTCCTATACAAACCTTCAGTCATTGCTCCTGTCAAATGCTGGGCCATCTGCTCCTCTACCAAAGGAGAAATATATCTAGTCAACCAAAAAACATTTTCTTTGAACAGCCTTGGGGAATCTAAACCCATTGTAACAATACTTCATGAAGCAAGTGCCCAGCTACTATATCATTTGGTCCTCACAACAGCCCTGAGAGGTAAGTTGAGTGAATGGCAATTAATCTCCCCATTATACAGGTTAGCAAACTGAGGGACAGGGAGGTGAAGTCATACTGTTAGGATGTGGTAAAGCAGAGCTAGACTCATGGACCGCAGAGGCCCAGTCCACAGAGGATTTCCCCTTTACCACATTTGTTCATTCGTCAGACTCACAAATGAGAATTTGACACTGTCCCTGTTCTCATGAGAGAAAGCAAAAAGACAAATTACTACAATAGTGTGACAAAGACATTAGCAGCAGTGTGGACCCATAGAGATTCAGACACAGAAGCCCATAGAAGGACTTCCCTGGCAGTCCAGTGGTTAAGACTTTGCCTTCTAGTGCAGGGGCTGCAGGTTCGATCCCTGGTTGGGGAGCTAAGATTCCACATGCCTTGCAGCCAAAAAACCAAAACATAAAACACGCAATAGTGTAACAAATTCAATAAAGGCTTTAAAAATGGTCCACATCAAAAAAATCTTAAAAAAAAAAAAAAAAAAGCCCATAGAAGCAGGTGGCAGTGACCTCTTCTTAGCCAGAAGGACTCAGCAAGAAAGAGGTTCTTGCAAAGATCAGAAGGAAGTTCAGCTGTTCCCATGGGTGCCACCTGCAAACCTTAAGATTGCTCTAATGTAATACTTACCATATCTCCTTGGGGACTCTGTTTCCTCAGCTTGTCTGAGGCTCTGTCCTATACCACTAAATCAAGCTCTCTGGAGTTGGGGCCCAAGGATCTGCATGTGACTCCTTTCACACTGAAGTTTAGAAGCTACTGTTATCAGGGAACTGAGTGACTTACTGCCCGAAGATCTGGGGTCCCAGAGGTGGAGCCCTGACCATGAGGACTGGACAGAATATTCCATCTCAGACACACAGGGACATAGACAAGGGAGAGCTCAGGGCTGTGCAGCCTGAGCAGTGAGTGGTGGCTACCACCTGTAGTTCCGGGAGGGTGTCCCACAGCTGGAGGATTTCCTAAGGTGCATGAGGAACACCAAAAAATATATATATATATTTTTGTTTTCTTTTTTTCCAGGCTATTTTTTTTTTCATGAATGCTACAAACTTTCCCAGGGCAGGAAGTGGAAAACTGCTAGAAATTAGGCTTTCCTGTGTTTCTCTCCTTGGTCATAGGGCCTTTGCCCTATCTCTCCCTTTGACCCTTGGGGCCACTCCATCTGGGAAGGGGAGAATCTGATAATCTCCAGGTAGGTGTGTCAGGGGCTTGCCCACCTTATCGAGCCTCCTTCCTTTGCCCCACTGCCCAAACCACTGTGAATTCCTCCCCTCAGAAACATTTGCCATTCCTATCAACCCTGAGCCTTTAGTCAGCTCTTCTCATAGCATTTTACATTTACGTTGATATCCAGCAGCCTTACCTGCAAAATGGGGACATTAATTGTGCTCCCTGTGTCATTATTTATCTAGCAAAGTCCTACTCATCCTTCAACACTCATATAGGTCACTCCCCCAGTGAGGTCTCCTCTGGCCACCCCCTTTCCAGAGTCTGGCTTGACCCCCCTTGCTTGGTTCTCCCTCAGCCCCTTTTGGTGCCACCCATCCTCACACTCTTATGGTCTAAGTATAGGTCTGTCTCCCCTCTGCACAGGGCCTGGGGCTCAAGTGACATTATGCCAGGGTTCTTGGCACACGGCTGGGCATCTCTTCCCGGGTCGCTGTGAGGATCAAATGACTGCTGCCTGGAGACTCCCTGAGGGCTCCCCTGCACACGTTCTTGCCCTCTTCTCTGGTATTCATGACAGTAGAGGGGACTGTACTGATCCCTTAGGCTGAGGGGGCAGGGAACCCCAGTACCTCAGGCATCAGATTCCCCCACCTCGGTCTGGAGAGAGTGGAAGGATATCCACTTGGAGTATGTGGCCCTTCTGGACCTGGAAGCATGCCGCTCCTCCTTCCCGGTGCTAGCTGGGAAACAGCATCTGCCAGGGTGGCCAAAAGGGCTTGAGGGGCAGAGCTCTCCTCTGGGTCTCCAAAGCTGTCCTGGTGACTGGTGCAACCTGGGCACTGGGCCTCAGGGGAAATGGAAGAACCAAGCACTTGCTAGCTTGGAGCCAGGACAAAACCCAGTTCCAAGCTTAATTAAAAAGAGCGCTTAATCCCTCCCCCAAGAAATGTAGATCACCCACAAAGGAGAACAGGAACACCAGTGGCCAGGAAGACCCAAAGCCTTACAAACAAGCACTTCGGTCTGAGCAGGGCAGCTCCACTATGATCTGATACAATGACTATTGTCAAGGAGGGCTGTTTTTCCATGTTTTTGTATCCTTTTCCTCACATTTTCTTTTGCTACCTAATTTCATGCATCAGAGGTCAAAAGACAAAAGGTCAGGCCTGGTTTAAAGGCAGCAAACTCCCCACCACCAGGAACGTGTGTCCAAAGGAGTGCTTTGAGGCACCGCCTGCAGACACCGGCAGGTTTCCATCCCTGCCTAATTCTCTTTTGTCACTTCATGGGGTACATGAGTCTACGTGCAAATTGCATGAGAAATGAGATACCAACTGCTATACCACACTAGGAAAAAATTGCCCCCTTTCAGTTCACCAAACTGTTTCCATCTCATACCTTGTCAGAATTTGTACCTAACAAGAAGCCCATCTTCCAGCTCTCCGCTTGCCTATGAACAGAAGTATATACTACATATATTATATACATAACTATAATATATATAAACATATGCTGTAAATACAAAATATGAATAGATATTTCTTAATTGTTTTTTTCTAGGAGAATTCATAAAGATGTCTCCAGAAAATTACCAACATTTGTCCTTAAAATTACTTTCATTGAAATTTTAGCAGCATTTTAGTTGAATAATTTAGTATGATTCTTTTAGTATGAATATTTTGTCCTAGACCTCCAATCTTTTCAATGCTCCATTTTGGATTCTTAAGTAATAGTGGATTGTTAGTTCCCTTGTGTGATGAGTAGACACTTTTGTGAATACAGGAGAATACAGCATCATGATTTCCCATTAGAAATATTTTCATGATTGGGGGAAAACAACTTTCTACTTCCATGTTCATAAGCTTCTCATACCAACTTGGTATGCCAAATGGCTTTTATCTGACTGAAAATAAATTAGGAGACATCTTTAATTTTTCTTATTGTTGACAATTTTTTAGTTGACTGGCATTCAGTGTCCGAAGGTCTGGTCCCCACCTCAAATACAAAGTAAAGGAGAATATAAGCGCTTTGAGAAGTGTCTCTGGTGATTGCTAGACACTGGGCTGGTTATAGGGCTCACTTCAAAGGCCCTTTGGACCCAAGCCCAGGTCCTTTTCCCCATCTTATTCTGGGCTGAGTCCTGGAAGAAGCTACCAGCAAATAGCAGGTCGATTTGTTAAAAATATGGAATCGGCAGCAAATCTGAAAGAATTTTACAGCATACAGTTTTATTTCAGGCCGGCTCTCAAGTCCAGACTTTTTATCCTGCAGTCTGCTTTTCTTTCCATAAGACATCCCCTCAAAAGAGGTAATAATAATCAGCCCAAAACCTGCCATAAGACTGAAGTACTCACTTGGCGACTTGCACACTACAGTCTCCAGGAAAAACACCCCAATCCTGCTGTGATCCTCTGCCACAGCTCTGAAGTTATTACAGAAAAATGGAGAATGAAGTAAGCGAGAACATTAAAGGGCCTACTTACAGGTGCTTCACTTCCATTTAACATTCTGATCTGCGTCCAAAAACTATAAGAATCGTTTAACCTGTGGACGCAGTCAAAATCGCTTGTGAAGTGGGCTTCTTTATGTTCCAGTATTTCATGGCATCAAATTATATCACATTAAAATGTTATTAGTTTAAAACATATTAAATAAATGCAAGTCTGGGTTGGCGCATGAATATTTAAAGCTCACATTACATTACATGGAGAAATAGAAGAAAAAGGGGGTGGGGAGAGCTAACAGTTCATCGTATAAATATTGGTAGAAATAAAACATCCATCATATGTCTTCTTTGGCAAAATATGATTTTATTACTTACAAATCATGGTATTGTTAAATTTAAAAGGAAATAGAAGAAGAAATAAACTGATTTACACTGTTTTCAATGTTAAATAATCAGAGTGCCAGTAAATCTTTTCAATGCCCCGTTTTGGATTCTTAGGTAATAGTGGATTGCTGGGATATGTTGGCCATTTTTAAATACAACTGACTCCCTGTTTTCCATATTCATATATTGCGAATGTAACTACAGAATAGTGAATTTTATCTCAAAATTCTCCACGAGTTGCCTTCAAATCGCGTCCCTGTATACGGCAGACACTTGACGTCTGCCGTGTGTACCTGTGCGCTGGAAACCAGTCGTGGAACTGAATCGAATTACTGGATTTGAGTTGAAATGAACCCATCCAAATGACCCGAGTCTCTGCGCTGTTTGAGGCGTCTCTCAATAATACTTTTAATTAAAGCAAGAAAGGCAGCAAACAACAGTAGCAATAACCCACCATGAGCATCAGATTCCCCGAACACAGCCCCATCGTGTTTTCTAGCACTACCCCTGTGTTGCTGGGTGGCGAGCCGCTAGCACATGGTGTCCCAGCAAGCCAGCAGCCAGAAGCTCGAAGCCCTTTATGTGCAGAGGACCCCGATGCCAGCAGAAATGGGTGCTTCTATCCAAACCATTCGTCAGCCCCTTTTCACCGCGGGCGCCGCTTGAAAACCTGCGGCGGCGGCGGCTGGCCTGCGTTGTGCGCGTTTTGCGCTCTGCTCCCCGGGAGTTGCCAGTGGAGAGGTGCCCCCATCCACACGGGCGCCGCCCCCCGGCAAGCCCCAAGCTTAGGCCGTGAGGAACCTACTCGCCGGGACTCGGCGTCCACCCTCAATCCTGACACCATCCAGACCCAGCAAACGCAGCGGGGTGGGGCTGGGCTTTAGCGGCGCCTCCAGAGGAAGGTGCGGTGCCACGTGTGCGCTGCGCGGACCCCAAATCCTGCGAGTCCAGCTGCGGCCTCAGCCGCTCCCAGAACTGGGCCCCCAGCTTTAGGGCGGGGCCTCTTCCTAGCTACTTGCCTGGACGTCGGTTCCCACCCGCCCTCAGAGCAGGCTCCATCCCAGAGCCACAGGGCCGGAGTCGTTCCCCGCTGCCTCTCCCAGGGCTCGCACAGAGGGAGGCCCAGCGGCGGACCACGGTGGTCCAATCTTTGCTGGATTCCGGGCTGGGGGTCTCGGGTGGCGCCGGGCCGAAATCGAGCTGCAGTCTTGGCTCCACAAACCCTGGAGTCTTCGGGTGTTTCTTGGCTGAATAGCAGAGCCCGACCTAGGCGCCTCGCCTCCCGACGTCGGCCTCCCCAATCCTGGACTGCAGCGTCTTAGCTGGAGAGAAGCTCGCAGCGTGCCTAGGCCAACCCCTTCTGCGACTCTTTTCTTTTCCTGTCACTCTCTGTTCTCGGTTTCTGCTTTCTCCCTCTCACAGAAGGCCAGAGCGCGCAGGGGCCTTGGAGGAGCCTCCTCACCAGCCCTTTTCCTGGGTCTTCAGTCTGCCTTTCCTCACAGTCTTTTCTCTCTCTCTCCATATTTCTTTCTCTATAGATTCTCCCCGCACTTCCTCGCCTTTTTAGCCAGTATGTCTCTCTGCCTCTCTGAATTTGTCTCTCTTTTTCTCCCCGGTGTAGCATTAAACAAATCCACGTGTATCGAGGTTGGAGAAGTTCCGGCAAAGTGGACAGGAAAAAAAAAAAAAGCCTTATTCTGTCCTTGGGACATTTCCGGTCACTACACTTCGTCTTCCCCTTGAAGTGGTGCCAGCGCTGGTTCAGCCACGCAGGCCGCTGCTATCAAGGCGCCGGCTCGCTGGCTCTCGCTCTTTAGCTGTGTATGCGTATGTTCGAGGGTGGATTTGTATGTCGATGGTTGCAAACTAGGGCAAGTTCTCCAAACCGAAAGCTGAGCAGAGTTGGGTTTCTAGGATTCTAGGGCTGCGGCCAAGTGAGATGGGGGATTTTTCGGGGGTTCCAATGCCGATCTGCGCCTAAGACTCTATGCGTCCATAGCCCCTTGCCCAGTATCTCTAAGGTCGCAGCATCAATTCCGGGTCCCCCGAAGAGGTTCGCCAGCTTCTCTGCATCAGGGAGCAGCCCCTCGGTCCAACGCTGCGGGAGTCCAGGAGGTCCGAAGCATGCTGGCCAGGCGCAAGGGGAGGTCAACCCACAGCGGGCAGGGTGGGCAAGGGGATGACGGTTGGGCCTGGATACCCCGCGAGGGGGGGGGGGCTCTGTGAATTCTGGGCACTGGCACCACACGACCGGCGGGGTTATGAGTAAGGGCGGGCGCCCCCTCGGGAACACGTTATTTGTTTCGCGTTGGTCTGGAGCGCCCACAGTACGACTCGGTCGCGCGGGGGTCAGGTATTTCCGAGCACCGCGAGTCCACGGGTCCTGGTGCTTGGCCTAATCCTCTGCCCTTCCTGGGTGCGGACAAGAATGAAGAAGTGGCCGGTGTCCCTCCCTAATCCAAAAGCCTCACAAAGCCAAACACACACGCAAAACTCACCAAAGCATCCCACAAACACAAAAACTAAAGCCAACACACGAAAACATAAACCAAAACCCCCATCAAACGCACTGCTCATAAAAACAAAATCAAAATCGAAGAAAACAAAACCCATACAAACACAAAATTCACCTAACTCAAAACACACAAACGACACCCACTAGCACAAAATCAAAACACAACAAAACACCACGTAGAAAGAACAGCCTTCCAAACGACACACAAAAAGCCTACAAGGACAAAGTACAACACGCACACAAAATCAAAACAGAAGACAGAAAAGACCAAGACTCACAGAGCAAAACCCGCTAAAATGAAATCCACGAACAACCAACACGCAAAACACCCGAAACAAAACACTCACATGGATAATGAAAAGAAAACAAACAAAAACAAAACAAATCCTCTAAATAGAAAAAACAAAGCAAAACAAAACCCCCAAACAACTCCCGTCCCCAGCCCGGGATGAAATGTCAATTCCGGGAGGGCTTTTTGATCTCTAGGCGCGGACAGGCCGCTCCTCCTCGGCGCAGCCTCCCCGCGCGGGCTAGGCGGGAGGGCGGGAAGCAAGGGCTAGGGCCCGGTTGCGGAGGAAGAGTCGAGTGCTTGGAGATGGCCAAAAATCAAGTCGCCGGGGCAGGGACCCGGACGCGTAGGCTGCAGGAAGAGGCGGCGCAGTGGGACTGCGCAGACTACTTGTGGGGGGGTGGGGGAGGGAGCCGCCGGGGAATCCACAGCCAAGTTTCCGATTGTGGCGAAATCGGCTCAGTGGATAAGCGATGTCCGGTTCCCGAGCCCCCCGCCCCCTTTTCTCGAGCTCTGGGCTCTTCCCCCAAGGTTGCGGCCCATCCTCGTGACCACCCCCTCCAAAAAACAAACAACACTCTCGCTGAGGACGATTCACTTTTCGAAACTGCCATTGTCCGGCGGGCCAAGAGTCCTCCTGCGGATCTCTCCCCCCCGCCCTGGAGAACCTTGCCCCTGCGACCACCCCGCAGCGGGCCCCCACGGGCTTCCAGTGGACAAGCCCAGCAGCTGGACTCGGGACTTGGGAGGAGAAAGGGGAGGGAAGTCTTGAGCCTGGGCCGAAGAGAGCGGGCTGGACATGCCAAACTTCTGCGCGGTCTCTCTGATTGCCCCTCTGAAGTCAAGTCTTGGGGCTCGGGGACGCCGCAACGTCTCGGGGCTGGAGGGCAAGGGGATTCCACTTATGGGCCGGGGTAAGGTGTCCGGGACTCATGTCAACCTCCAGGACCTCCTGAGAAGGTTCTGCTCAGCCCGGGTGTTCCAAAGCGGAGGCCGGGATTTTATCTCCAGCATTTCACAGCTTAACCTCTGTGCTCGGGGCCAGGATGGCCCCGTGTGTGGAAAGGCTCTGGGGCCAGGAATGGTACCTGGGCGCTCTAGGGTTCTGGCACTGCCCTGGAGTCAGGGACACAGCAATAGTAATAATAGAGCTGCAAACTGCGGTGGGGTGGAGTGGCTGAGAGCTCTGGAGGGCGGACGCCGCCCTAGGGGTGAATCTGAGGAAGCTGGAACGCCCCCCTCTATGCCTGGCAACACGGCTTGCCTCTACACTCCTTTCCACTGCACCTGCTTGGCAGAGTGGTTAATTTCTTAAAAAACAAAAACGCGGCCTGCATCCTCTTACGTGGCGGGGTTTGCACCTAAAGGGGTCACCGGCCTCGCGCACAGAGCAGAGGGCCGCGACACCCAGACTCAGGGATTTGTAAAAGGTGCGGTCGCGACGCCAGGGGTCCCGGCTCGCCTGCGGTCGGCTCCTTGCCGTTAGAACGCAGGCTAGAGCTCGGCTCCATCTGAAGCCGTCCGTCCCTCCCCCGCAACCCCCTATAAAAGTTCAGGGCGGCGCGGCGTCAGCATTGCTGCTCTCCCGGCCTCCCGCACTGCTGCCGGCCCGGCCCGGCCCGCCCCGTCTGGCCAGCTGAGCAGGCCGGGCCGCAGAGCGCGGACACCCTTTCCCAGTTCGGGGCCTGCAGTGCGGGGAGGCACGATGGGGGCGCGGCGTGTCTGGGGACATCTTGTGATGTTGGCGAGAACAGGACATGATCTCACATGGCGAGAAGCTCTTTAGTTCCTTAATCATTTCACGGTGCCTTCGGACGCTTTTTTTCCACCTAAAACGTTTAGTTTCAGCTCAGTGATCAGCTACCCCAGCTCGGCGGGGGAGCGGAAGGCTTGAATTATTCCGACCTGCGAGCGGCCCCTGAGACCCCAAAAAAAAAAAAAAATCAAAAAAAAAAAAAAAAAAACACCAAAAAGTGGAAACTTTTTTTCCCTGTCCATTACATCAAGTTCTGAAAAATCAAAATGGATTTAGAGAAAAATTACCCGACTCCTCGGACCGGCAGGACAGGTAGGACCGCGGTACGGGCTCTAGGCGTGCTAACTCAGAGACCCAGCCGGGCACTGGCCCTCAAACACTTCGACCCTGGGGGAGGGGGCGCGTCTCATTTTCGCAGGGATTGACTGCGCGACTGTCTGTGGCACGTTTCTTTTCTCCGATCTGTTCACACACTTCTGCATCAGTCCAAGTGTTTGCGAGTTTGCGTGTGTTTTTCTCTATTTCTGAATGTTTATGTGGATGTTTATCTGGGAGTCTGAAAGTTTGTTTGGGTCTGTGTGTTTACATAGGGGCTCAGGGTGTGCATGAGTGACAATAAGCTTGTGATTATTATATATATATATAATCAAAAATTTTGAGTGTGTGTTGAAGAATCTATGTGCCTGTGTGTATGTAGCTTTATATTCATGAGTCTGTTAGTATGTGTTTATGAGTTGCTGTTCCTGGGTACTGTTATTTTGAGTATCCAAAATGTGTGTCTATGAGTGGCGTATACATAATTTGGATGAGTGTTTAAGTGTACATCTGCTCCTTTAAGGGATTGTGTTTCCCCGTCACATCCCAAGTGATTCTGGAAGTGGGAATAAGATGGTTACACCGACCCCTCCGTTTTTGGATGTCAACAGCTGTTCACTGTGCACATGCCAATGTACACAAAAGTGCCTGCCTCTAGGCACAAAGATGGGTCTGGGACCTGTGGGGATCTGTTGTACTAAGTCTGCCATCAGTCAGGCTCAGGTTCCATTCTGTTGAGAGAACAGGAGTGCAGGTGTGCAGACCTCCGTTGTGTGGTATACACTGCTTCCCTCTGTGGGTACTGTTGAGCCTACCATTTGTACAAAAAGGTCTCACGTTGCAGACACAACCTTGGCAGGTAAGAGGAGGTAGCCTGCCTACAGTCTAGTTGTGACATTTCTAGGGACCCCCAGCCTGCCTTAGCTCTTACTTAGACAAGCCTCTGTCACTGGTGTGTGTGAGTGTGCATGCGCGTGTGTGCTCAGGTTTTATCTTGTGGGTGCCTGGAGGAGAGCACAAGTAGGTGGACATGTGTGCCTAACTGGGGCATCCAGCTCCGAACCTATATGCACAGAGGCCTCCCTGGCACAGAGCCTGGTGTTCCTCCCACAGGCCCAGGCAGTGGGTGGCAGGGTGTGTTTATGTCTGAGAGGAGGTGGAAGGCAGCAGGAAGCTTCTGTCTGCCCTGAGGTAAAAGCCAGTTATGGGCACCTCTTTTACTCATTAGGTCAAATGTGCTAAACCCCCATCCAAACACACTTCTGGCCCTGACAGAACTCCCCTTCCCCTATCCATATGGTTCTGTGAGCACCCACCTGCACCCCAGCCCTAAATACAGGTCAAAAAGCAGAGAGAGAGGTGGGGGGTGAACTTGTATCTGAAACCCAGGACAACTCCCTAGGCATATATGTGTTTCCAAAATCATTACTGAAGAGAAGTGAGGGCAGAAATCTAAGAGGCAGGGAATTGAAGAGGATTCCCCAGGGTAAAGGCACAGGAAAGGGAACCTGGAATCCCCTTCTGCTCCATCCCTACTCTCCCCACTACTCCGCAGTGGGTCCCTTAGTAGGTGAGACTCCATAGGTGTCTGCACTGGGGACTAGGGTGTGTGTGTGTGGTGTGTGTGTCGGGAATGGGTCAGAGGCCTGTGAGGGTCCACTAGAGGGTCTGCATGGCTGGCCCGGCTGCCTCTCCAGACAAGCTGTCTACGAAGACTGTAATTCATGGCGGTCGATGGGCTCTTTGATTAGTTCAATCGCCTGAATAATCGTTTAATCAATAAAGCATTTCATTCCTCTGCGAGACAGGCCTGGGTGGGGCTGAGGACCCCTAGGCTGGCCAGAGTTTAAAAATCTGGAGAGCCATGCCCCCTCTTCACCGACTGGTTGGGTGAGGGCCCTGCCTGGGAAAGTGCAGTATCTCAGGCAATACTCTACTTCCGCCTGTCTGCACCAGCCTGGGCCGGGAAAGAAAAGAGAGCTGAGAAACTGGCCAGGATGGGGGCGTCCAGGTCTGGTTTTGGGGTTTTTGCTCAGGCCTCTCCCCTCTCCCAACTTCAGGACCTTGTATGGGTCGCTCGATGGCCCTTTCCCTCCTTTAGAACTGTATTCCATTCCTTCGTTCGACCTCAGTTTCCTCATCTGTATAATGGGGAAGGCATATATGCCATTCTAGCTGTAAGCCCAAGGTCGGTGAGGTTCTACCTGAGCAAGAAGCCACTTAAGGGTATTCTTGTCTAGCCTCTTCCTTGTGGTACCAAAAAAGGAAAAACTGAGGTCCAGAGAGGGGCAGGGACTTATTTGAGATCATACAGAAGGAAGTATGGAGGGCGTAGGACTGAAAGGTAATTTTTCTGCCCTTAAACCTCTCATTCTTGCTGGAAAAGGTGATAGAGCTCCACGCACCCCCCTCCCCCCACAGCCTACCTTGGAGGAAAATGACAATTAGGCAAATTAGCTGAGGTGAGGGTTAAGGAGTCCCAAGGCCAGGGAGACCAGGATAGGCTGAACACTGCCTGCGTGCTGGCATCCATTCCCCTAGCTCTGGAATGAGCCTGGTGGAATAATACCCTCTACCATGGATCTTCATCTTTAAGAATCTTGGGAGGTCTCATCTCAGGGATTCTTTTCAGACACATGGGGAAGCTGAGCCCTAGGAGAAGCAGGACACGCCTTTCGGAGAAGTAAGCATAGTCCCAGAGTCCCTGGCCTTTGAGGTGCGCTGGTAATGATAACAAACCCTGACAAAGGCACTTTGCACAGTTCTTGAAAAATCTGGTTAAATTTTCCCCTTTTTTCTCCCACTTCGACCATTCCTACAAACAGACTTGGGCCAGGCAGAGCAGACCACTGATCCAGACGCAGGAATCATGCAGGAATTGGCTCTGACCCGACTAGCTTGTGTAACTAAGGGTCAGTGGCTTTCTCTCTGTGATGCTTTTAAAATGAGGGTGAGAGAGGACCCACCAAGTTAGGACAGCACCGCTAGGGCCTCTCTGGCTTTCTCGAACTGAGCAACCAATCTGAGCCCTGTAGGCCTCGCTTTATCCAAAGCACCAGAAGGAAGATGAGCTGGACTTGGGCTTCGGGAGTCGATTTCAGGCCCAGGGAGCACTGTAGCAGCCCCAACCCCCAGACGCCGCTGGGCGCAGGAGAGGCTGGCCCAGGGGGAGGGAGGGGGAGGCGGGGAGGGTGTGTGTTCTGAGTAAAGCCAAGTTTGTGTATGGAGACCTAGGTGGAGGTGGGCATTCCTCTGAAAGTGGCTTCTCAAACTTATTCTCAATGGGCTTTCTTTCAATAACAAAACTTTCAAAGGCAATTCCATTTACACAAGTTAAATTTCTTTCCGGGGGGGTTTCCTTACCCCGTCTCCTGCCTCCGCCGCTTAAGACAAGGCCCGGCCCAAAGTCACGCAGAGGAGGAAAGAAAGCACGCGACTGTTGGGCACAGCGATACCCTACCGCATTCAGCACAGCGTGGAGACCAACCCCCGATAGCCTCTCTCTCCTGGACGCAGACTCGTGGGCTGGTGAGCTTTTGGAGGCAGGACTGAGGCGCGGTGCCCAGCTTGGTCAAGGAATTGCTGTGTTATCCCGGATAGTCAAGTAACTTCTCTGGGTCACCATTTGCTGGCCTATAAGGCTGGGTTAGGTGGCCAGGATATCTGATGGCACCTCTTGGAGTTAGAAGTTCCGGGAGGCCGGCACGCTCAGGCAGCTGTGAATAATCCCATATCCAAAAGGAAACACCCTCTGCCACAATGTGAGAAAGGGGGCTGCTCTCGCCGCCCAGGTTAGGCTGCCCAACACCGTCCTGAAGGCGAAAGTCTTCTGTGTGAAATGGGAAGCCGACCTATTCCAGTTCAAGTAATTAATATATGTGGCTCCATTCAACCCTGGCAGCGCTTTGGGGGGATTTGGTCCAAGCCGCACTGGTATCGGAAGGAAAATCGGTGTGTATGGACATATCCTGGCTGGGTTTCCCCTCCACCCCCCCAAAAAAAACCCCACCCCATCATCCCAAGAGTGGCTCTGGAGAAACCCTTCTGAGAAAGAGATTTCCAGTTCACAGCGTTTCCTCTACTCGGGACTTGCTATGTGACCTTGGACAGGTAGCCTCCTGTCTTGGCCTCAGGTTTCATATCTGTAAAATGGAGAAGGCCTAACCTCAGGGCCCTTTTAGCTCTAAGACTTTAGAATCTGAGTTTCTAGGCCTGAACTAGAGCGGGGCTGGAGGTGGAGGTGTCACTGGCTGCGACCCTCTGAGCGTCCCCATACTCCCGCCTCTCCGGTGGGAACACAGAGCCGCCACGTCGAATTCTTAGTCCACTTTTGATCCATCGAGCGCCACCGGCTAGAATGAACGCAGGAACCCCAACCATCCTGGTCCCTCTGCGACGTTGCGATCCTCCTGGTCCAAGGCGAGGGGAGTATGGTCGAAGATCAGGACAGGCGGGGTTCCAGACAAAGGAGAGATAACACCCACTGCCACCCCACCCCTGTGCATACGCAGCCTCCTGGGCCCGCAGAGGACTTCCTGGGTCTGTTTTCCGCAGCTGTGCCCTGGAGGGGGTGGGGACGGTGTCACCGCCGGAAACTTATCTACCATTCAGGGGCAGCTGGATCTGGGGCAGGAACAGAAGACGGGTCCGAGGGCTGATCCCATGTAGGAGTGTGAGAAATTGGACAGAGGTAGAGAGAAGGGAGACTGAAGTAGAAAACAACCTGGGAGTCCTCCCAGGATCAACCCGTGCTCTGTCCTCCTTACAAGCCCAGAGCAGGCATCTCAGAGCCCTTGCTTTGGTGGATTTATGTTTAATATTAGAAGATCATCACTTATGAATTCGAAACGGTGGGTCTTGGACAACTCCCGTGAGCTGCTGGGACAGGGGAATCTTCAGTTACTATTCCAGGGCGGGGCTCAGGTGCACATAGGCGCTCACAGAACTATTGCCTCCTGGGTGTAGAATGGCTGTCGTCCAGTTCCTTTGATTGTGGTCCCAGAGCCTGACACGCCTGAGAAACTGAGTCTCTTTGGCCAAAGACCCTGCCCTTCTGGACCAAAAGAGTCCTGCTAGACAGCCACTCATTTTGTCTTAAAAGCGACAAGAACTTACCCAGGAGAGGAAAAGTTGGGTTTTCTCGACGACAGAGCTGCAGTACAGTAGCACCCTTAGTGCAGCTCTGCGTGGCCCTTGCAGATTGAATGCGCCCTCCTGCTTCAGGGACTCTCATTAGCACTGGCCGGGACTGGATTCATTCAGTTCCCAAGAGGCCTTGCTCCGGATGCAGAATTACCCCTGCATACAGAAGCCTTCAGCTGCGCATATCACTAGCCCCCAAAGTGTCTGACAGCTCCTGGTCTGAGGCTGGAAAGAGGGGCTCACAGCTCAGTGCTTGGGCAACCTGGTGCAAAGCCTCAGATAGACCTCTCTCCCAGGAGCACCATGGTTACTAACTTTAAAGGACTATGAGATTTTCCCCTTCTATGTCTCTGCCTACGGTTAGCTCAGAATTGGGGGCCCTTGAGTTAGAGCAGGGGAGGACGGTGGACAAGGAGGCGGCAGCGTCAGCTTAGTTGGCGCTTGATAAAACTATGAAATATTTCCGCTGGAAGGAGCCTTCATTAAAAACTAGGTAAGCCAACTCTGCCCATTTTACAGATGAGGAAACTGAGGTCAGAACGGAGCAGATGTGCACACACTAGGTTTCCATCGCGAGTCTGATGTTGCTTAGATTTGAAAGCCTGATCTCTATCGAGCTCCTTGTTTTCCTCCAAAATCCATTGTGTGTGTGTGTGTGTGTGTGTGTGTGTGTGTGTGTGTGTGCGCGCGCGCGCGCGCGTTTTCTGGAGACTGTTTCCCCACCCTCACTCCCCACCCCCCATCCCCGCCTCGGCTGCCCTTAATCCCTCAGGGCATCCCTGGGTCCCAATGCCGCGGAGAGGAGGCCAGGCTCTTGCTGGACCTGCAGCTCGACTCTCCAGGCACTGTGTTGATCCCCTTCCCCCTCCCCCAGTCCTCGCTCCACTAGGCCTTCGCCCCGCGCGTTTGTCAATGAACGTGGCGCCGCCGCCTGGGCCCCGCCTCCCATTCTCTCCCATTGCCCAGGTATCGGCTAATCAGGCGGAGCCCGCCGGTTGCTCAGCCAATAGGGCGGTGTCTCGGGTCAGAGCCGGCTGCCACTGCTCTGACTGGCTTGATGAAGCGTGATTGGCAGGTTAGCCCCCGCCCCGCCCCCGCCCCCGCCCGGAGGGAGGCTGAGCCCCGGGCGGCGCTGTCCACACGCAGCGGGTCCTGAAAGCGGCTCCGGGGCGGCGCGGTGGCGCACTGTGCGCGCCGAACAGGCGGAGGGCTAGCGCCGGCGGCGGCGGCTGCGGCTGCGGTGGTAACGCTGGGAGTCAAAGCAGATAGAGGCTGCATCTCTGCACCGGCAGTCCCGGCGGCCTTGGTCTAGGGGACCTTTCGCTCTCTTCTGTGTCCCTCGCTCTACGCCTGGGGCAGGCGCGGCGGCCGTCCCGGAAGAGGCAACTGAAAGACAGTAGAACCAGACCCCCGAGAGAAGGCAGCGGAAGCTCGAAGAGTTGGTGGGTGCGAGACAAATACTCAGGCGAGGAGGAGATCGTCGCTGTTGTCCCCATTCCTGGTCCCGGCGATGAAGGAGCAGCGGGGCCCGCGGGAACTTTGAAGGCAGTGGGTCCCAGGGTGTGAGGGCTGCGGGCTCCCGGGGACTCCAGAGTCTTGGCTCCAACCTCAGTGGCGTAAGCGTCTCAGAACCCGCCAGGACCCCAGCGCCGCCAGAGAGGAAGTTCTTTGCAACTTCGTCCGAGACGTCGGAGAGCCGGGTGGTGAGAAGCTGCAGCGGCAAGTCCGAGCCCCAGAGACTCAAAGAAGCAGAAAGGGAAAGGATCCGGTGGAGACCGAGGGATCGAGGAGAGACTCCAGAGGCAGCGAGGCCGCGGAACCAGCCTGGCAGCCCGCGGGCCTCGCTGCCCCCCGAGTGAATCCAAGGGCTGTGTGTCCCACAGGCCTCCTTAGAGCCGCTCCTACAGGAGGCGGGGGGGGCTCCAGGCCGTCCCGGAGGCGGGCCCCTAAACTATGCCCCCGAAGCTGCGGGCGCCTTGGCCGCAGCTACCCCGGGCCGGGTGCGGAGCCGACGCCTGAGCCAGCCCAGGAGGGAAGCCACCAGGAGTTGGGCGCACCGCTCCCAGCCGGACTGTACTAGCGCCGTTTCCCGCCTCAAGGCGCAGCTCTCGGCGATCTCCGGCAGAGCGGCTCTGAGAGAGGAACAGAAGCTCCAGCAGTGCTTTCTGAGCCCAGCTCGCACAGTTCCCGGCCTGGCAGCGCGGCTCCGTAGCCTCGCTGGGCAGCCCCTTGGCGCCGGGAGGCGGCAGCGTGGGCCGGCCTGCAGTCTGGAGCGCCCCGATGGAAATACACTGTAAGCACGACCCGTTTGCATCCATGCATAGTAAGTAGGCGGCGAGCTCGCTTCTCTCACTCTCCCGCCGGGACGGGGTTGGGGGTGCCGGACCGCGGGCAGGTACTAAGGACAGGAGGACCCAGGACTTTTGTGGCCGCGCAGTCAAGTTTGCAAAGTGCAGGGCTTCCAGGCAGGGGATGTGGAGCAAAACGCCTGGTCGACCCGGCCGGAGCACCTGGCACCGGGAATCCCGCCTCCAGCAACCGGTAGTGTAGGCAGCGAGCTGCAGTCTTTCCGGGGCTCCGGCAGCAACATCTCAGCGTGCCGGGAGATTCCTGACTCGGACCCGGAGAGGGCTTTGGGCCGGGCCAGTTGGAGGGTACGAAGTTGCAGGGAGAGGTCAGTCTGAGTCTTAGACTGCGCCCCACACCCCGATCCCGATGGCGCCTTTTTTAGCGGTGGGGCTGATCAAAACTGGGGCTTGGAGGGAAAGTGGGGCCCCAAAAGTGCCTGTGTCCTTGTATGTGTGGAGGAAGAGGTTGAGAGCTAAGCGAGGACACCAGGTTCAGAGCTCCAAAGGCATCCTGGAGTTGAGGAGTGGGATTTGAAAAATCAACGAAGTAGCCGTCCCTGAGCTGAGCTTCTGCTTAGAAGCCTCCAGTTCATACAGAGACCCTTAAAGACACAATCAAGTCCTCTTCAGGACACTTGCCTCATGATGGCTTCTCCCCTTAAAAAAAAAAAAAAAAAAAATCAAGAAGAAGAAGCCAATTAGTCACCACACAGGCACCCTCGCCTTCTGAAAGACATCACGTGTGTAGGAGACGGGAAGGGTCATTTTGGGCGCAGGCGAGACTGGCCGGCTGCCTGACCCGTCGGGATCTGCCAGTTCACCCATTAGCACACCCTCCTGTGAGATGAGCGCACCTCTCACGGTGAGTTAACGCCGGATTAGATTCGGAGATTTCGAGGAAATTCCAAGTGGAACGAATCGTATTTTCCTTCTGAGCGCTGCACAGCTGGGCTGGAGCAAGGCGCCAGGCTTCGGCGGCATCCAGCCGGGTGCCCAGCTCGGGCCCCCACGGGCCTCCGGTCAGGGAATTGCTTCTGCGCTGGGAGCCCTCCCCAAGGCTTCAGACAGCCCAGGATCCTGCTTACTTAGCCTTGGATCCCCTATTTAACAAAGGCAGCAGAGACCCGGCTGGAGAGAAGGCGAGCTTCCCGGGCGAATGTGTCCGTTTCTGCCCGGGAGGGCCGAATGGCCTGGTAGGCTGGGAAATGCTGATCTAGGCTGCGGGGCCAGCTGCGGGCAAGTCAGTTTCTCTTTGTGTCAGTTTCCCGAGTCCGAGATCATCCACCAAAGCAGCGGAGAGATTTGTGGAGAGAAGCCGATTTCTCGGATTCCAGCCCAAACGATTCCTCACCGTTTGGGGCCTATGCCAAAACGGTTTCCAGTCCGTGGTGACCCCAGCGCCCCCAGCAGCCGTCTCCTGTGCAGACTTAGCCCGGCTCAGGGGAGGCTCTGTTCTCTCAGAGTGAGCCAGAGAGCAAAGGAGTTGGGGTCAGTACTCAGAGGTGACCAAGCCCTTAGCTTAGTCAAGGAGCGATTTGAGGACAAAATGAGGAGGGCTGCCCTTGCGCTTCTATCCTCGCCTGCAGGGATCCGCTCACTGCCTTCTTCTGCACAGAGCCTGGCGGCCCAGAGGTTGTGCCCCAGCCCTTGGGGAAATCACATCAGAACTGGTGGTCCCATGACTGTGCATGAGGGTGAAGAAGGCAGCTCCTTCCAGGTGCAGGTTAGCCAACCGCTAACGCCTGTCTCTGTCCCTCCTTGTCCCAGCTGTCATCTGCCCCCTCCTTGAGAAGTGCTCCCTCCTTCCGTTTTCAATTTCCCCTGCAGCATGGCGGGGGCTTGGCCCCAGCCTGCCTAGCTTCCAGAGCTGCCTTCTCTGGAAGTGCCCTTGGTTCTGACGCCCAAAGCTATTTGCTTGCACAATGTAGGCCCCAATTTGTTGGAGATTGAGTGGAGGGGTGCACAGTAGATCCTGAGAAGTTGCCTGGTTAGTAGGGGCTCAGACCATGTCCCACCTTCTCATCTTCCTTCTTGGCCCTGGTCAGTTTCTTCCTCCAACTCCTTTCCCCTCTCCCCCCACTAGAGGGTGGCTTCTGTGGGGAGGTGGTGTAGGGGGAGGGGCAGGCATCGCCAGGATATGGGCTTCTGAGTTCTGTTGCCTCCACCCCCAGCTATAATTACCGGTTATAAAGCACTTTTATATCCAGTCTCCTCCCCGAGTGTCTTCTAAACTTTCAGCTACACCCATTTTACAGAGTGTGATCTTGAGGTCAGACAGACAAAAGGACTGACAGGAAGCTCACATGGACAAAGCTGGAGGCAGTCTTTTGAGGATTCACAGAAGGGGAGAGAGAGGGACTCAGATTCCAGAGAGTGGGCAGCGGACATCTGGGTGGTTGCACACAAGTGCAAGGCACTATCCATCTGGGTTAACTATGTCTGTATCCATGGACCCACTGTCCATGTGTGCCAGCACCTGTCTGTCAGAGAGTCCATTAAGGAGATTTCATCCCTGCCTTTCCTGTGTTCCTGTTTGCATGTTTGTGTGTCCCTTCATTTATCCTCTCTGATGTCAACAGGGGGAATTTCAATGACCCTGTGGATCCTGGAGTTGAATCTACCACTGAGTCAGCACAGACCCTCTCCCCAAGATGCTATGCCCAGGTGTGGTCTTTGGGGCTGTGGACAGGGGGACCCTGGTGGGCAGCATGTCCTTATCAGGGCCTGAGGAGCATCTGTGGAGTCCAGCCTCTTCCAGACCAGAGCCACAAAGGCCCCAGGGGCATCTGCAATTCAACCCTTCTCCCCTGCCCTCCCCTCTTCCAAACCCTGCTCTGTTTGCCCTGTAGAGGCGGGGTTGTGTTTCTCTTGTATCTGCGTGTCTGTTTCCTGGTCTTTGCCTTGATTTGTTTGCATCTGTCTCCCTGTAAATTCTACCTGGCCCTGAAAAGTGTAGCTGAGTCCATGTCTCCCCCTCCAGCACCTCCCACATGATGAACCCTCACTCACCTGGAGTCCATAGGAAGTAGAGGATGGGACTTGGCTTCTCTGAAGAAGTGGAGGGCTGGAGCTGGGGGTCCCAGAAAACAAAGGTCCCCCTCCACAGATGTCCCCTGTCTTCCAAATGCCCCCATGCTAGGCTTCCTCTGTTTTTCTCTTCTCTCTTCTTGCTTCCCACTGTACACCACATTTACCTTTCTTTCCTTTCTCTTCTCCCCGTTCTGGCCAATCCATTCCTTTTTCTCCTCCTCTTCATTTCTAACCTGAGGCTTCCCTTCCAGGCTCTCTCTCCTTGCTGTGTGTCTCATTTCATTGAGTTCCCGCTCTTTGTACACTTGCCCTCACATTTCTTTTCCTGATTTCTTTCCCTGTCCTCTTGCCTCACTTCTCTCGGGTTTCTGGTTTCACTTCTTTCCAGTCTTGGGGTAAGTGAGAGACATTGCCTTCTCAGACTTCAGTTTTAAATCACCAACCCACCACCCTTGACATGCTCTAATAGATAGGACTGGGAGAGAGGCAGAGGGCCAAGTGGGTTTGGGGGCCTTTCCAGGAAGTTGAGGGACATAGGGGACCCCCAGGTCATCCTGGGTCTGGTGTCAGCTGTGGATATGTGGATCAGACTCTGCAAGAGCATTGGTAGCCTGGCCTTGGAGGTCAAGACTAGAGGGTGTGGGGACCTGCTGTCACCTAGAGTGTCTGACCCTTAGGTTTTTTCCACGATACAAACAGTCCCCAAAGCTCACAAATGTCCTGCAGGACTGCTTTTGGAATTTAAGTCCTCTGAGGTTTGCCACTGTGTTTTGGGCAGAAAATTTAAATTGCCAGTAGTATAGGGAACAGGCCATTACAGATGGCTCCAATGCCTGGACTAGTAGGTTATCTCAAAAGTGTGCTAGGTGCTTTTAGCTTCCTTTTTGTCCTCTCAGATAAGCTTGTACCAATTTTCAATTTACTTGCCTCTTAACTCCAGCCTATTATTGAAAGATCCATATAACTCTTTTTTATTAGGTGCTCCCAACCCCAGAACAAAGCTTTCTTAAGCCCCTTGACTAGGGGTGGCTGCAGTCTTTTTGTTTTAGATGAACTATGCAGTTGTGTTCTTAACTGTAAAATTCTATTCGAGATGGTTTTCCTTTTTCTTATGTCTGGAGTGTTTTAGAACAATTAAAACTGTTTAAAGCTCATTATAAAAATCAAAAAAGAAATTCAGCTTAGAACTAGAATTAAGTACTGTCGTCACCTATAAAATGGTTTTTTTTCCCCTTGAAATCAACCTGAACTTGAAAATTTGGGGAAATATTCAATTTGGACTCTCATGGTAAACTTCAGTGAATAGCTTTGGCAGTTTTTAGGAAATAGGTTATGTTATGGGTAGTGTTTCCCCCTCTATTAAAGATACTGTTCATGAACATGGATAGTAGTTGAGTGCTGGGGGGGGAATAGCTGAGATGAGGTGGCTATCTTATGTTTTAGAGTTGGAGTGTGTGTGTGTGTGTGTGTGTGTGTGTGTGTGTGTGTGTGTGTGTGTGACCTCTGAGATGCCCTGGCTTCCCTGGTACAGTCAAGTCCCTGTCAAGTCCCAGTTTAGGAGGAGATTTCCCCCTCCTTGACCTCTGAGCTGCCAGCAGCATTGGTGAATGCTTGGACTTGGCTTCTGGCTTTTGACAGTCCTCAGTGATGTCAGTTAGTGGCTGATTAACAGCTACAAGGTCAATGATGTTGCTACACTGGATCACTCTGTGTTTACTGGTTTGGCTCTTCATTTACTTAGATCCCTGTTTCCCTCCAGATGGACCTTGATGTAAGAGAAGGGAGCTTATTGGGTGCAGGAGATACTTTCCCGAGCTCTTTTTACTTAAAATCCATCTCAGAGCCCTTGTAAAACCTGGGACTCAGAAGCCTTCTCCAGCTTCTTTATTTCCCCTGAACCAACTTAAAGCTGCTTGTTGATTGCAAAACACTCCAAAAATTCCAGGGAAACTCCTTTATAACAAATCCTGATACACTAGAGTGAAATAAGAGGGTACAGTGGTCAAGTCTGCATGTCAGCCTCACATTTTTGTTTGTTTATTTTTTTCCCCATCTTTATTGATGTATGAGTTGCACCTTCTTAAAGAAAGGGTTTTTATCATGGCAATGGTTGAGTTTTGTCTCAGTAATCTGCAGATACTATTAAAAAAATGTTTTTTTAAAGTCCTTAGCCCTTGAATCAGATTGCTGATTTAAAAAGTATTCCCCCCCCCCGAGATCTAGCTTTATTAGAGCAGTCCTTTTCACTTTTAAAGATATTTGTTAAAAGGAAAGAGTTTCATTTTAAAAAATCTCTTTAAATTTTATGCATTTGGAAATGTATTTTCTCCCTAGGATCTATCTTAGACCTCAGCATCATGTATATAATAAGTTCTGTCCCTGGTATAGTTTGAGGTCTTCATATATTCCATTGTTAAAAAATATTATAAAGAAAATGCTAGTAACTAAAGGAAACATAGTATGGAGATGCTTGCTATCAGTAGCCCAAATGACTGGCTGAAGATGGACAAAGGCTAAGGTTAATTTTAAAAAGCAATCTGAGGTGTTCATGTAGCCTGCATGATCAGACCCCAGGCTCAAGATAACCAGCCCGCAGCCATTTCTGATCAGAGGGACTCTGGGTGCTCAAAGCAGTGTTTCTACTCCTGTGTGACTGGTTCTAACCACTTTCTCTTGCCTTTTGTTTCTGATCTGTTTCAGGACATGGAGGAGTGAATCAGCTTGGGGGGGTTTTTGTGAATGGACGGCCACTCCCAGATGTAGTCCGCCAAAGGATAGTGGAACTTGCTCATCAAGGTGTCAGGCCCTGCGACATCTCCAGGCAGCTTCGAGTCAGCCATGGTTGTGTCAGCAAAATCCTTGGCAGGTAAAGGCAGATGCTTCAGGCTTCCCTTGATTTTTCAAATAATGGCCTAAAACATGACCCAGAAGCTGTCCAATGTGGCAGTGTCATAGTGAGAATCATGGTGGCACTTCTCTCACATGCATAGCACTTTGGAGTTTGCAAAGCCCTTTTGAGGCCATTCAATTCAAAGTAGCCCCAGGAAACCCCTGTTGTGGAACGGGGTGACTCAGATAAGAGGGTGACATGTTTTCTGAAAACCTGGTGAATTATTCCAAAGAACCCAGAAGTAAGAGGTTCTTGAGAATGTCCCCTACACATCTTTGGTGAGCTCAGGGCCTTAGCAGGGCTGGGTGGAAAATCTACAAGTTATAAAATTACATAACCAGACTTCAATGTTTCATTTTAATGTTTTCAAAAAGCACATTCCATTTTTAAAAGTCAGCTGTCATTTTCAGTTTGGGGTTATCATCTACCTTATTATTTTGGGCTGTAGTGTTTTCCTTCTGTATGTTTTGTTTCCTTCATAGTGACAGGCATCCTAAATATATATGAACTTAGAGAAGGGGAAAAAAAAAACCCAAACAAACACTAACTCTCAAATCTGACATTTGAAAGGTGCCACTTGACCCGGCGATTTGCTGCAAGCAAAATACTAACAATGCCAATTCTCCCAGAGGGCTCTGCAGCCTCTTAACGCGCCTGTTTTTTTTTCTCGGGTGAGATGGTCCAGGGAAGCTTGTTTTGAGATGAGGAGACAAATCTACAGGGCGAAGTGACTGACTCAGGTCCATCTAGCCAGTCAGCCAGCACTCGGGCTGGGAAGAGGCCTTAAGAACCCCAAGACCATCTGCATCTCACGGTACTCCCAAACCAAAGCCGCAAGTGTGTTTCCAGGCATGTGAAGTTGTTATAGGTCTGCCCTGGCAGCCAGGAACATTCTCGGGTTTAGCTGTCAATGCTCTCTCAGGATTTCTCTTGCCAGGTCAGAAAACAACCTTTGGCCTGTAGCTTGCGTTACGGTTTGAGAACAGGCGCCTGAATAGAAAATAAATCTTTTGAAGTATGTCAGTGCCATCCTGATTTTCTGCTTACTCTTTCCCTTCCATCGGCTGGAATTTAAGACATCCTCTCATATGGAGGGAACAACAGTATTTAACCTTGAGGAGACTTGCTGGAGGCCGAGAGAAGAGGTTTCAGGGCCAGGGGTATGGCAGCCCCTTTAGAGAACATATCCCCCTGTTTATTCCTTATGCCCCTGCCCGTCCCAGGTCACTCTAGCCATGGAGGCTGTGCACTCCACTCCTGTTTAGTACTCAACAGCAAACGAGCCCCACCCCGAGTTCAAGGAGAAGGTCAGGACATTAGCGTGGTATTTTTGTTAGATGGTGATTTTAGGCAGGAGGATGAGAGTGAAAGTCGAAGGAAAAAGAAAAAAAACTAGCGAAGAGGGAGATAAAGAGAAGAGAAAGAAAAAACAAAACAGAAAAGAAATGGACTGATTTAAAAAGAGAAACAGAAAGAGAAATGAAGACAAGATAGAGAGAGAAAAGAAAAATATTTTAGACCATCTCTGAGCGAATCTTAGATATCTTCTTGGGAAGCCTTCTCATTGTACGGAGGTAGAGAGAAAGAGAAAAAAGAGGCCCTTCCTTTGTTTTTGCTGAGATGTCTTTGCTGAGCCGACATTTTGCTTGCTATTTGAAATCTTCTCAGGGCAAGATGCTGAGCCCTTCTCAGAGGGGACACCCAGATGCCGGGTCCTCACGTTCTGGTGCCCGGGAGCCCTCCACGTCTTCCCTGGGGGACTGAAGGAGAGAGACAGTGACCCTCCCAAGCCCAGCCGGCAGCCTCCCGCGGCCCGGAATAGATTTGTCACTAGGTAGAGTGGCACTCGGAAGTTACGCGCCGCTCCGGTGCCTGGCCGTTTAAGTTGTCAACAATAAATTGGAATTTCATAGCTCATTATTTTCATAACTAAGAACCACAGTGGACAAAATGTCACTCTAATTAGAACTGCCTTTTAAGAAACAAGTTCAGCCCTAAAACAGTGTGACTGGGAATTTCTGAACTGGGGTTGTTCCATCCACTGATTTTTTTTTTTTTTTTTGGTCACCGAAGAATTTGATGGGCCCACACAGGGTGACAGATTGTCGAGAGCGTGTGGTGTGTGTGTGGCACTCGGAAGTTACGCGCCGCTCCGGTGCCTGGCCGTTTAAGTTGTCAACAATAAATTGGAATTTCATAGCTCATTATTTTCATAACTAAGAACCACAGTGGACAAAATGTCACTCTAATTAGAACTGCCTTTTAAGAAACAAGTTCAGCCCTAAAACAGTGTGACTGGGAATTTCTGAACTGGGGTTGTTCCATCCACTGATTTTTTTTTTTTTTTTGGTCACCGAAGAATTTGATGGGCACACACAGGGTGACAGATTGTCGAGAGCGTGTGGTGTGTGGTGGCTGTGGCTTTCAGAGGCTGTATGGCAAGGCAGGCAGAGTCCCTGGGGCAGGCAGAGTCATCTCGGGAAGGTGGCGGTCTGCCAGGAGTATGGGCATTCAGTCCACAGAGCTCAAGGCTCTGGAGGGGCTCGAGGGGCACAGCCCGGTGGCATGTGAGACCCATTTAAATCCACCCAGAAAGCTGGGCTGTTGTCTTCTTTCACTGGAGCCTGGCTGGGAGGTTCAGGCCATTTGGAACTGGGTCGTATGTTACACAGTAGTAAACACTCAGAGGATTTTAATCCGCAACACGTGCTCTTTATGTTTTACAAAGCTTTTTCTTAACCATTCTGCATTTCTGTCTTCAGAACAGCCCTGCAAGGTAGGCAGGGCGAACATCCTCCCCTTATTATATAAACGGGATAACTGAGGCCCAGAGAGGTTGAGCTGGTCAAGGTCACACAGCGAGTTAGTATTAGAGCCACTGACTGGCACCTACACCTCTTTACTCTCAAATTAATGTTCTTTTCGCCGAACTGCACTGTGTGTTAGTGGCTATTGTTCGTCTTGTTATGTATAAGCCAAAGTGCTGCGTGCCTGTTTTGCTGAGATGAAAGGGTGGTTATTTAGTCTGACACAGTTGCCAGTTGGGGTTTTCTGGAGTGACAGGGCTACCTTCTAAGTGCCTGGCCCATGTGTCGGTCAAAAGGAAGACAGAGACCTCTTGTGTCAAGACCATAGCCTCCTATGGTTGGCCGTGTTAAGGTGGGATGGATGGAGAGCCATGGGCACTGCCATCCACAGCCATACAAGCAGGACAAGTGCTGGGGGGTGAGATTTCATCCTGCCACCCTCTCAGAGTTTCTGCATGAATACTGCAGTCCCATTCAGCTAACGTATTTGAGCGCAGGGTTGTCTGTGTGTCTGAACCCCCGCCCCAGGATAGTGCCTTGTCTAACAGACCCTCTGTGACTGTTGATTGAGTGAGTGAATGAGTGACAAGATGCATATGGAAATGCCTGGTAAACAGTAAAGCTGTCTACAATTGCATGGGATCATTATTAGTAGTATTAGTATTATTTTAAGTTTTACAACTAAAGCAGCAGTTTGTTCTAGTGCAAAGAGCACTGGATTCAGAGTCAGGTTTGAAAGCCCAGGACTGCTTCTAAGTTCCAGAAGGGAGTTGGCAAGGTACTTGATTTTCTGATCATCGGTTTTCCCTTCTATAAAACCATGCTGGCCTCTCAGGATTGGTGTGAGGATGAAGATAATTCAAGGAAGACTCTGTAAACTTTAAGGCACTCTGACTAAATAATGAGTTGTTGTGTTGATAGTAACAGATATTTTTCTATTGTAAAGTTGAAAGGATCTGCCAAATCTGCAGAGATTGCTGTGTGCTTTGATTTTAGATACTTTTTTTAGACTTTTGGCAAAAGAGTATTTTCTTGGATATTTCTAAAACCTATTTGTGACTAATAACACATTTTTAGCAATTAGAGAATGAAAGAGCACAGATTGAGTTTTGCTTTATGGTCCAAGTTTGTACATGACTCACTCTTCTTAGTGAAAAACAGAATTTGTGCATCCACATCACTGGTCCCAAATTATTTCATCTGTTTCTAGAATGTTCACTAACTTGGCCCTAACCAGACTTACCCAAGCTGAGAAGCATCTCTTTAAATGTAACCAGTCATTGTTCTGGGTTACCTTTCCCACCCATCACATGGGAGAATCACCGCTTTCCCTTACCTATTATAAACTCTTGTTAGGTTTAAAATTTTCCAGCAATTTCTAAAATGTCTTTTTCATTAAAAAATTTTTTCAACTGCAAGATAATCTTTGCAAGAGGAAGTCAAGAATTCCTCTGTCAATGTTGAGAGAGATGTCCAGTGAAGGCTCAGATTCAGAAAAGGAATCAAGTAATTTTTCTCCCCTGAAATATTCTTTCATGGCACTCTTCCCTGGTCTCGGTTTTACTGTAAAACTCTGACATCCTATTTGCATTAACAAGGAAGAGCTGATAGCATGGAAATGTCCTTGGAAACAGTGATTTACCTCAGGGGCGGTCCCTGGAAGAGCTGTGGTGACTTGTGGTTGGGTGTTTTTGTTTGTTTGTTTTTCTGATTGCTTGGATTTTGACTTATACGTAACTCATATTTCTAGCTAATTCTGGAATCCAACACTCTTTGTAATTTTACACCAGGGTTCTTGTTTATCTCTTATGGAAAAAGAAGTTGCACTTTGGGGGACAGTTTCAGAGACTGAGTCTGCTAGGGGATGGGAGAGCTAGCAAATTAAAGGCACAGGGCAGCTTTCTGGGGAAATTGTAGCTCAGGAGGCTGGGCCACAGTCCTAGTTTGGCCACTGGGTCTTGGGTGAGCCTGGGCAAGCCATTTAACCTCTATGGATCTCTGTTTATATCTGTAGATGGAGACCTATTTTTTTATTCGTTCACTCATTCAGTCATTCAAAACTGAATTCTGTGCTTTAGAAATTAGAAATTCAAAATTATGTGCTTTAGAAGTGTTGTGGGGATCAAAGGGGAAAACCAACTTGAAAGATTTCTGTAAACTGTCAATGGTAGATAAATGTGACAGAATTAATTAATTAATTAACTAATTAATTAATGCAGAGCATTCCGACCAGCGCTGTCCAATAGAAATGTAATGTGAGCCATGCATGATATTTAAAATTTTCTAGTAGTATAGTACATTAGAAAAGGAAAAAGAAACAGGTACAATTAATTTTAATTCTATAGCTTATTTAACTCAATATATTAAAAAGATGATCATTTCAATATGTAACCAATAGAAAAATCATTAATGAGATTTTTACTTTTTTTTGTACTAAGTTTTGAAAACCTGGTGTGTATCTGATACTTATAGCACGTCTCAATTCAAACAAGCCACATTTTAAATGTTCAAAATCCACATATGGCTAGTGGGTACGTACTGGACAGCACAGGTCTGGACGTTTCCTGGACAGAATAATCCATTATTTTGTTACCAACACCCATTTTCCAGGTCTCTCATGGCTAAGCTCCTCTCTCCTTGGGTCCTAGGTATTATGAGACGGGGAGCATCAAGCCTGGGGTAATTGGAGGATCCAAACCAAAGGTTGCCACACCCAAAGTGGTGGAAAAAATCGCTGAGTATAAACGCCAAAATCCCACCATGTTTGCCTGGGAGATCAGGGACCGGCTGCTGGCGGAACGGGTGTGTGACAATGACACGGTGCCCAGCGTCAGTTCCATCAACAGGTGAGGGGCTGGTGCCTGTGGGAGGCTAGGGGTCTGGGGTGGGTGGGGATATTGGGGGCTCTGCATGTGCCTTTCCTGAAGATCCGGTCTCTCCTTTCACCAAGTCTCCATAGGGGTTATCAGACAGGAGGGATGCTAACGGGGCTGAATGGATCGCTCTATCACCCTCTCTTCTCTCCAAAGTGGGCAGGCGTCCTAAGTCCAGGGAGAGGAGGCTATGCCAACACTCTGGCTCCTGCAGATTCTTCTGAGCCCAGAGTCACTTCCATCACTCCCTTCACCGCTTGCCTCTGCATGTGAAGCACCACACAGTGAATTGTCCTGTTAGGCCTTCACAAATGTCACTTCCTTGCAAGCCCATCCTCAGGGTTGGCGCTGGCCCACCTCAGGGCTTCCCAGGAGGAAAATCCCAGCCTCCAGTTTGCGCAGAGTTTGAGCTATTGAGTGTGGGGAACAGAGCCCGGACTTGCACTTGAGAGATTTTAGCTCCTGTGCCAGCTCTGCCACAAACTCAGTGTGACTTTGACAAAGCTATTCCTCTCTCTGAGAGCCCAGGACTTTGGTGGTGCTGATATGGGTCTGTGATTTCCAAGAGTGACATCCAGGATGCTAAGATGCTGTGGAGTTAGGGGGTTGCCCTCTCCCCAGTTGCCCCGAATCTCACCGGTGGGGAGAAAGATCCAGAGAAATACCATGAGTACCAGCTGGGGATCTTCTTGGGAGCTCCTTCTTTTTTCCAGTCTGGTCCAGAGTGCATCCAACAGAGCTCTCAGAGCTTCAAAATTGAATTCCTGAAGGAAAGTTTTCTACCGTGGATGGTGCTGTCTCAACTCCATTGAAACCCATAAAGTCAAGGATGAAGTTGTGAGATGACAGAAATGATTGGTTGTTCTCTAAAACCCACAAAGAAAAAGGAAGCCAGCAGACTGAAACCCTGAACAGTTCCCATTTCTCCAAGGCCACGCCCTGCTCTTGTCAGTGCAGAGCCTGTCTGGGCATAGGGGATCCCTCACCCCCAGCAACTGAGGTGATCAGACCAGCTCCCCTTCTGGTCCTGACATTGTTCCTTCTGCGATGACTCAAATGCACAGAATCACTGTGTGATTTTCCGTGTTGGTGTCTGGAGTCCTGCTATTTCATAAAACATTAGCCTGTTTTTTGTTTCTTCTCTCAGCAAACCTTTACCTTGGCTCTGACGTCCTTCAAGGTGCTACGAAGAGAGAGGGGAATCAGGCATATGGTCTCTTAGTCTCTGTTCTAGAGGGGCTCTTTGTCCAGGGAGGGACTTTGGCCTTCACTGAGAAGTCTGGACAGCCCACCATAGGTACAGAATTGCTGGAGAGGTAGCAATTATTGTGGTGGGTTTGAGGGGCATCACTCCTGTTCTTTTCTGGCTTATGAGTGGCTTCATGTGCTTTCTGAGTCCGCTACTGCCAGCTCTTTGAAAGATTTCCATGACACAAAGCAACATGACTTTTCTGCCTACCTGTGTCTCCAAAAGCCCTAACGTGGAGTGAGGACTGCTCTGCTGAGATCAGTGAAGGAGTAGTCAGCCTGCTCTGCAGAGGAGCCTCTAGCAAACTGGTGGTCAGGCTCTGGAGGCCCCGAGATTTTTCAATCTAGGTTATACGTGTGGTTTGAAAGATACCTCAGGTTGCCCGTGGGGGTCACAAACCTTAATGCCAATATGGGGTCAGACAGATGATGCAACAAGGGAAGCGGCCCAGGCATAAGGCAACAGGGGAAGGTCGGTCTGTGGCAAACTAGGAACACAAGCTCTGTTGAAGGGGCAGTTGCCTCTCGGCTGTAGCTGAAAGCTGCCAGGAATGTGGGCCTGGTGGCAGCCAGATATTTTTTCCGTTCTTAAAGAGGAGCCAGAAACTAGGACTTGTGTGTGCACGTATTTGTACGTTTGTGTATATGAAATCTCTATATCTTTAAACAGTGACAACTAACGTCAGTGAGAAAATGCCTTTGCGGGACAAGCATAAATCATTTTCAGGGCCCCAACTTCTATCTTCTGTCATACAAGGAGAAAAACTGTTTTGTGATGAAGTTATTTTAATGTACTTTAGAAAAATAGAACTAGCACTTGAAACCAGTGAGTGTGAACTTTATGAACTATCCTCGTCATTTATGGTAAAGAACTAATATTGCTTTATAAAATGAGTCTAAGTCAAAAAGTAAGTGATTTGAAAGAAACATATGAAGCAAATAGAGCACCGTGATTACAGATGTGGTGAAAGCTATGAAGGGGGTACTTGAAAGAGTGTCCAGGGAAATCATGGCTCAACTGATGCTTTGTGCCCAGAGCTGTGCTGTGTGGAGGGTCAGACTGCTAGTTGCTGGGGCCATGGCTAGCCTCAGGGGCCTCCTGGGTGTCCCAGGCCATAACGGTGGCCCGGTGGCTCCACCGGCTGTACCTCTAAGGTGCTGCCACATCTGTGGTCTCCTACAGCCCTCAAAGCTTAACTCTCTCCTGTGACAGGTATAGAAACTAAGGCCCAGATGGGGAGTGCACAGGAACAATGATTTTGAGCTAGAGGTGGGAGTAGAGCCCAGGTTCCCTGATGGTAAGAGAAGGGATGTTTCTTTCCACCACTCTCCAGTAGGACTCTGGCAGGACAGAACTGAAGATCTGTGAGGAGAGAGACAAGGAAGGGCAAACAGCCATCCCTACTGCATTCCCATTCCACTGCTGAGCCTCACAGCCTGTGCGTTTTGCTGCCTGTCTGCAGGCTTCCTCTGTGATCTATAGCCCTTTCCTGTGCTCCTCTCTGGGGCGCCTCCCGGGAGCAGTCTCTGGTTCCTCACCACATTCTTCAGTGAGAGCTCTTTGGTGTCTTGAGCAACAGACTGCGCAGGGCAAATAAACTAAGTGCGGAACAGTCTTGAGTTGCTGTATCCACCCCCCAACCCCACACCCACAAAGCCTGAGCCATCCCAGCGCACAGTTTTATTTTCCATATAAAGATCCCACTGCATTCAAACAGATGCAGCGTCTAAATGACTGTCTTGCAAATGTTGTGTAAGAGGGTCCATAGCTTTCTCTCCCAGCCCCTGCTTCCCCGGGAGGCAACGTCTCACTATTCCAATACTTCAGACATCTAGGGAGGGAAGGGTGTCTGGATCTATAGCTACTCTGGTGGCCACAGGGCCGTCTCCACCTTCCCCCGCAGAAGTGTGTGCCTTCCTGCTGCCTTCTGGGGATCCTGCCTGGGAAACCGTGACTGACATGGGGTGAAGCAACACTGAACCAGTTCTGCTAGGCTTGTGGGAGATTCCCTGGGACACAAAGCATCACGTTTATGTGGCTTCTTAAGGACAAATACATGCTGGGGTGTTGCACAGCCTGCATGAAGGTTCTTGGAATCCAGCCTGAGACAGCTGGAGGTGACTGTCTTAGAGCTGACCCCAACACCGGGTGGAACGGAGTCTTCCTTCTTGGTCTGTTCCAGTCCCGAGGCTCTAAACCAGGGGCCGAGTGACATTCCCAGCTTAGAGTGGCAGCTCTATTTAGTACCAACCAGTGGTTGTCCTGTGAGGATGCGGGGCCAGTATTCTGGGTGTTCTGATTTTTCAAGAGAAGCTAGAAATCCACGTATTTATGTAAACGCTACCAACTTACCAATACTGGCAACTAATTCAAATGAAAATAAATATACTGTGCAGGCCAAACAAAACTTGCTTTGGATGTAGCCAAAACAAGGGATGGATGTGGCCTTGGGATGACCATTTGTAAACCCTGCTCTTCATCCTGACTTGGGCAACAAGCCTTCTGGGCTTGTTCATCCCTTCCCTCTTTCTTCTCCGCATCAGCCGCAGGTGTGAGTGTCACCTGTGGATTCTCTCCCAGCTTGGCCTAGTTGGTCTCTTGGTTTCTGGATTCTTAACACAGCTGATGGCCCAGGATTCTTACTGCAATATGGCAGTTTGATCAGTGAGGTAGACGTGGGTATTTCTTTCAGTCTTATAGCCCCATTTCTTTTTCTAAGGCCCCACGATTTTCTCTTTCAGTGGAATTTTGTATGTGGTGTAGGGGAGGTGGTGGCTGGGGTGCGGGTGAGAAGACCTAGCCTTTCAAAGCAGCAGGGGTGATGTTGAAAAGGGATCCTTACAAATGCCAGTAATGTCTAAAGTTCCTCGGACTTTGAATCTTCGGACTCTAGATGGATTTTGAATCCAAATAGGCTTTATGCCTCATACAGGCAGTATTTAGCAGAGGGACTGCTTCCTTTGAATGTGGCTCAAAGAAAAGTGCTCGGGCATGGGAGCTGACTTGCTGTGGGACCTTGGGCAGGTCATTTGAGCACTCTGGGCTTTAGTTTCCTCATTTATAGGAATTCTTTGATTGCTGAGCTTCCTTCTCCATTGGACCATCTAGGATGATCATATGGCATTCAAGGTCATGCTAATGCTCAGCAAAGTAAAGGTTGCACCTCTTAGCGCTGACTGTCAATCAGCTCTGAATGTCTCTGGTTTAGAACTGGTCCAGAGCATGGCTCTTATTGTGATGAGTCCTGATGTTAATTTTTTAATTTTTTTAGAATTGTTATGATTCAATTATAGTCTTGTTCTTCCCACTCCCATTTCTTCTCAATGGAAAATGATGCTCTTTGTTCTTTTCTTGGCAGCTGCTACAAGCAGATGGGCAAAATTTCTATCTCTGGGGATGGGTTTGGAGGGTTCCCTAAGATTCAAGTCTTCCTTATAAAGGAAAGCCCCACTACAGCCTTAAAATAGGGTATGGGGATGGCTACCTTCCCCTCCCCAGCTCCCAGGGGGATCCCATGTGTTTTTAAGGCATTTGTGGAAAATATGAACCTTTAAATGTTGAAGCTGGTCATTAATCTTTATGAAGATAACAGTGAAAATAACAACAGCTAACATTTATCGAGAATTTACTAGGCAGCAGCCACTGTTCTACGTACTTAATTAATTTAATCCTTGTAATAACCCTATGAGGCGGGAATGATTCTTAGCTTCATTTTGCAGATGAAGAAATTGAGGTACAGAGGGGTAAGTAATTCACCCAACATTATACAGCTGGCAAACTGCAAAACTGGGATTCAAACGCTAGAAGTCCGGATCCGGAGCCTGTTCACGGCGCTGCAGCTACCTGTCAATGCTTTATAAAAATTGATAATGTTTTACCAATGATTTATAAATATTTTTAAAGAAAAATAAGGAAAACGTAATTTTCTTGGCTTACATAGAAAGTTAATGGCAAGACAATGCTTTGAAAAGTTAGGAGTTTATACAGGACTTCAACAGGAAATAGTTACAATCTATTAATACTTTACCATATGTTTGTATGTACATAAACCATAATATAGATAAACTATATTTAAATCTGGCATATCCGTATATTCACACATCTAGCTATATCTCTGTAGACACACATACATGTATATAGAGAAGGTGACCCACACAGAAATCCAAAATTAGGTCAGATGCTAGCTTAATTCCAGGTAGTCAAAAAGACTGCCTCAATCCCAGGTCTTTGTTAATACGCTCCATGTTTTCTTAGTCAAAATAAATTATTTGAATATTGGAGAAAACAAACAAATGCTCAGTATATTTGAGGCAGCACATATGCTGACTCATCAGAAAATGGCAAAAGGCCCCTATGCTGAGCTCAAGTGGCCATGGCTCCAGAGGGCCTGTGGCTAGGCTGTGGTGTGAACAGAAACGTCCATTCCAGGCTATCAGCTGAGGATACTGAGCACCCTCGGCGCCCAGCACTGAGCTGTGAGATCACAGAGGTCAGGGGCCCCGGCCCAATGAAGTTCAGGAGACACTTCCGTTCTCCCTTTCCCTGTGCACAAGCTGGAGACCAGTGCAGCCTGAAAAGAGCTTTCAGAAGGAATGGTCTGAAATGTGAAAAAGCTTCTTATATAATGCTGAGTGAAAAGAGCAGGACATAAAACTGTATACATGGTTTAATCCTGATCTTGTTAAGAAGAAATGGATATTTCCAAATATGCACAGGAATGCTAGCATAAAGGAAATATACCAAAATGTGTTTTTAGATGTCTTCTTTATACCTGTTGTCCAAATAGTCTACAATGAGCACAAAGTACTTTCATAATTAGGAAAAACTCTAATAAATGTTATTTTAAAAGGTCATAGTTGGGGCTTCCCTGGTGGCGCAGTGGTTGAGAGTCCGCCTACCAATGCAGGGAAGTGGGTTCGTGCCCCAGTCCGGGAAGATCCCACATGCCGCAAAGCGGCTGGGCCCGTGAGCCATGGCGGCTGGGCCTGCGCGTCCAGAGAAGGTCATAGTTGGAGACTGGAATAGAACTTTTCCAAAGAAGTTGCACATTTTATTACCACCTATCCTTCTCCCAAGTGCCAGGGAAGGAACTTTCTTGCAGGCCCAAAAAGGACTTTTGGTCTGGCCCTGGTCAGCTGCTGTACGGACTTTTGGTCTGGCCCTGGTCAGCTGCTGTACGATGCATCAGGCTTGAGGTCTCGTGGAGGCCTCACATGTTGTCCCAGCTGGAAAGTTACAAACTAAGCTTCTCAGAGCCCAAGTTTCTGCAGAAGGACATCAGAGCTGCCAGGTAGCAAGGTGAAGGCACTGCTGCTATTATCCTTTTTATACACTGGACTTTTCCATAAGATTTTTTTTTTTTTCCAAAAAGGATTTGATTACTTAAAGTAAGCAAAGATTGGTCTGTTCCAACTCCCTCATTGTACCAAGGCCGTCAATGGAATGGACTTGCCCAGGGTCACAATCCAGTTCATATTAGAACTGAAGCAAGGTCTCTGGAAAGACAGTCCAGGACAGCCCTGGGTCCCAGCCCCATAGAGCCTTCCACCATTTTGTATAATTCAGGCTTCCTCTTAGCAAAGCCAAGCCAGGCCTCTCCTGGCAGCACTTTAACCCTTTCTAGTTTTGTAGCAACATTCACATCCCTCCCCCTACCCCCTTGATAATTTCTGATGGGCAGGGATGTTATTTTTCCTGTGGCTCTCTAAGGCAGAGAAACCAGAGTGTGAGAGCTGCCAGGGGACAGGGAGGTCACCTGGTTCAGTGCCTTCATTCCACAGATGGGAGGTTGAGGTCCAGGAAAGGGATGGAACTTTCTAACTCACTCAGTGAGTTCCTTATGGAGCTGAAGCTGCTCCAAGAACGGGATGCCTCTTTGTAATATTAACGCATCAATCTCTTCCTACAGAAGAGGCACTTGAGGGCCAGAGAGGGGTGCAAGTTACCCAAAGACACCCAGGGAGGTAGGGGCTGAGTTGGAACTAATCTATAATTCTTCCAAACCCCCAACTCAGGACCTGGGTTCATAACCTGCCCCCACTTCTTCCCCAGCTTGGCCCACGACCCAGCTGGATATGGGTTTCTGGCATCACTAGTTGAGATCTCTTCTCCTCCATGATGGTAAATAGCCATTTATTTTTTTTCCCAACTGTTCACAGGATCATCCGGACAAAAGTACAGCAGCCGCCCAACCAGCCGGTCCCAGCTTCCAGTCACAGCATAGGTAAGAAGAACTTTTTAAAAAAACTTAAAAATCTAATGGGCTCCAAATACTCTAAAGAACTTTTAATCATTCTTATGGACAGATAATTCTGCATAAAACACTTTGGCACACGTACTAATGCGCCTTCTTTGTCATTCTCCAAGGGCTGAACCTGGTAAATGAATTTTATAAATACTGCTAAAAGGTTTTGAATTTTACTGATTATTATGATAAATAGCTTTCACCATGAGACAGAAAATTGAAATCTAAGCCAAAAAAAAAAAATCCACTAATGGGGGTCTATAGAATGTCAGATAATTAAAGTAATAAATCAAGAAAGGGATACTTATTCATAACATTTTCTGCATCATTAGTCAGTAAGTAGTTTTGAATGTGTTTTTTTCTTCTATCAACCAGCCCTTCTACAATTCTTTGTGCACTTGCAGTCTTGAGTGAAGATGTGGCAAAACTTCCCAAACTTTCTTTCTCTCTCTCTCTTGCTTCGATCTCATGTGCTCCGTGAACTGTCAAGGGCTGCCAGTGGGGTTTCTGACACTCATGGGTGAAGTCTGAGAGTGACCATGACTCGTAAGGAGAAGAGTCATATTTCCTACTACCCAGGAGTTCAGAAGTTTCCCTTGCCTTCCCTTCCCTGCAAAGATCGTGAGATGAAAGTGACATGTGTCTACACAAGGTGTATGATTTCTCCACTTTGGATAAAGGAAACACCTCTGGTTAGTTGGGGGAAAGCTTATTCTACTATAAGAAAGCGGGCCACCATTCAGCAAGCCTCTGACGGTTCTGGCTGCCACAGGCCCTGTCAATTCCACTTAATCACACCTTAATTACACAAAGATTGTGTGCCCTTTGTTGCTCTTTCTTTGACTGAAAACTTGAACTCCCCATGGTGATGGGGGACAGGCAGAGGCCTGGCTTATAGTTCCAGCTTTGTCATTAAGTCAACCAGTGAACTGTGTTAAGCCCCTTCACCTCTGTGAGCCTCAGTTTCCCCATTTGTGGAGCAAGGGGCACAAACCCAGTGCTCTCTGAGGTCTCTGATTCTTCACGGTTGCTTCTTTGAATAAAGGTAAGACAGAATTCTTCCCTTCCATAAAATAATTCTTCATTTAGTAATCCATCCAAAAAGTGTTTGCTAAGCCCCTGCTATGCAGCCCATGGTGGTGGAGACTAACGTTATGAGGAAGGTAGGACAAAATCCCCCTTCTCGAGGGCTTCTCGGTCTAATGGGGGAAAATAACAAGGAGAAGTCTGCAAAACACTGAGATCAGGCTCAAGAAGAAAGTACAGGGTGCTGTGGGAGCAGAAGGGAGGGAAAGATCAGCTTTGTTGAGCTGGAGTGAAGAGGGTTAAGGAGAGCTTTCTGGGGAAGTGTTTGTGGCTGGGATTTCATTTGCAGCTTTATTTCAGGTCACATAGCAAAGGAATATCAAACTTAGGGTAACTGATAATATTCTTTCAATTGGGTAAGAGGAATAATTACACTTGACAGTCAGCAGAATGCCTTATCTCAGAAACGTGTATAAAATTCATATCTTATTTGTGTACAGCCCCTTATAATTTATTAACTTACTGAGGAGTAAGGAAATGGAAGCTTTAGAGAGACGAAATAACTAGCCCAAGGTCACATGGCCAGTAAGAGGCGGAGCCAGAATTGGAACCTGAGTCTTTTGAGCCGAGTGTGATTACAAAATGTTGAAACACATGTCATCGGCTCTGTCAGCAACGTGGTGAGCCTTGGTTATATGTGGTGGCTGTTTAAAGTACCGAATGACTGGTGAGATTCTTTCTTCCTCTGTTCTTTGCACCTTAACGCAGAAAAGGTTGTGAGATTTGCATAAATCTATTTTGAGGAGCTTCATCTGGTGAAGGAAAAGAGAAGTTAACGATTTCTACTTCTGTGTCTCCTAAGGAAGATCTAAAATCAAACTCAAATATGAGAAGAAAGGCACTGCTCCCTTTAGGTCTGTAGGAGCAAGAGCTGGATGTGCTCCAAGGAAAGCAACAAACAGCTTCTCAACCAATCACCACCATTTCTAGTAATTTCCTACACTTTAGAGTCAAAAGCAGCTCCACCTGCCTCCAGCTAGTTATAGCCGAAGGAAATGTGTCTGAGATTGGTCTGTAGGTTTTAATGAACCAAGGAAGAATTCCCACAGCCCAGAAATGGAAATTAAGCTGCACAGTTTGAGAGGACCCTGATGACTGACAGGTCTCCCCCTTGGATTCTGGGGCCAGGAGTTAATGTGAAACTTGCACAAACCTCCCCTCCCCCATTCTTATTTTTAGGAACTTAGATACCTGGTCTCAGTCACAATAAGTCACCAACCCACATTTCTGGGCAGAAGAAATCTAGACTTTAAGTCAGAACCAAGGCTGAGCCCTGGTGCTACGGCTTGTTAGCTAGATGACTTTGAGCCAATCACTTTGCTGTGTGGAGGCTCAGTTTCCTCACCTGATGAATGCGGATGAATAATAGCACTCTTGGTTATTGCAGGCATCAAATGAAAAGCACTTTATGAATGTGAAGCATATTATTGTTTTCCATTATTCATTAGTGAGGAGCAGATTACTATAGGGGTTGACTTTAGTTCTTGGGTTCCAGTCACCACTCTGCACCTTATTAGCTGTGTGACTTTGGGCAAGTCACTTACCTTCTCTGAGCCTTGGTTCCCTTACCTTTCCAGTGACCTAACTTATAAGTTTGTTCTCAGAATTAAATGAGATGATGCCTGAATGCCTGGCACAGAGTAAGTTCTCAGAAAAAAATATCATTATTATAAATCAATATATATATAACATAGTATGTTAATATTATATAATTAATATTAAAATCCAGGTAAAGTGGAAGGAGAAAAGACAGCGAGGAACTATAAAAAGACAGATAGTCTGCATTTGGTGCTTTGCTGGCTCTGTGTATGAGTGTGCAGATATTTATGTCTGCGGGATGGGTGGATTTGTAAGTAGGGAGTGAGCCTGACTAACGAGTAGGTCGTTTCTAGCACTGGCTGGTGGTGGGCCCCAGCTCCCCCGTTTCTCTGCTCCATCCCCCTGCTTCCTGCATCCTTGGACAGGCTGGGGTTTGAACTGGTGCCCGTGTCCCTTCTGTAGTGTCAGTTCTCTTTGGGGCTGCTCTCATGGCCCAGGTTTGGCCGCTGCCCTGTGGCGAGTGTCCTCAGTACACACCTGCCCTGCCCTGCTCTCTCTCAGTCTCACCAGCCCCCTGTAGGGGGCGTGTCTTCGTATTGGCCCGAAGGCGGGGGCCGACCTTCCTCCTCCCCGGCACCGCCCCCCAGCCTCCCGCCGGGCCCTGACCGCCTTCTCCCTCTGCGCAGTGTCCACCGGCTCCGTGACGCAGGTGTCCTCGGTGAGCACGGACTCAGCCGGCTCCTCCTACTCTATCAGCGGCATCTTGGGCATCACGTCCCCCAGCGCCGACACCAACAAGCGCAAGAGAGACGAAGGTAGGAGACGCCGGCGCTGCCCGTCGGGGATGGGCCTGGTCGGATCTGTGGGATCTGTTTCCAGGCCTTCAGTCAGGGGCGGAAGCACAGACGCCCTCCGAACACCCGTTACCTGCAGAGCGCTGGCGGCGTCTGGCCCAGCTCAGTCCCGTCCTGACCACGGGGAAGGGGCTGAGCCCTCCGGGAGAGGAAGAGGGCCCCGGCTGGGACTGGACTTCTCGCTGGCCTCCTCCCATCTTCACCCCTTTGGTGGGAAAGCCGGGCCTGGCAGAGTCCTTGGGGCCTGTGCTTTGCGGACTCTTAGAAGCCCTTGCGTTTGCAGATGTGATGCCCAGAGGGCGGGGTGTGGAGGGTATGAGCACAGCCGCAGTGTCCCCTTTTGGGGGGAGGCCTAGGGGAGAGGGAGGGGCTGGGCAAAGTGAGAGGGGCACACATGAGGTGGCAGGGTCAGCGGGTGGGCTCTCCGAGGGTCTGAGCACACCTCTTTCAGAAGGCCTTCAGTGTGGTGATGCGGGGGGCGTTGAGGAAGTGAATAATCTTCTCCTCTCTGTCCTTGGGCCTGGAAGGAGGGAGTGCAGGGGGCCTCCCTGCGATTAAATAGATGACAGTCTTCCCTGTTGGTTTTTCTCAACCCGCGGTGTGCCGCCCGGGCCTCGGGAGCTGGCTGCCTCTGTCCCGGACATGGGCCCACCTTAACCTGGGTCTCCTTTCCCTGGATAGGCTGCCAGCGGGCTGACATTAATGGGTTTGAGAGGAGAAATGACCCCTGGGAGTCTGTAAAACCTTTGTCAGGAAAGGAAAAAACAAAACAAAAAAAAAACGGGCTATAGTCTAGGGGCTGAGAGCAGGGTGACAGAAATCTTGATTCAATTATTCTGTTCCTCAGCACAATTCCCTTTCTCGGCTCCCTGTAAAGGATGTGTGTTCTCACGAGCACATGCCTAAGTACTTAAGATCTGTAACTAGAAAATTGAGTTGGCCCAGCGGTGGATTGGCCTGTGGTGTGTGGGCTCCAGGCCATGCAGGAGCTATGGCCTATGTTTGGAGCTGTGGAGTACATGGGGGATGAGTCACGGCTTCTGGAACCTGCCTCACCTCTCCGCCCCCTCACCCCCCAACACTCAGAGCAGATGTGGGAAGTCTTTAACTCAGGGTTGCTGTACTGGTTACTGCAGGAGGCAGTGGGCCTACCATCTCTGTTGGTTTATGGGGTTGATGGTGTCATCTTTTCTCCCCTTGTCACCTGGACTCACAGCAGATGTGCCCAAGCTGGGGCCCACTGTGTTTGATCATGTGGAGGGGTGGGTATGTGAGGCTCCCTCAGAGGTTGAGGGATACAGGCAGAGAGTTTTGAAGAGACAAAAACATTGACTTTGATGTTTACCGTCAAACACACAGGTTCTGAACTGGGGGGACTGTGTCACTATGTTTGTTGAGTGCTCTGTTGGCTTTCGGCCTCTGATCAGTGGTCACTGTTTAGCCTCTCAAGCTGCTTGAGAAGCTGTAAGTGGGCAGGATGTGAGTGTTGTTCATCTAGACTGCTCTGTGCTGGGCAGATCCTTCCTGAAGGCTGTGGCTCATTTGTGGTATTGACCTTTAAGAGGGACAGTGACAAATTAGGATGTGTCCAGATGGGTATAACCTGGATGGAGAGGTATTTGGAGAATACCTCAAGGCTCTAGGGATGTTTTGGTACCAAGAAGAGGAGAATGAGAAGGACTGGATTGTTGCCTTCAAATATTTGGAAGGCTGACATGGAAGGCAAGAGGAACGAGACTTTGCTGTGTGGCCTCAAAGGCCAGTGTGTGGCAGATGCAGAATAGATTTCAGCTCAGAGTAAAAAATAACTTCGTAAATATGCGAGTGGTCTACGGCCAAAGGGGGCTGCCTCAGGAGGTAGTGAGTGCCTTGTCACCAGAGGTATGTTAGTAGAGCCTAGGTGGCCATGTGCTGGGCTGCTGTATAAGACTATCAAGAATCAGATGCAGAATTGGATGACCTTTGAGATCCTTTCAGTTTTGGAATTTACGATTGAGCCCCGATCCCCAGAAAGACTTGGGAGGTGATCCAGTCTGTGGTCTGGATTTGGTGGTCCTGAAAGCTTACAGGATTGGGAAGATTGAGAGACTCAAGCAACAAGCAGAGCCCCTGCCTGCCCCCTGCCCTGCATCACTGAGAGTGGATATGGCTGGGCAGAGAGGTGGGCAGAAGTGCCCTTGCTCACATCAGCAAACTACCTGGGAGCAGTACAGTGTGATGCTCCCTACTGCCCTCTCCCATCCTCCCTCTATAGCTCCCCGCATCCTTGCATTGGCTTCAGGAGGAGTTGAAGAGGCAGAGATTGCCACCCCCTTTTTATAGGGGAGGAAACCAAGGCCCCAGGGAGTTCCATGATGCTGGCAAAGCCACAGGGCTGGTATGGCCAGGCGGTGGGGTGGGGTGGGAAGGAGTGGAGAGAGCCCCTGAGGCCTCAGCTTCCTGGCATTGTCCAGCCACCTGCTGCTCCTCAGCCCCTCCAGAGAGATGCTTTGGAGGTGGAGCAGCCTGGGGCTGGGCAGAGCCTGGAGGGTTTCAAGCAGCAGGGCGTGGTCAGCAGGCTGGATGCTGCCAAGAGTGTGGTGAGAAAGTAAGAACCAGCCACTGGAGAAACACAGGGGAAATGCTGGTGCGCTGGATTCCGGCCCGTCGAGGCTGCAGACCATGGCACCATTTTCCTCAGGAGCCATCAGCAGCCTCTGGCAAGGGCCATGGGGCAAGAGAGGCAGTAGAGGGCCAAGAGGAAGATGGCTGAGGGTCCCCGTCCCCATTTTTCAGATGAGGTGACTGAGGTTCTGCAGGGTGGAGTTGCTTGCTCAGCTCTGGTTCACAGTCATCTTCCAGTTGGATTTGGGTTTTACCCTGTGGGCATGGGCTCAGGGCAGGGGTGGGTGGTGGGAGAGTTCCATCACAGAGGACCTGCCCTCTAGACCTTGCAGGCCGGTGGGCAAGATTGGCAACCCGAAGTCCCTCTGATGGGCAGTGTGTGGGGTGATTCTGTGCTGGGAGGATGACACCAGAGAGGGAGGGCAGGGCAGGCCAGGGAAGGGCCGACATTGACCAAAAGGATCTGGTAAGGGCTCTCATAGGAAGTGGCACTTTATAAAGGGAAAAATATTTTACACGGCTTGTTTTTAAACTTAAATGAATTAAAATCTAATAAAATTAAAATTTTAATTCCTCAGTGGCACTAGGCACATTTCAAGGGCTCAGTAGCCACATGTGCCCAGTGGCTACTGTATTGGATAACATGGCTTGAATACAAATGCTTGGCACATAGTGGGTGCTCAATAAATGCTTCTCTGTAGAATGGGTCGGTCACGTTCCTGTAGAGGGTTCACAATTAGTGAGGATAATGGTGGTGGGGAGAGTCTCTAGTCTCCTCAACTAGAATTGTTTCTCTTGGTAATTTTGGCTTCCGTGGAAAGCTCTATTTGAGTAAAGAGTTCTGTAGCAAAAACAAACAAGTTAGAACACTGTTAGACCAGTAGATTGCCAAGGGCCCTTGTAATCTAGAAATTCTAGGATTCTCCTTGGGACATGTGCCTCCAATACCAGTCTTGGGGATGTGGCCACTGTGTCCAAATCTCAGATGAACGGTTCTGCGGTGAGGCAGCAGATAAGGTCCGTGGGGCCTCTGAGGGCAGAGCTGGGGCTGGTTAAAGGAAGCTACAAGGGAGGAAGATCATGGCTCAGTGCAAGGAACAGCTTTCAGACAACACCCAGGCTGGGCCAAGGTTAGAAGCATTAGCTTAGAAAGGTAGTGAGCTCCCTGTCATTGGCGGTATGAGCAGGGGTGAGGGGCAGAAGAGTCAAAGAAGGCATTTTGGTTTAGACTCCACGACTTTTTAAAAAGTAAATTTATTTATTTATTTATTTATTTATGGCTGTGTTGGGTCTTCGTTGCGGTGCACTGGCTTCTCACTGCGGTAGCTTTTGTTGTGGAGCACAGGCTCTAGGCACGTGGGCTTCAGTAGTTGCAGCATGCGGGCTCAGTAGTTGTGGCTCGCGGGCTCTAGAGCGTGGGCTCAGTAGTCGTGTTGCATGGGCTTAGTTGCTCCACGGCATGTGGGATCTTCCCAGACCAGGGCTCGAACCCGTGTCCCCTGCATTGGCAGGCGGATTCTTAACCAGTGCACCACCTGGACTCCATGACTTCTTAGGCCTGTTACAATCTGGGGGACAAGTGCTTCTGTGACTGCCTGGCATCTGGAAGTGGTTCTGCCTAGTTGTTTTCCCTCCTGCTGCTTGACTCTGAGTCCGCCATCACGTGGGCTTGACTGGGCGGGGCCGCATCGCCTGTGTTTCTACCCTCAGCCTGGCCCCTTGGCACAGGGCCTGGTGCCCAGAGGGCTCAGGAGGCTTGTGGATGGTGAGAGTCAGGCTGGGGTGCTGCCCAGGCGTGAGAGGCAGCTTCATCTCTTGATTGGACTGTCCTGTGAGGGTCTGTGGAGAAAGCTGTGGCATGGGCCTACAGTATCCTGCGGGGCTAGGGGGACAGAGCCCGGGCAGTGCCTCCCTCCCCGGAAGGCCCAGAGGAGGTCGTGGCGGGGCTGGACTTGGCGGAGCAGGCAGAACTGTGAATAGTGACCATGGGTGAAAGGGCAGCCCCAGGCCCTCTGTTCCTTTTTGGGCCTTTGATCTCTGGTGGGGCCTCCTTCCGCCGTCTCCAGGGCCCCCATTCAGGTCCCCTTGACCTCCCCCTCCCTTCATCCCCCCAGTTTGAAAGGCCCTCAACACACCGAGGTCAGCCGAGTGCGAATGCCTTTCACTAGCTCAGAAGGCTGGCCAATCCAGCACCCGTGTGGAAGCTTCTTTGGGGGCAGTGGAGGGTACATTGCAGGTGGAATTTCTGGGCACTGGACTGCCCTCTGCCTGCAGAGGGCACAGGAAGGGGCCTGTCCTTTTCAAAAGATGCCAAGTCCAGCAAGACCCTCATGGGGAAGTTTGGGGGGCATTTAGCGGGGGCTCCTGGCATGACTATGTCCATCCCTCTTTCTGGAGGTGCCTGTCTCCTCTCTGTCTTTGTGTCTCTCTCTGTGTCTTTTGTTTGGGGGTACATCTCATCCAGCACCCTCTGCCTCTGTTTATGTCCTGTTTATCGAGACTTCCTCAGTGTCTGCTTCTGTCTGCTGTTCCAGCTCTCACTCTCTTTCTTTTTCTCATATTCACTCTCTTCTCTTTCTCTCTCTCTCATGTGCACTCCCCCACTCTCTCTGTTTTCTTGTATTGGCTCTTGCTCTCTCTCTTACTAGCTCCGCCCTCCCCTTCTCCCAGGCTGGGAGCCTCAGCTCAGCCCTGCCCTGCGGACCTCCATGGGAGGCATCCTGGGGATGGAAGGGGTTTCAGAAGTTCACAGACCATGCAGGGCCCCAGGGACCCTCTGACCTTGGGCAGACCCTGGCCTTCCTCTCCTAGGACCCTCTTCTTTTACTGACACTCAGACTCTGTCTGTTGCTCCCGGACTCAGGACCGAAGGCACTGGAGCAGGAGATGCAGAGACTGCTCTCAGATTTCCCAGCAGGGACTGGGGTGTGTGGAAAAGCTCAGGATTCCTGAGTCAGGGGAGAGTTGTAGGCACCCTTGCGGCACCACCATTCCAGAGATCAGTGATCTCTGGAGACCCCCAAATAAGGTGAGGTGTTGAGGCAAGGACCCAGGCTCACAGGCCAGGGACCAGCTGGTTTGAGGACCCTGTGTGGTGAAATCTTTGGCAAGTTACTTAGTCTCTCGGAGTCTGCATTTTGCCATCGGAAAGTAGAGGGGGCACAAGTTTTGTGCGTTATTGTGAGGATAAAATGAAGTCGTTCTGGCAAAGGGTTTAGCTCCAGGGCCTGGTGGTCCTAAGTATTTAATAAATGGCCCCTGAAGGAGACCGGGGCTTGAGCGTGTGAGGCCGGTCCAGACTGAGGGCTAGCAGGCTCCCGCTGCAGTTCTGTGTGGCAGCTGAAACTGGCTGATCCTCCCCTGCCCCCCTCCCTGACTTCCTGTTTGTAACAGTCAGCCTCTCTGGGCGCCAAGGCTGAACAACAGCGCCCCCAGGTGGCAGCTGCAAAGGGAAGGGCCCCTGGCTTTCCTTTGCTTCCTTTTCCTTCAGGACCTTCACTTCAACCCCTTGATGGAAGGATAAAAGGGTTAAGCCTCAGTTTTCTGTGAAGTGACATCTTGGGTACACAAGGTGGTAGAGACCTCCAGGATGGAGGGCAGAAGGCAGAATACTTGGACCTGGGAGGGCTGGGCCTCTAGGGGTTTGGGGTCACCAACTTGGTTTTCACAAGCCCTTGTCGGAGCTGGAAGGGCCTTGGAGAGCATCTGGGACGTGTCACCTAGTCATTATTCAGATAGGAAAACAGGCTTGGAGAAAAGAAGGGGTCTGACCAGTAAAAATGACATTTCACATGGTAAAAACCCAGAAAAACTAGAGGGACAGACGGACTCCTCAGAACATCCTTGATACCCTACTGCCATTTGACAGGCCAAATCTTAGTTTCTTACCTCCCCTCCTTTCCTCCATTCTTCTCGGCCCATCTGCTGCCCCCACTGTTGAAAGCCATGAGCAACCCTGACCTGACCCCATCAGCCTATCACCCCTGGGCCTCGACTCTTGACAGTGAGCCCTGACCTTCCCTCCCTGGCCTCCCATTCCTCCTCCCCATCCCTTCTGTGCTTCTGGCCCCCGCACAGTCTCTGAGCTCTCCTGTCTCTGGGCCATTATCCAGGCAAAGCCCTCCACCTGGAATGCTGTCCTTGAGGCTGGTCTGTTGACCTGGCCTGGTTGCCAGAGCCAGTCCTCTCCCTGGGGGATTTTCAGTGTTGGGCCATTGGTCCCTCCCGACTGGCTGGGGCCCTTGGATTCATCCCGGGCCAGCATGGAGCTTTGGAGACCAGACAGACTCTGCAGAGAGAAGGAAATGACCACCACTTTGTCTTGGTCTCTCCTGGGGCTTCAGCAGAGCAGGTCCCCTCCCTGCCCTCCACAAGGTGTCCCCTGAATGTACCCTCAGGCTGGACATGTAGGGGGCCCTTCCCTGAGTTCTTTCTTTTGTCTGGGCAGGGGCCCGGACCAGCATGGTTGCTCAGAGGGCATCACTTTGAATCTGATTGCCAGCCTTCTGGTCATGCTTTACTTGGCTTGTCCTGTATTTAAAATGATTTTGAGTTAGTTACCAACATTTAAAAATAAGATTTCCCATCTGGATGTCTAACCTTTCTTGGAAAAAAAAAAAATCAGATCTTGTGACACTGGGCAGACTTTCTTACACGGCAGCAGTCGTCTGGGGCTGCTGGGACTGTGATCCTCCGGGTGCTCTGTACTCACCTTGTTCACGGCGTTTGTGCTCTAATTTTCTCTACCTGAATGCCTTTGAGCTTCTGGAGTCCTAATATGGACTCTGAAGAACACGTCTGGTTGAGTCCAGGTTGTGGCAGCTAAAGCCTATGGGAGGCAGGGCCCTGATCGAGCTGGGTGGGGCTGTGTTTGTGTGTGTATGTGTGTGTGTGTGTGTGCGCGCGTGTGCATGCGGTCAGGGAACTGGGCAGTCAGGCTCTCAGGCCGGAGGTAGGTGAGGGAGGGAAGGCAGTAGGGCAGGGCCAAGCAGCCCCACCCCTTGGCAGCCCAGAAGAACAGTGAGACGGGGGTCATTCAGTTCACACCTGCCAGATGGGTAGTCCAGGCACGGGGGCGATTAGTGGCAGTGATGCTAAGGACCCATCTCCCAGCCTGGCTGGCCACTCTCCCGTCCTTCCGGTTTTGCAGTCATTGGCACCTCAGCCAGGCAGACAAGTGTCCGAGGCTTCCTTGGTAAAGCAGGGGACTTGAGGCCAGGTGGTCAATCAGAGGGGCTCCTTGGGCCTTTCCCTGGTGCCTAGGGTCTGCCCCTTGGGTGGGGGGTCAGGTTTCGGTTCCTCCTGGCCCCTAGGTCCCTGAGTTTCACTTTGATTCAGTGACTCAGAGCCCTCGTGAGAGCCAACACCCCGCCCCCACCCCTGTTGTTTGCACACCTGCTTCACCCAGGCTTCCTCCACCCCTCCCCCACCAGCTTTTCCCACGGGACTGTGCACTGGTGTCCCAGAGAGCCCTGGGGGACGTAAAGAGCAGGGGCCACAGTGTGAGTCGGCTCTGGGGTCAACCAGAGGAGAGCTGTGCGGTCTCATCCCTGGCGGGCAGGCCCCCTGCCAGGGCTGTCTGGAGCTCAAGGTGGAGTGGGCTTGGCTTTCCTCCCCACTCCGCATGCCCTGGTGCCCTGTGGGGCAGAGAATCCCATGGTCCTTTCTCTGTCTTTGGAATATGGTTAATCCTTGGCTGGAGAATCTGCAGCTCAGGACTTTGCAACACTCCAAGTACTAGAGGCTCACGAGGCGGGGAGGGAGCCCAGAGGAGGGAGCCTGGGGCTCTGGGTTCCAGTCCTCAGTCTGTGGCTGACTTGCTGGTGACCTTGGGGAAATCCCTTTCTCTCTCTGGGCCTCAGTTTCCTCATCTAAAACAGGGGATCAAGGTTCTCTTTGGTACCAAGATTCTGATCTGCTCCTGGTCCCATCTCAAGTCCTCCTGGCATTATTTTAAACAAGTGGTTCTCAGACTTTCAGTCTTGCAACCCTTTTAAACTCTTAAAAATGATCAAGGACCCCAAGGAGCTTTTGGATTTATGTGGGTTAATTAAAATGGACAAAATTTTAAAATATTTATTAATGTATTAAAAATAGCAGTAATAACATAAATAATATGCTGTTTGAAATAAGAAAGGACAATATTTTCCAAGCCAAAACGTTTAGAGTGACATTGTTTTATGATTTTGCAAATCTCTTTAGTGTCTGGCTTAATAGAAGACAGCTGGGTTCTCATATCTGCTTCTGTATCCAATCTGTTGTGATATCACACATCTTAGAACCTCTGGAAAACGCCAGTGTATACTTGGAAAAGCATCAGAGTGAAGAAGGCCAAGAATAATTTTGTATTATTATGAAAATAGATTTGACCTCACAGACCCCTTGGAAAGGTCTTGGGGATCACTCAAGGGGTCCCTGGACTAGACTTTGAGGATCTCTGCTTCAGGCTGCTGCAGACTCTGAGCTTATCACTCATACAGAGAGGGAGAGCAGTTAAGTGGTTTTCATTAAAAGAAAGGTGCCATCAGTTTCTCCTGTTCTTTCTTCCTGAAGGCAGTGGGAACCATGGCAGGCTTCTGAGCTGGGGAGGGAGTGACAAGACATGCTAGGCTTTGGAAATCGTCCTTTAGCAGATTAGGGTGTGCAGGGCTTCTGGGTCCTCTCCCAAGCTTGAACTTCCACAGAAAGCCACAGCTACGGAGGCTCCTTTTACTTCCAGTGGAATATCGTAGGGTTTGAGGTCTGATCTCCATCCAGCAGGCTTCCTCTGGGGCCAACAACAGCTTCCTAGTGCTCCCTAAGAGCCCAGGGAGTGGGCGTTTGGGGATCCAGCCACCTCTTCCCATCCCAGCTCAGCTCTGCAGCTGTTCAGGGCAGGCCCGTGAGACTCCCACCCAGGGCATAGTTTTGGTGGGGAAAACCCCAGCAAATAATGTTGATTTGGAATGGAACAAAATAAAATGAAATAAAGAAGTAGGTTTGGTGTTTATCTTGACTCCTGGCCTTTGAGGAAAAGCAGGTGTGAAAGGCAATTGAAAAAAAGGGAGATTTTTGTTCTGATTCCACTGGGGCTTCTGAGTTTTTCCAGAATGCCAGTGGTTGGTCACGTGTGTGTGTGTGTGTGTGTGTGTGTGTGTGTGTGTGTGTGTGTGTAATTTCATTTTGAAATTTCCAGTTTTCATTTTCATTGGTACGTTTTTCATTTGCATTAGTCCTTCCTTGGACTGATGGACTGAAATGGAGGAGAGGAAGAAAAAGAGAATTTCCTAAGGTCATTTAGAAGACTTGAAAGATGCTAGAGGAGATATGCTTGTAGTGAGATGAACTGAGCTATGAGAGGAAACAGAGAGAAAGGCATGGCCCCTAGAGAGACTAGAAAAGCGGACGGTGAAAAGCGACAAAGGAGTCAGACTCTTCCCAGCACCAGCCACCAGGTGGCACCATCGACCCAAGACAGCTTAGTTGCTGTCCAGGGTTAGGGACAAGAGGGGTGACAGGACAGTGTGTACTGACCATTTCCGAGCTTGGTATGCTTGTAACTCGGTGGGGGGCAGCAGTGCCCAGGTAGGCTGCCCATTTGCCTGAGTTTCACTTCTCTGCCAGCATTTAGTCACAGCAGTGGGAGACTGGGCCATTGCTGTTGGGGATCACTCCCGTCCTTCCTCACCTCCATGGTGCAGACGTCTTAATACAAACCTTTTTGGGAGTCAAGTTCTCGGTTCTAGTCTAAGCCTTTACTTGCTGGCTGTGTGACCTTGGGCAAGTCACTTCTCTCTGAGTCTTGTTTTCCTTGTGTTAAAATGTGGATATTTGAACAGATGACTTAAGGGATCTTTTGGGCTCTGACATTCTGTGGTGTGCCAGAGAGAGCACTGGAGTTGGAGTTAAATTCAGGATCTTTCTCCATTGGCTGTGTGACCTTGGGCAGCTCACTCCCCATCTGTGGGGGCTGCAGTAACATCTCCCTCACAGTCTGTTATATGAAGTAGCAGGTTGGAAAATGCTTTGAAATCTCTTTTGGTGCTTAGGAGAGGGAGGGGTTGCTATTTATTTTTTTTCCAGGCAACTTAAGTTAGCCAGAAGCAGGTCTTCTACCATCCTCACAGCTCAGAAAGTTTGTGCCTCTGCCTGTGACCACAAATCAAAGCCTATGGTAGGTGTTTTCTCAAGGTCACTGCATCTCTGTCCTAACTATCTCATGAATCTGCTCCTTTTTTTTGGTCCCCACTGCTACTGCCTTAGTCCAAGCACCCTCTCTTCTCCTTTGGACTATTGCTGTAGCCTCCTAGTGTGTCCCCACCTCCAATGTCACTGACTTCTCCAAACAGTCCACCTTCTGCATAGCAGCCCTAGGGGCACTTCTGAAATACGGTTTGGATCGGTGACTCACCTGAAGGGTTTTCACCCTTCAAATCTTCCCATTGTTCTCAGAAAGCATCTAAACTTCTTAACAAGGTTGCTAGGCCTTCTGTGGTCAGACCCGTGCCCATCTCATGAGCCTCGTCCCTCCCCACCCTCCTCTTTTCATGCTCACCCCAGTCATACCAAACCTCATTCCATCCCTTGAGCACCACTTGTTCTTTCCTGCTGGCAGCCTAAGGGTTATATGCATGGGTTGTAGTCAGGCAACCAGGGTTCTGGTGCTGACTCCACCAATGCCTACTCGTGTAACTTTGGGCAAGTTATTTGACTTCAGTTTCCCTCTTTGTAAAACAAGGACACCCATTGTGCCCATGATTGGGTTGTTACGTGGATTGAATGAGGTAATGCATGCACAGTGCCCTGGAGGACCCCGATGCATGATATATATGTGCTCTATAAAGGATGCCTTTTATGGTAATGTGTTCCCACTGCCTGGAAACTGCCCCCCTTCTCCACCCTACCATTTACCCAGCTGACGTTCTACAACTTCAGGATCCAGCTCATGTCACTTCCTAAAAGTGAAGGCTTCCCTGAGGGTCCCTCCTAACTGTCAGCTCCCCTGGGCCCACCTGCAGCACACAGAGCCTGCCTGTTGACAAAAGTATCACATTTGTCACTCATCTCTCTTCCCTGTGAGACTGGGAGCCCTGTGCGGGCGGGACTAGTGTCTGTAGTGGTCACCATTGTGGCCCTAGTGCCCACCACAGGGCTGGTTTTTGGTAACAAATATGTACTGAATAGGGACTGGATGTCACAGAAGCCGGGAGCCCATCTGGTCCGTAGGTGCAGGCTGCTGAGTAGAACCCAGAGCCTTGCACGTCAAAGGCTTCTTCCTTTCACTCCTGCCTGACTCCATCGTCTCCATCCTCCAGCGCTGCTTGCTGTCTGGCTCCATAGAAAGGATTTCATGACAACCATTCTAGAGGGGGAGGGAGCTCTCCCGTGGTCTAAATGTACACACGCGCGCACACACACACACACACACACACACACACGTGCATAGCTCTGCATGCTGGTGCCTAGGGCCCTTGTTCTGCCTGCCTTACCTAAGCATATGTTCCAGGTGTATATAGATCACAGCCTCAAATGGGAACTGTGGCTCTAATGGTTAGCATTTACTGAGTGTTTGCCATATGTATTTTAAACTATTAATGCATTTAATACCGCCACTGTACCAGGTGAAGCTCTTATCATCCCCATTTTATAGAGTTTCAGAGAGAGATCCAGGAAATTGCCCAAGGTCACACAGCTCCACCGTGGCACTATTGGGACCAGCCCCTGGGCAGCTGGCTTCCAGAGTAGCCTTACCTGCCACCCTGGTCTGCCTCTCACAGAGTGTTGCACAGGATGGCATCAGTGGGAATGTCCTCAGCTCTCTCCAAAAGGGGGCTTTGAGCCCACCCTTTATTTCAGTTCTACCATCCCCATCACCCTGCCAGGCTGAGCTCAGGGCGACCTTGGTGCAGAGCCCGCTTCCTCACTCAGGTACTCAGCCATTTCTGAGGCTTCCCCTGACACTGCTATGCATGCTTCCCTGTCACATCCTCCAGTTGGTCACCTTCAAGTGCAGTTGGCTGATCACATATGGAGTTTACACCACAGCAGGGTAGCACAGTGGGTGGACTGGAGTTCGAGCCCAGCCCTGCCACTTACTAGCTGTGCGAGCTTTGACAAGGGCCTGAACTTCTCTGAGCTTCAGTTTCCTCATCTGTCAAAAGGGGATAATAATTCCTGCAACTCCTGGTAATTAAAAAACGTTATCTGTAGTATTTTGATCAGCTCTGGCACATGGCACATTTTAAGAATATTTAACTCATCAGAGCAGAGTTTTTACCCTGAATCCAAATTCCTCAAGAAGACCTTCTTAAGAACTTTCTAAATTCCCAGCTCCTTTGTTTTCTCTTTCTCTTGCAGGATCTTAGTTCCCCGACCAGGGATCGAACCTGGGCCACGGCAGTGAAAGTGCCGAGTCCTAACCACTGGACCGCCAGGGAATTCCCAACTTTCTCTCTTTTTTAAATGATTATTTTATTTATATTGCTAAGTCTAATGATAGGATTATTCAGGCTAGGGTCAGAAGAAAAAGATGTACACACCAGAATTTACACTGGCAGAATTTTAGCTCCGCTTTTTTTCAGAAACCAACAATTCGAGTTGTAGCTGAGGGCAGCTTGCAGAGGCAGGATGAGCCTGTCACAGGGTGGAGAGGCTGAGTTCCTGGCTCCAGTTCACCACTATCTTGCTGTGTGGTCTCAGTCAGGTCCCTACCCTCTGGGTCTTTGATTTGGATGCAATGAGCCCGGATCACCCTTCCATCCCCAGATTCTGCCCCCTCCCTCCTCCCTGCTGTTCCCCCTCCCTCCTCCATCTTCTCTGTCTTCGTTTCCTTTCTGTGTGAGACACAAACGCCATCCAGCACTTTTGAATGGGACTTTTGTTCTGCTAACATCTCTTTTCTGAAAAGAACGATTGGTCAGGTTTGTATCTTTTAAATGCTGGCACATTTCATCAGTTAAGAACCTGCATACCTCTCTCTCAAGACAGAGCTTTAAGGAGGCAGACAGAAGCAGCAAAGGGGGAGGTTTATGGCAGACAGTGGAGGAAAATCCACCCAATCTCTTTGGGGGCCTAATGTATGGTCCTTCCCTAAAATGCCATCTTTCCTGGGTGCCCCCTTTCCTGCTCTCCCTGTGACCCTAAGCATTTTCCAGCTTGACTCCAGTTATGACTTGCGTACTACTCTATAGCTCCCCACAGAATGGGGAGAGGGGACGAGTGGGACCTGTGCCTGAGTCATTTTTGCTCAAGGTCTCTTTGAGGTAGGGCTTGGAGCACAGGATCAGGAATCACAGGGCCTTGGGTTTGAGTGCTGGTGATCTTGGGCCAGCCACGCTGGGCCTGGGTTTTCTTACTGGCAAAGAGAGAGCAGAATTCCTTCCTCAAAGTCTTGTGCCAACTCAGGAGGAGCAATGTGTGAGAAAGTGCTTTATAAACTGTCAAGCTCTATGTAGGTATGGCTGTCGTAGTTCATTTCAAGTGCCTGCTCTGTGACCTTGGACAAATTCCAAGGGTCCATTTACCCTTGGAGAACTAACTTCTCCAAGGGTCCATTTACCCATCTGTAAAATGGGGACTCTAATCCTTAGATCATACAATGAATGTGAGAATTTCATGTGGATGTAAAACAACTGGCAAGAACAACTGTTTTTGGCAGTGGTGAGACAGGCTGGGACCTGGGGCCCTTTGCTGCAGCGCTGCAGTGCTTGCACCTGGACACACCTCTCCTCGAGCAACAAAATACAAAGAAACTGCCTGGGACTAAAAATAACTGTATGCATGCCCAGTTGGGGCAAATTCTGGACCCAAAAGATAGAAAGAGACCAAAAAAAACCAACTGCCACTTTTGAAGAGCCTGGAGCAAAAACAGGGTGCCGGGAGCAAAAGCAGCGTAATGCGGATGCCCCCTGCCCACACCACCACCTAAGGGGTGGGCAAAACCCCTAAGCCACCCCTCTGGCCCGACCCCTGGACACACCTCTCCCATCACCCCATGTAAGAAACAAGCTCGCCCCCTCTCGGGGAGCGAGCAAGAGAACCTGTGGTTTGTTCTCGCTGCCCCCTGCTGCAGCAAGGGCCCCAGTAAAGCCTTGCCTGAATTTCTTGTCTGGCCTCTAGTCAATTTCTATTGATCGGGGGAAGGCCAAGAGCCCTGATCGGTAACAGTGGCAGGTGCCCAGGTCTAGGTTAGTGCCCTGTCCGTTTCCTTCTTATTTCTTCACGGTGCCTCCCCTGTGAGTACCGCGCACAATAATGAAGCCACGGGCTTCTGAAGCCTGGCTGCCCATTCTGAAACCCAATCGGCCCCTTCCCTAACCTGTGCCTCAGTTCTCTTGCCTGTAAAAGAAGAATAATAATACCTACTGCAGAGGGCTCTTGAGCAGATTAGCCCGTGCCCACGCATGACCCGGCACAGAGTCGGCGCCCAGTGAATGTTTGTGATTCTGCTGACCTTGCTCCCTCCGCGCACCCAGAAAGAGGCCCCCAGCCGCCATCTCCTTCAAGCCCCCTTGGCCGGCGAAGAAAGCCGGGCCTGAGTGGAGCGGAAGGGGTATGCTCAAGGTCGCACCAGGAGTCCCCTGCTAGGATCTCTGGGGAATTTTCAGGGATTGCGCCGTGCCACCGAGCGAATAAAGAAAGCCCTTCCAAGAGGCCGAGGGCCCTGGGGAGAGGCCAGAGGCCAGACCCCGCTCCTCCGCCTCGCTCTCGGGGCGCCCCATCGGCTGGGAACGGAGGGCAACTGTCTTCCAGGAGGGCATGGGGGTTTCCTGCGCGGGGTGGCAGGAGAAAGAAATACAACCGCGTCAGAACATGGCGCAAAAAAAAAAAAAGGGAGAGCGCTGCGCCCTCGGCAAGGAGGCGGCCCGCCTGCCCTGCCTCCGCCAAGCATTTGCAATTTAATTGACATTTGGCGGCAGGAAGCCAATCAGTATAAGTCAATTGACGTGCCGAGATAAAACTAATCGGCGGCCGGCGCTCTCCCCGCTGGCACGGCCGCGGCGGGGCCGCGGGCACAGCGTGTTGGCCGTGGTGCCGCGGGCCCGGCCCCGGCAGGTACCGGCGTTGGCGCGTGTCTCGGCCCGCGAGGGGGCGGCGGGCGGCCCTCTGACTGCCGCGCAGCCCATGGCGGCCGGGATAGGTCCGTAATGAATGACTTTATTTGCCGGGGCCCTGCTGAGAACAATTGAGTTTGTTATGGTAACAACGGATGCCAGCTTTCCGGGCCCCGGGGAGCGCGGGCGCGGCGGCAGCGGGGAGCTGGGCAGCGGAGCAGATGAAGCGCGCCGAGGCGAGGGGTGCCGGCGGCGGGGGACCGGCCCAGCGAATGTCAGGAGCCCGAGGGACACTGTGCGTCCCGGAGCCGGCGGAGGAGAGGCCGGATTGCTGGGCCTCCTTGGACGGAGGTGCTGGGGTGGATGATGCACACCAGTCTCGCCTTGGTCCGCAGTGCAGAATTGGGCTGGGGGGTTCGTAAATTCCTTGCTCTCTTGTTGGACTGGCCCGTCCTCCTGGTGTTCCTGCGGCCTCTTCTTCCATCTGCTTCTGAGTGTAAAGGTTCTTCTGGCCTTGCTGAGTGATGCCCTGATATCAGTTTTTTGTCTTTTGCCCCAGTGGAAAAGTAGAAAAAGACACAAAGGCATTCCAAAGATGTGTGGGATGCAGGGCGATCCTTCACTGGCCTGGACTGGGGAGCATCCTGGCTCTGCCCACTAAATGCCATAACTCCTCCCCAAATAACAGTAAGTCACAGATTTCCGAAATCTCCTCTGATTCGATCACCCTTGTTGAGATCCACTGCAACAAATGAGTTTCTCTTTGGGATCTCTTCCTTTGGGAAGTTCTGTGACTCTGTGAAAAAGCAAAATCTGCATATATCGTGCATTTTGTGTGGAGGACCCTGTGCTGGGAAGGCAGAGATGCGTGGCCTGATGTGCACCTGGGGCTCCTGCATGGGTACCAAGCTCCCAGGGAACCACAGTTGGTGAGAGCCCCACCTACATCTTATCTCTGTCTGGGATACCCTCTGCCTCCTCTCTCATGCCTCCAAGTCCAAATCCTGGCTCAAATGCCAACTCTTTCCTCCAGGAAGCCTTTCCTGACCCTCTCCCTGACCCCTAACACCAGACAGACTCTGTCTCTTGGCGCCCACCGTGTGCTCTTCGGTGCTCTCGTAGGGTACTTTCCGATGCTTGAATTCTAATTCCATCTCTAGGCTTCTTCCCCCTGCTAGGAAATGGGCTCCCCTTACAGGGCTATGCTTGGGGTCGGAGCACCAGCAAAAGATGAATGAATGCTTGAACCAAGGGATACAGCTTAGCCAGGTGCTCCTCTCTGAACACACCTTGTCCTTTTTTTTTTTTTTTTTTTTTTTTTGTGGTACGCGGGCCTCTCACTGTTGTGGCCTCTCCCGCTGCGGAGCACAGGCTCCGGACGCGCAGGCTCAGCGGCCATGGCTCATGGGCCCAGCCGCTCCGCGGCATGTGGGATCTTCCCGGACCGGGGCATGAACCCGTGTCCCCTGCATCGGCAGGCGGACTCTCAACCACTGCGCCACCAGGGAAGCCCCACCTTCTCCTTTTTAATTAGGCAAATGGCTTCCCTTTTCCTATTCTCACTCCCTGTCCTCATCGGCTGACCCGAGATGTTTGCCGTGCAGATGATACTGTCTCAATTTGCGGTCCCCCTGGCTTGCTTGCTCTGACCCAGTGCTGCAGGCTTGGCAGGATTTATTGACCCCATTGCACAGATGAGATGAGATGTGCTGTGTAAGGTCACACAGCTGGCAAGTGGCAGAGCCAGAGCCGGCACCTGGTATACTACCATCTTTGCAATTTAAACTCTTCTAAGGCCGGGCCTCCTCCCTGGGGAGTCATTCATCCATTCACTGGCTCCTGACTGAGAGCTGGGCACTGGGGCCTCAGTGATGGTCAAGGCCTGGCGGCCCCCTTTGTTTTCCCTGAGGGAGTTCTGTCTCCCAAGCCCTAGGCCAAGCATGGAAAGGCTCTTAATCAGATGCCCCCAGGGAGGGAGTGAGTACTCCTTCACAATGGGAGGCTGCCAAGGAGTGGCTGTGGCTGTTTCCTTTGTACCTGTTTTTGTTTTTGCTTTTGCTTTTTTTTTCACTTTCAATGAAATATCCACTTTTACCTGTTTATTCTACAAGTGTTTATTTTGTGCCTACTATGTGCCGGACATTATTCTTGGTGCTGGGGACACAGCAATGAACGAGACAGACAAAACCTCTGCCCTCATGAATGACATTCTAATGAGGGAGGATAAATAAATAAGGAAAATAAACAGCATGTTGTTAAGTGCTCTGGAGGACAACAAAGCTGGGTAAGGAGATAGAGAATGAAGCCCGGCCGGGGGTAGGGTACATGCTGGTTTGTGGAGGGTGGTCATAATGATGAGATGCCATTTGAGCAGAGACTCTAGGGGAAGGAGGAGGGAGCCAAACAGATACTGGGGGAGGAATGTTCCAGAGAAAGGGAACAGCACATGGCAAGGTGTGAGTGAAGCAGGGGTGTGCTTGGCATGATTGAGGGACAGCAAGGAGGCTGATGTGGCCAGAGAAGAGTAAGTGGGAGGAGGGTGGGAGGAGGGGAGGTCAGGAAGGTGGGGCTGCAGGCCAGGGGACCCAGATACAGTAGGGTCTTGTAAGCCATGACCCACTGTGGATTTTGCTCTCAGTGAGATGGGGCATCAGTGGGTGGCAGCCCAGAACATCTAACAGGGAAGTTCAGAGGTGCGTCTGTCCTCCACCACCAGTGAGTCTCTTAACTCTGGCAGACTTCCCCTCTTCATCATCTCCTGGACCTGCCCCTGAACCTGGGTAGCCATTCCCGCCGTGCGCTCTTTCCTGGGTGAGGGCCTCCATCTGGCCTCTGGGCCTTTTCTTATCCCCCTCCAAGAGGGTCTCTACTCTGTGGCCACAGCAGCCATATGAGCCCCTCTACCCCACAACCGTTCTGTGTATGGACTGAATTGTAAGTGTATTGACAAGGGCCCGACTATTTGGAATACAGATTGAAGGATCTGGGAGGTAGCGTCTGGGGCTACTGGAAGGTGTACGGGGAGGGGGGGCAGCGTGATGCAGTGTGAGCCCCAGAAGCCCTTCCCCCACCCTCAACAAGCCCTTCATCTCAGCCCCATATCTGGCCTCAGCAATGGCTCCCCCCAGAGGCACCTACTTTATTTATTGCTTCTCCCCAGCTCCCTGTGCGCAGAGGAAAGTCCATTAGTGTGTTTGCAGACTCTGCCAGCTCTAAGCAGATGCAAGGCTTATTTGCAAACTGTCATTGCCCTGGCCTCCTCCAGAGACCTGCATGCTGGGCTCAGCTTTTTGGTTCCAAGAGCCTCCTCCCCCAGGCAGCCGGGTGGAGCCCCTGTGCCCTGATTTCCCAAAGCACAACATCTTAGCTTGCAGTTAGGAAAATTAAATTAACTGCCATGAAGGAATAAAAGCAGCACATTGGGCCACGTTGAGAGTGGAGAATGAGGTTCTCTGTTGATAGGAGCTCATTGGCTTGGCGTGAATCAAGGGAGGTGTTGAGAGAAAGCATGAAGAATCCTGGGCTGAGGGCCTGGGATCCAGGTTTGAGTCCTGACTGGGATGCTGAGTGTCTTGGTGACTTTGGAAAACTGTTTACTGCCCTCTGGGTCTCAGTTTCTAAGCTATAGAAGATGCTGCAGCTGATCTTAGAATCCATCGTAAGCTCTAAAATTCTCTGAACCGAATTTTGAGGATGTTTCCTTCGTCCAGGTGGCCAGGGACAGAGTGGTATACCCAAAATGACTCCACAGTTCTGAAATTGCCTGGAGGTCGGCCTCAGCCGGGTAAGAGGCACTCAGGAGCTGAGATACCAGGGCTCTCAGGCTCAACTGGCCTGATAGCTCTGCTATGTGACCTTGGACAAGCCGCTTCCCCTTCTCTGAGCCCATTTTCTTATCTGTAAATGGGAATGATAATCTCTTGCCCATCTCCTGAGGTTATGGTGAGAATCAGAGAAGCTGATGAATGTGAAGGGTCGGCGTGAATGTATACTTGAGGAGTGGCTATTGTTATTGTCGTTGTTACCATTTCCACACGTGCCTTACTCTGTCTGGGCGCGTACAGCTGCCAATATAAGAACATGCCACCGCTGAGTACAGAGCCCAAGCACATCAATTTAGTTATGTAAAAGGGAATGATGGTGCTTCCGTGCAGAATAAAGAGCCTCTCTTATAATTTGTGCTTTTTCAATTCCATGCCATCATAAATCCACCACTCATGTGTGTATGTCTGGTGGAAAAACACATCACAGATTTACACAAAATCCTCTTGAGTTCTTTTCAGCTGGGACAGGAGATGACACACGTTGGCAGACAGAGGCTGATCTCTGTGTATCCAAGAGGAGTCAAGCCAGTCCAAGTATATCTAACAGGTCAAGCTCTGAAATGAAGAAGCAATAAGCCAGTGAAATGGTACTATCACCGAAACATGATTGATCAATTGAATTCTATCAGAGACAGTGGACAGTGAGATTAACTCAGGCCTGATAGGTTCAATGAGTTAAAGCATGATGTTCATTTCAGCTTCATTTCACCAGTCTTTGCTTGTGAAATTGGTCAATCAATAGAGGTTGAAGATCATATATATATATATATTGGGGACCATCTTATGGGGAATATAATCTTGGTAGTTGGCTCCTGGCTGGGGCTGCCTGCCTTGGGTAATGGAGACAGAACAGGGACTCCATCAGCCCCATCGAAATGGCCTGATATCTTCTCCAAATGAAAAGTATTTTTGGATCTCTGATGATTTATCTTTTTTTCCTCCCTCTCACTTTGATCTATGACAAAACCCATACCCATCTTGGAGAAATATAGTGATTTCTCCCGAAAACATTTGTGCAATGATCAGATAGATACACTTCAAAATATGAACCTTCTTTGTAGTTATATTGTCCTCAGAAAAAAATAAAGACAGTAATTTAAAAACTCAAATGGGGGTAATGCAAAGATATCAGAGTAAATATGATTTTAAACCCTTTTATTTATTTATTTCTGCACAGTGGGGGATGGGGAGAGACTGCTATGTGCGTGAAAGCCGAAAAAGGGATGCATGCCTGAGAAGTCCTTCTAGGTATAATTAAAACGAAGCCTTTAGCATTCTTTGATCTCATTTGAAAGCACAATTCACAGAAACAAATCACCCTTTTGCTCTTCGTAATATTTCATTTGCTTTGGAATATTTTCACTATGGTGGTTAACATCCTTCCTAATTAGTGTGCATATCTCTCTGTAAGGTGGAGTGATTAGGTACTACTGTACGAGGTAATGGACTTGGACAGTACGGATTAGAGAGAACAGACTTGTCCTGTGGAAATGCATAAGGTATTACTTCCTTCCTGCCTGTTCTTTGAGGTCATCTTGATTCATTTAAGCACAAAGAAATCCCGTCTCTTCATACCAACACCATGGGAGCTTCAATACTGTGTTTGTACTGTTTGTACATCAGAGTATATGTTAGGCTCTGGATAATAGATAATAGTACCAGGCCGCTAAATGGGGAGGAAAGAGCCTTGCACACTTTACTCCCTCCCCTTCCCCCCTGTTCCTGCCCTCTAAACCTACTGACTTATAGCCATTCCCTGGTGCACCAGGCTTTTTTGTGCCTCCAGACCTTTGCATGTGCTGTGCCCTCTGGTTGGAATGCACTTCTTGCCTGCCCCTTTCTTTGGCTAACTCCTTCCTACTCATCCCTAAGACTTGGGCTTCATCTTTTCCAGGGGGCTTTTCTGGATCACCCCTGCTCCCAGTCTGGATTAAGTGGAGTGGTTTAGTGTAGGGGTGGGAGCAGTCTCTGGAGCCAGATTGCTTGGGTTTGGATCCCAGCTTGTCCATCTCTTAGCTGTGTGACCTTGGGCAAGGTGCTCCCTGTGCTCCCTGTGCCTCAGTTTCCTCATCTGCAAAATGGGAGGGGGCAATAACAGACTCGACATCACTGGGTTGTTGTGAGGATTAAACAGATAAGTTGCTTAAAATAGTGCCTGGCACAGAGTAAGCTCTGTATAAGGAGTGGCTACTACCGTTTTGTTCCCACGGCTGCCTCTGCTTCTCAGGTTTGCTTCTGCCTTTGGCTCTCGGGGCGGCTTACCATTACTGCATTGGAACTTTTCACTTGTCTGCGTCCCCCACTTGAAGACAGGGGTTAGAACTTAGCTCTCTAGCTCAGGTGCCAAGTGCAGGACCAAACACTCAGCAGGAGTCTGGTGCATGCTGCTCAGGAATGAATGGATCCATGAGGCTTGGAACAGGAATCAGGGGCCTCATGTGTTCCTAGGCTCAGCTCACCTTGGACCTGCCTTCTGGCCCCAAACAAATCCCTTTGCCGTTTCTGAGTGTAGAATCATCAGTCCTTTGGGGTCTTTCCCTCACTGACAGCCTATGACTCATTGGGTAACACACGGCACAATCAGATTCACTCTGGTCGAACCTGAACGTATTCGGCAATTTTACAATTTTGCGTTTTCCTTCCCGAGAAGAAAGATTGAGCGAAACTAATGGCTGAATAATGGTCGTTCCAATGGAATTTTCCTCCATGCCATTCTGATTTTTCTCAGCGTGCTGCCCCGGTTTAGGATGGCATTTATAAAATCACCTGGAACATCGAGTTTGGTTCTGGGCTGCCGTGGGACCTTTCCAGCCCTGCCACCCTGATCCCCAGCACAGGGCCTGGCTCACATAGATGCTCTAGAAATGTTGCGACTGAAGTTAGTTGTCTGGGCCTGGAATCCTTTCCCCTTATCCCAGCACCTTGTCCCTTCCCCTTATCTGAGGTCTGGCTCTGATGTTTCCTCCTCCAGGACCCACCTCTGTGTTGTTAGTCATCTCTGAGTTACCCTAATCATTCAAAACACCATGCAGAGAAGAGAAGCCCTGTGAATTGTGTAGAAGAATTAATGGCATTTTGTTGTTGTTGTTGGACTCTGAGCACTATGAGACTTGCTGTGTTTTCCTTTTGGTGTGTGTCACCAGGAAGCTTAGCGCTCAACTGAATTTTGGTAGTTTATCATCCTCTTGTTAAAAATTTTGTGAATTGCCTCAGCTCTTTCTTAGAATGTAGAACATAAACTCTTAGTTGCTTCACTCTTTCTCCTCTGGGATCACTGATATAATGGAGGTCACTTCCAAAGGTTTTCTCCGGAGTTCTCTGATGATGCCAGACACTATCCTGTTACTGAGTTCCCCTGAACCATTCGGACCTGCAACCCCTCAAGTCTTCCCAGGTCCCTCATTCAGTCAACAAACATTGATTAGCATCTCCCTTGTTTGAGGTTAGCCAGACATGGGCTTTGTCCTCAGAGAGCTTATACTCTTAGCAGGGAAGGGAGGAAGTACAGGCATACCTTGGAGAAGTTTCGGATTTGGTTCCACACCACCCCAGTAAATCAACTATCGCAATAAATGGAGTCATACACAGTTTTTGGCTTCCCAGTGCATATAAAAGTCATGTTTACCCTATACTGTAGTCTGTTAATTCTGCAATAGCACTATTTCTAAAGATGATGTATGTACCTTAATTAAAAAATACTTTATTGCTAAAAATGCTCACTGTCATCTAAGCCTTCAGTGAGTCATAATCTTTTTGCTGGTAGAGGGTTTGAACTATCATGAGAATGACCAAAATGTGACACAGAGACACAAAGCGAACAAATGCTGTTGGAAAATGGCACCAATAGACTTGTTGATGCAGGGTTGCCACAAACCTTCAATTTGTAAAAAATGCAATTATCTGCAAAGCTCAATAAAACAAGGTATGACTGGGATAATCCTAGAAACAGCTCAGGTTTATTGAGTACTAACTATGTGCCAGGTACTATGCTAAGCATTTTACATATATCCTCATTCAATTCTTTCATTGATCCCATGTATCATTATGTATTGTTCCATTTTATGGATGAGAAAACTGAGGATTAGAGAGGTTAAAGAAGTTTCTCAAATATCATAGGCTTGTAAGAGACAGAGTGAGGATTTGAACCTCCCTAGTATGCTGTATCACATCCATCACGGTGCTCAGCTTGACTCTTAAGACGTGTTAAAAGGTGTGCAAGTGCTCTACCATGTGACCTTGCTGTGCTGTGACCTTGAACAAGTTACTTATTATCTCTTCCACTTTCCTCAGCAATAAAATGGGGATTCCAAGAGGATGGACCTCACAGGGTGGGTTGTGAGGAGTGAAATCCAGGATAATAGTGGTGGCCCATGCAACTTGCTGAGGAGACCTAGAAGATAGGGTGATTAATTGAGCCTTGTGCTTCAGAGAGGCTGAGGCTTTGATGGGCAGGGGTAAAAGATGAGTCAGCAGAGGGAATGGAAAAAACAGTGGTGTCAGGGAGTGGCATCAGGGACACTTGGGGAATGAGGAGTAGCTTACTGGGATGGTGTTTGGGGGTGACTAGAGGGGTGACCTTGACTGGAGGGGCAGGTCATGGAGGCCTGGGAGGCTTGGGCTTTGTCATAGGACAGCCTTGGAAGGATTTTCCTGATGTAAATGATGATGACAATAGCTTATGGTGTTTGGACACTAACTTTGTGCTAAGTGTGTCACAGGAATTATCTCATTTAATCCTTATAAAAGCCCTAGAGATGGTCCTGCTTACCATTGTTCCCAGTTTACAGATGAGAAAACAGAGGGCTTTAGTCTTAGTAGCTGACCTGAGGAGTAAAGGGAAGTGGAGAGAGCACTGGATCTGCAGACAAGAGACTGAGGTCCAAGTCCCACCTGAGTGATCTCAGTTACTCATCCTCTCTGAGCCTCAGTTTTCTCATCTGTAAAATGGGCTAAGAATACACATCTCACCCAGATGTTCTGAGGATCAATGAAATTTAAGGATGCGAAAATAACTTGGCTCAGCCCTGGCACGGAGCAGTGTTCTATCCAGTGGGAGATCGTGGGGCTTGGAGAGCCTGTGTTCCCCATCATCTCTGTCACTACCCCTATATTCTTAGCTAGGGACAGATGATGCTCTCTCACTTTCAGTGGTATGTATGCAGGGCATTTTGCTGATGTAGCCCCAGAACAAGTACCCTGTCTACCCTCACCCCCACCACTTTTGTAACCCATAGTCATGCCTATCACCTCCTATGGAGAAAATTCTGGAGCCACTACTGCCCTCAGCAAGCTTCCATTGCATCAGAAACAGTTTCTTAAAGCTGCAAGTTAGCATGGTCTGAATTTGGTTGGTCTCTGCTTTACGGATTGCTTTAAGAATTAGCCATGGCAGCGATCTGAGAAGACCAACCCCAAGCTCCCTGGACTCACCTGACCCTAGCTGGAAATGCCCCAGGTCACACCAGTTCAATGTTCCCAACCTCCCTGGCTCTAGACTCCTGTGGCAGATGACCCACCAAGACCTGGGTCTGTCCCTGTCTTCACTGGGGGAGGCAGGGCTGTGAGCATGGTGGGTGCCAGAGTCCAGAAGCAGCAAACTGGCTGGAAGTCAGCCTCCTTGGAGCACTGCCAGCCAGACCGGGAGAAGACCTCAGAGCCTGGGGTAAGGGTGGGGCACGGGCGTTATTTTCACAATTTCAAAACGATTAAGGGTGAATGCAGCCCAGTGAAGAAAAAAAGATTTCTCCTGTCTCTGACTTTCTCCTGGAAGCCCCCTCCAAGGGCCCCCTCTCCTCACATGTCCATTCTTAAAGTAAGTATTAGCAAAGAGAATGGGATCTCCTGGGTAGGTTTGGCCATCATTTAGGGGTAGAATGAATATTGGGGGGTGTCCCCTGCAAAGACTGCACAAACAACCAAAATGGAAAAATAGGTTAATGCTCATTTAATACTATTTAGTTGACAAAATCTCGGTGGCTTTTGGAGGAGAAAATGGTTAGAAACAACTGACTCAGCCTCCTTAGTTTATTGATGGGGCATGTGAGGCCCAGAGAGGGAGAGGAACCTGTCTGGGCTCACACAGCAAGTAAGGGCAGAGCTGGGGCTAGAACCCAGGTCTGCTGGCTCCCAACCCTTTTCCCACTGGGCCCTGCCACTGCCCTGCCATGCTGAGGAGCAACTGTGAGGATAAAGGAGGCTGTGTCAGGGCTCTGGCTTGGGCTGGGCTCTGCAGGGAAATGGGACTCTGAGAAAGGCCAGAGACTGACCCAGTAGCTTCAGCCTCCTTTCCTGGGCTCTGGAGCCGCCAGCTGGGGCTACATCCCAAAGGCCATGATGCCAGAAGAAATTATGGAGATTCCTGTTTGTTTTTATTTTCTTTCTTCCCAGGGAGCATCTGCAGACATAAAGTACATGATGATTTTTAAAGAAACAAACCAGAACCCTCCAAGAAAAATGCAAAACCCCTGAATCTGCTGTGCTCTGAAGAAAACGCAATGGGTTTATGATCTTTTAAGACACACAGGAGACAGCTTTCTCTTGACAGATGGGAATCTGAGGCTATTTTGCTTCCTCCCTCTTTGCGTGACCAGACCCGATTGTGTAAAGCTTTTAGCTTCAAAGCCAGGTTGTGAATAACATTGGTTTAACCTGAAATTTAAAGCCAGCATTTCTCTGCTCCCCGAGATGGAGCTTCCTGCCCCTTGCTCCCCTGAAGCTAGCTTCCAGAATGTTAATTCTACGAGCCGTGGTTGACTAAGCCCAGCACTGGGTCTATTACATATTATTTGATTTGGAGTAGAAAAAAAGATTTAAAGATACCATGCCCCCGGTATACCTTTGTACTTTTGCCCATGTCTGTCCATATATTTAAGCATACCATTCACATTGTGAGTTCAGATTTTTCTTCCTGGAATTCAATGGGTCCGAGTGCTTCTGGAGCCTGTCTCCAAGGTCACATTCTCCATTGAAGTGAGGCAGCACCTTTGTGGAGGAGAAACGCTATGGAAGCGTCCATTGGAGGCCTGGAGGTTCAGACCTGTCCTTGTGCAGGGTGTGATTTTCTGGTGTTCACTTTTGTAGCCGTCTCTTTGCATGTAATCTGTTTCACTCATGCTCACCCACTGTCTGCGGTACCCAGAGATGGGTCAGCCATGTCCCTGGCCTTTGAGAACCATGAGCCTTTTTGTCAGAATATTTGTCTTGGTTGACACTTCCACCTTTACTGGTCTGATTATTTTTCAGTTAACATTTGCCTCTTCCACTGGATGTAACTCCTTGAGGACAGGGCTGGGCCAGCTCATCACTCTGTGCCCAGCGTTAGCCCAGCGCCTGCTTTCTAAGGTTGGTTGAGAGACGAATGAACAAACGAATGAATGAATGGGTCAAATGGAGGGACTGTGACATTTACAGGCCAGACCTGCGGAGTGACGGTGGTATTACTAATTTGTTTATTCCACAGATGTTCTCTGTGGAGGAGACAGAGATGAATTAATTGTGGTGTTTCTCCCCAAGGTAGCTGATAGTGCTGTGTGAGAGTGAAGGGCCCAGGGGCTTGACTCCTAAGATGAGGGAGAAAGTGGTCAGGTGGAGCAGTGACTGAGGCATGAAGGAAGACACCCTAGAGGAGGCGGCACGCGTGCGCATGGTTAGTGTTTGTCCTGGCAACAGGGCCCACGCCGATGAGGAGTGATTTACCTTCCATACGGGCTCTGTGGATCACCTGTGGCTGACAGGCTGACTCCGGGCATCACCTCCAAATGTGCACAAATGTCAATGCACCTTGCCAGTCCCTAGTCTTCCAGACCTTGGGAGCAGGGCTTAGAAAGCACAGCCTGATCTACAGGAACTAGCAGTTCAGGCCCTGGGACTGAGAAATGTGGAGGGCGATTGCCTCCCCAGCCCCCTTCCGTGGCCCCCCTCCCCCCAGCGAGGCTCAGGTGACCTCCGTGGCTATTGTGGCCTCTGTGGCTGCCTGACAGGACCCCCGCCTGCCTCTCCAGAGTCTCCTGGGGTCTCTTCCTCCCACTCCCTCTGTCCCTTTCATCTCCTCTGCCTGGCACACCCCCTCCATCCCATCCCCCACTTTGCCCTGCTGACATCTTGTCCTCTGCTCTCAGTTCGAGCATGACTCCGCTTTGGGCGACTTCCCTGACTCCTCCCCGTGAGGTCATTACACATGGCCATTTGAATATATTTCTAGGCCCTTTTCCTACTTATCACAGTTTGTAATCATATCTGTTTGTGTGAGCACTTGACTAAAGTGGGCTGCCCTTTCTAGTTTGCAAAGAGGGGCCTGTCTTGGTCATTGGTGTATCCTCTGTTTTGTGTTTGGTTTTTTAAAAATATTACCTGGTGCAGAGTAAACTCTTTATCAATATCTGTTAAATGAATGAATAAATGATCGTATATTTAGGAGTGCCCCAGGCCTTCTTAAGGAAATGACAGACTTTCTGTGCAAAGTGGCAGGTAGACTTCACCTCCTTCCCGAGGAGAGAAAGCAGGTGCAGGTGCTGGCAGGCGGGAGCAGTCAGAGGGGTCAGGATTGGGCCGAATGCTTGGAGAGGTGCCTCTTCCCAGCTCACAGTCCTCCATTCCGAGTCTCTGGGTCACCACGACAGCCTGGACACTCTCCCGGGCTCCGCCCGTGGTGCTGTGGCTGACTGTCGGAAGGCCAGAGTGGGACGCGGTGAGCCTTCCTTCTGGGAGACTCAGAGCAGGCCCCAGCGCGGCTGCCTGTGCTGAAGAATGCGCGGTGTCCTGGGGGGGCGCTGGTCCTCCAGGGACCCCCAGTGCATGCACTTGAGTCAGCATGTGCCCTGAGCCTTAACTCTGTGCCAGGGTCTCCCTGGTGACCGGACAGTGACCTTGCCCACAGGAGCCCTCAGCCAAGCCATCTCCTCAGAGCTTCCTCAGTGGAGGTACAGCTCTGCCTTTCTAGAGCTCTGAGCTGTGCACAGAGCCCAGCCTGTGAAGCCCATGGGAGAAGACATCAGTGTGAGGACCGGCTGGCTGCCAGGGAGAGGCCTCCTCCAGGGGCAGAGATGTGGAGTGTCTGAGGGGGCAGCCTGAGTGGGAGGCACTGCCCAAGGGGGCTCAGCAGGGAGAAGCCTTGGCAGGAGACGTCAGGAGCTGGCAGATAGGAAGGAGCCTTTAATAGGGTCTGGCTGGTAGGATGGGGGCTGGGGACTATAAGTGAAGTTGGTGACCGGGGAAAAGTCTCCTAAAGTGGACGTGGTCTCTCTGACAGGGAGAGACTCAGCGGGAGCACTGGGGACCCAGGCCAAGGTCAAGTTTTGGCAGGAGTGACTGGGGCCAGGATGAGTGGCCAGAGCAATAGCCAAGGAGGAGCCAGCTGAGCCTCCTTCCCGTGTGTGTGTGTGTGTGTGTGTGTGTGTGTGTGTGTACCTGTGCACGCATGGGCTACTTGGTGGATGCCAGCCAATGGGAGAACACTGCTGGGCAGACACAGGCTGGGCCATGAGCTCCCACATCCTGCTAGTCTTGGTGCCCTTGTGGGAATGATCCCCATGGATATAGGCCATGACGAAAGAGGGGTCTCTGAGGATGATGTCCCGTGGGCAGGAGCAGGGACCTGTCTCGTGGTAGGCCAGTGTCACAGGCTTCCAGAGGAGGGCCTCAGGCTTTAGACCGGGGGACATCAATCAGAGAGACCTGCTCCCTCCTTGGCCCACACATTGGGGTGTCTGGTCATTCAGTCTACAGCCAAGCTTAGGTATCCTCTTGGGTCAAAATTGATCTGGGATCCATTTTCTCAGGGGCGTCCCAAGCCACCTCTAAAGGCCCTTCCTGTCGAGGATACTGGGGTGCTCTGAGCTGTCAGCTGCCACGGGGGACTCTGCAAGGCCAGCACTCATGTGAACACCCAAAGCTGGTGTCTTTGTTCAAATGTCAGAGCCTGTATTGCAGTTGCCCTGGGTAGGACAGTTGGGGAAACACCAACCTGGGGCAGTGTCTCAGGGACACAATATCCCATTGCTTCAAGCTCCTTGGTTCAGCTTCCTTCCTCACATGGGTGGGGTTTTGACATGATGGATGAAGCCTGGGGTGGCAGTGGACTGGAGGGGTGGGGGGTGGGAGGGGGATTGGGCAAGGCCTTGGGTAAGGGCATCTGCCCGGGAGAGATCTGACACACGCTGGTTTCCCACGGGGGCTTCCCAATGGCAAAGGCAGGCCTCACCTCCGGGCCTGGCTTCCAGCAGTGTCTCAGGGCAGCCCTGCGTGAGCAACTCGGTCCCAGAGGGCCCTGGGGAATGATGGCCCTGCAGGCCATTTCCTCACTGGACTCTTTCATCCTCCTTGTTTTCTCTCATTTTGAATGGTTCAAGCCCAAAGCTCACGAAAGATATTTCAACCATTTAATTTTTAATTGATAATTTGTAGTATTTTCTTTGAAATGTAGGCATCATCACAGCGAAGAGCTAACAATACAGAACCCATAGAGAACTTAATCCTGTGCTTTCTTAGTGATTTACATTTTGTTGAATAGGCAATACATTTAAAGTTCTATAACGAAACAAAACAAAACAAGCATGCTTTGAAAAGTCTCCCTCCCCTTTGCCTCCATCCATTTAGCTCCTACCTCCGGGTAACCACTCTAAATGTTCCTCATGCTGCCTTCCAGAGCCATATATGTGTGTGTGTGTGTGTGTGTGTGTGTGTATACACATACACACACACAATGTGTGTAAAGTCTTATTTTCTTTCTTTTTTACACAAAACGTTGTATATATATTTTTTGATAAATGTATTTATTTTATTTACTTATTTTTGGCTGCGTTGGGTCTTCATTGCTGCGCGTGGGCTACTCTTTGTTGCGGTGCATGGCCTTCTCATTGCCATGGCTTCTCTTGTTGCGGAGCATGGGCTCTAGGGTACACGGGCTTCAGTAGTTGCAGCACATGGGCTCAGTAGTTGTGGCTCGCAGACTCTAGAGCACAGGCTCAGTAGTTGTGGCACATGAGCCTAGTTGCTCCGCGGCATGTGGGATCTTCTGGGACCAGGGCTCAAACCCATGGTCCCCTGCATTGGCAGGCGGATTCTTAACCACTGCACCACCAGGGAAGCCCAAAACGTTGTATATTATACGTGCTGTACTGCATCTTGTTTATTTATTTTTCATTTAACGATGAATCTTGAAGATCTTTCCGTATCAATTCACAGATGGAATCCTCTTTCCTTTTTGTTGCCATACAGTACTCTACTGTGTGAGCATACCATAACTTATTTAACCAGCTCCTACAAATAAACTCTTGGGTTGTTTCCAGTCTTTTGCTACTAGAACCTTGCATATATATTACTTCCCATGTGTGTAAGTCTAACTGTAAAACAATTTCCCAGAGGTACAATTGCTCTGTCAAAGGGAACTTGCATTTGTGATCTTGATAGATTTTATCAAATTGTCCATCACAGGTATGTGACCAGTAGACTCCCATCAGAATTGTGTGAGAGCATCTGTTTCCTTACAGCCTTCCTAACACAGTGTTTTGTTGGCTGGTCACGTGATGTGGTGGCAGTTGTCCTGGGGAAGGGCGTCAGCTCTGGGACAAAACTATACCTCCAAGGGGATCTTCAGAGCAGGAGAGGCAGTAGCACCTGGTGGTTAAGCCTCTGAGTCAACCCAAGCTCCAGTCCTCAGGCAAATCAGTTAATCTCTCTAGGCCTCAATTTTCTTATCTGAAAAATGGGGGAAAGAATGCCATCTACATAGGGTTCATTGTGAGGATTAGACACAATGATGCATGCTTCATGCAGGGCCCGGCCTGTGACCGTGGGAAGCTGGCTCTGGCCTAACCAGCAGGGCAATCTTGGCCAAAGACCCCCGCGTCTGAGCCCCTGTTTGTTTCCTCTCTCATCAGGGGAGGAGCTGGGCTTGTGGGTCTCTCAGGCCCTCTTCCCAGTCCAGGGTCTGACATGTCTTCCCCAGCAGCTTGCGTGACCTGCACTCACCCCTCCTCTCTCATGCTCATCAAAGGTATTCAGGAGTCTCCTGTGCCGAACGGTCACTCACTGACGGGCAGAGATTTCCTCCGGAAGCAGATGCGGGGAGACCTGTTCACGCAGCAGCAGCTGGAGGTGCTGGACCGCGTGTTTGAGAGGCAGCACTACTCGGACATCTTCACCACCGCAGAGCCCATCAAGCCCGAGCAGGTATGCCCCCGACTCGCTGCCTCCACACCTGCCACCCGCATGCAGGCCTGGGTGACCCACCCAAAGGCATTCAGTGGGGAGTGGGTGAGAGTGCCAGCTTCTACTCAGAGCCGGGCTTCTCGTTCTCCGCCAAACCTGGCCAGTGGCAGCATCCCACGAGGTCTGGAGCGTGTGTCTGGGGCTTCTTCAATTGCTTGCCCTGGTGCCTCCTCTCTCTGGCCGGCGGGGGGTTGTGCCGTGTCTGGCTGCTCTGCCACTGCTGTGGGGTGGTGTCTTTTCCCAGGGCTCTTTGCACAGGGTGGTGTAATGATCTTCTGGGCCACTTGAGGTGGTCTTGGGTCATCATCCTGTCAGTCAGGGTGCAGGTGGAAATATGTAAGCACCGTCTGGCCATAAACCAGGTTATGATGACACTGGTGTGTCCCCTACTGTCAGCCTTCTCGTCACGTTGTCCTGTCATGCTTTTAGAACTGAAGCCAAGAGTCTGGAAATAAGGAAGTGTCTCATTGGACAAACTCGCAGCTGGGTCATTTGCAAGAGAGGGAAGGAAGCGGGATGATCCCTTGCTGAGCAGCTCCCTGCTCTAACCTGGGCCGAGAAGCAGTCACTGCCTGTGGCTGCAGAGATGACATCAGAAAGGCTCTGCCCAGTGAGAGGCTCTTGGGGCCTGGATAAGGTCCCTCCAGTACCAGATTCGATTCAGGAGACTGTTTCCTGGTGCCCCGTCTGTGACGGGCTTTGGGCTGTACACCTCGCAGGCACGGGTGGCTCAGACTTGGCTCTTGCCTGCCGAGAGCTCCCACCTCGTGGGTGAGTCACAGAGGCCTGTGAGTAGTAAGTTTCCCCAGAGCTTGCTGGCTGGTCCTGGTGGGGAGGACTGGCCTGCTGAGCTTCCTCTACAGGCTAATTAGATGATGCTTCTGAAGTTTTCCCAAAGAGCAACCCAAAACAGTATAGGCTGCAGCACAGGCTCCTGTGGAGAGAATAGGTACTGGAGGGGACCTTGGACGGGGAGGAGTGAGCAAGGCCTCAGGGACCACCATCCTATGATAGTCTGGCTGTCTCTGTGCAGTTCCTATGAGGGCTCTCACAGACCATCTAGCTACTTTGTTTTCAGATGGGGAAACTGAGGCCCAGAGAGGTAAAGAGACTTGTCTAAGGCCACCCAGCAAGTCATGTATTCACTTAACAAACACTAATGAGTGTTTATTATGTGCAAGGCACGGAGCCAGTCACTAGGTACATGAGTGAACAAGACAGGCTTGGACCTGCCCTCAGGGAGCCTACAGATGTGTAGAAGAATCACAATAAAGAAGGATTACTCAAAGGGTCACGGATTACAGATGTACTAGGCGCTGAGGAGGGGATGTCTGAGGTTTTCTAAAGGTATAAAGCAGATGCTGAGCCAGCCTGGAGGCCACAATGGCTTATGCTGAGCCCCGAAGGGATGTGGTGGGGAGAACGTGCCTGGCAGAGGGAATAGCGAGTGCAAAGATCCTGAGGTCAGGGGGAGTGTGGCAGGAGTGAGGAATGGAAAGAAAGTGTGGCTGGGCTTCAGGGAATGGGCTGGGGAGGGTGGGAGGAGATTTTGGGGAGCTGGGCCTGGTCTCGTAGACTGTGCTCAGGATTTCAGTCTTTCTCCTGCAAGTCGAGTGACACCTCCTCTGGGAATGACATAGTCATATGTGCTGGTAAGAGCTGATCTCACACGCTCTAGTTCCTGGGCTTCAGGGAGTCTGTTTCCATCACAGGCAGCCTCTCCCACTCAGAGCCCTTCGGAGAGATGGCCGAAGCCACATTCCATCTGACCCAGGAGGAGAAAGAAAAGAAACTCAACCCGGAACCTTCCTTGGATGAGGCCTACATTTCCCTCCAGAATCTGGGAGAAAAGTTACCTGCAAACCTTTGACAATATTACAGAATTTTAGAGCCAGCAGGGACCAAAGAAGCAAGCTATCAGCCCCCTCATTTTCTAGAGGTCCGGAGAAAGGATAGGGTTTGTCTGAGGTCACCCAGCAAGCGAGGGCCATACCTCTGCACAAAACCTCTGGCATTTCTATTAAGCCCTTATTTACTTAATTCAGACATTAGGTATTAGGGATTGTGTTTCCCTGTGTTTCATGTGATTCTCATGGAAACTCAGAGTCTAGTCATAGTTCATCCAGCGTGGAATGCCCTGGAAGCCTGGGCAGACTATAGGGCTTCGTATGTGACAGGAGTCCATCCAGGTATCCATTCACTCACTTGCTCAGACGCTCAGATGCTCATTTATCCCACGTATTTCTTACATGCTGGCTGTGAGCCTGGCACGGTGCCGGCACCCAGGGCAGGGAGGGCGGGATGAATCAGGCATCAGCTCAGCCTCCAGCCACACAGGTGCAGTGTGACATGGATTCAGAAGCTGCAAGGTGAGGGAGAAGGTTCTGTGGACCCTGATGAATGGAGATGTTGCCTCTGCTGGGAGCACAGGGAGAAGTCATGGAGGAGGCGACATTAGGGGACAGGTCATTAGGCCCATGTAGAGATGGGCCTCAGGGGAGGAGACCTGAATCACAAACTCTGTTTCTAGCAGTCTGGCCATGCGGTGTCCTTCAGAACGACGCGGACACGCCGAGGGCCTGTCTGACCGTGTGGGTTCTGAGGCAGGGCCTTCCGATAGGATAATGACTGACTCAGTGCTTTCTGGTTAATCAGCTTCACCTCCCCGTAATGGGGTGTAATGAGGAGAGATGGGAGGTGAGGCCACGGGGCTGCCGGGCACACACGCAGGCACTGGACTATGAATGACATACCCTTGCTCCCCACTCCCAGTCGCTTTGGACGAATGTCGGCCGAGCAAGGGGCCACAGGCTGGTAAGGGAAGCGTCAAGGGTACGGGTTCCTTGAGCCCCTCGTGCCCGCTGGCGGCCTTGCCTTTTGAGCCCAGAGTGCGTGGCGGCGGTGCCAGGAAGGGGCCCAGAGCTCTGTCTGCTGATACTGACCTCTCTTCCATTTGTGAACATCTGGTCTCCAAGGTCTAGTGGCAGTTTGTGGGGAAGAAAGATCATGTGCCGGCCTTGGAGGTGGGGGAGTTTGACTTGAGACCGGCTTCTGCCCGGCGGGTCATGTCACTTTTTCTCTGGACCTCCGTTGCCATATCTGGGACAGTAGTAATTGTGGTGGTGACAACAGCAGCACAGCAATAGCCTAACAATAGCGGCAGTGATCCCGTACAGTTTTCTAAGGTCTTTCACATCCATCCTCTCATCGGACTCTCCATGTAAATGCCTGCTACACAGGTTAAACAAGATTTGTGAGCTCCATTTTACAGATTGGGACATTTTCTTCCAGACTGTTCTCCCCATTTTCAGGCCCAAAGGGGACTCGTCGAGGATGCAGAGCCGGAATCTGACCTCAAGATCTTTTGTCCATCTTGTGCAAGATGGTCACATGGGCCTCCATGTCCCCAAACAATTCTAGGGGCCAGTTTTCTGACCGGCTGGTTTTCACAATTGGCCTTTTGCAGCTAGAGTCCGCTGGTCATTGTAGAACCCTCAGATTCTTGCCATAGGCTTGGGTGGTCAAGTCCTCCTTAATCACCCACCCCTAACTGCCCAAGGGAAGAACATTCCTCTTCAGGGCCAGGCTGGAGTCCCACCTGTCACTTCCAGGAGCTCAGAGCCCACCCTCACCTGGCTGCTTTTCCTGCCAAGATCTGCCCTGTGTGGGTGGGCCCAGGCTTCTCCCTTTTTAAAATAAATTTATTTATTTATTGGCTACGTTGGGTCTTCATTGCTGTGCTCGGGCTTTTTCTAGTTGTGGCGAGTGGGGGCTACTCTTCGTTGCTGTGTGTGGGCTTCTTACTGCGGTGGCTTCTCTTGTTGCGGAGCACGGGCTCTAGGCTCATGGGCTTCAGTAGTTGTGACACGCAGGCTCAGTAGTTGTGGCTCGCAGGCTCTAGAGCGCAGGCTTAGTAGTTGTGGCACACGGGCTTAGTTGCTCTGTGGCATGTGGGATCTTCCTGGACCAGGGCTTGAACCCGTGTCCCCTGCATTGGCAGGCGGATTCTTAACCACTGCGTCACCAGGGAAGTCCCAGGCTTCTCCCTTTTATGTGGGAACTTAGTAAACCCTTGTCCCTGGGTGGAAGGGGTTAATATATACACACTCCTGGGGCAATGAAACACTTCCTTTTCAAAATGGTTATTGAAAAAGCAATTCTGTTTTCCCTACATGGGGAGTGAGTAAAAATCACCTTGGAGGAGAAGAGAAAAAAAAAAAAAGGAAACAACGGTGGGTGGTATGTGTGTGTGTGTTTCAAGCAGTGGCATCTGTTTCAGTAAAAGTCGCATTGACGCTGTGGTGGGTGCTGAGCTCCTGGCAGGAGCTGGTCCCTCCTCTGGCCACCAGGAAGGCCGCCACCAAGCACAGCCTGCCGTATTTACTCTCGGCAGACTATTAACCAACACTAGGCTATTAATCTGGCTTTTGAGCCTTCACTAAAGCCCATAAAAGCTCACAGTTGTCAAATGGAGTTCATTTTAATTTCCTTTCAATCACAGTAAATTATTCAGGTGATAAATCAGCTGGAGCAGCCTCCTGGCTGTAATAGAAACCCTAATTCCTGGCTAATTATCCAGCCCATTGCTGCCAACAGATCAATACGGACGCAAAATGGAACAGGCCCAGGGCCCTCCCTCCCATCGGGCCAGAGACAGAAAGACAGCTGGGGAAGGGGGACGTGCTGCTGACCTCCCAGGAAGTTCAAAGGTCATGGAAGGTTAAACTGGGAGAAGTCCTGTCCCTTGTCTAACAGAGAAGTCACCAGAAATGCCTTCTGCTCTCATAAGCTGCTTTGCCCTCTGAACGGTGGCATTTCTCCAGGCTGGTGGGCCTGGGGCTGAGCATTGCCTACTCTTGTGGGCGTCCTCCTCCTGGGAAGGGGCTGGTTTGTGTTTCTGAGCATGATTGAGCTTGGTCATCAGAGATGGCTTGAACCCTCCCTGAGTCAGAAAAAGGGCTGGGGACTGTGGGGAAGAAGATGAGGTGGTGGACATGCTTTCTTTCGTCAGGGAGCTCCAGGAGAGAGGGTAGGGAGAGAAGGGAGTGAGGAGACAGGTGTGCCAGGCTAAGAATGGGGGAAGGCTTCCTGGAGGAGGTGTCATTCGTGCTGTGCCTTGAGGGATGGGCAGAATCCAGCTCTGTGGAGAAGGTAGAGTTGGTTGGAGAGGGCACTCTAGGCAGAAGGAGCGGCACGGATGAAGGCGTGGAGGAGCGCAAGTACAGCAGGGAACTGCAGGCCGGTCTAGGTGGTTGGAATATGGGCTGAGTGAAAGAAAGTCAGAGACAGTGGGGCTGGAGAAGCAGGAGGACCCTAAACCCCAGAGGGCTGGAATGTGGAGGTGAGGAGGTTTGGCTTTGCTTTGGGGGCAGTGTGCCCTGAAGGGCCCCGAGTCTGTAGCCTGGACTAGTCTGCTCTCCTGGAAGCACCCTTCAGTGGGGCTCCTGCCTCTTGTCCTGTCCCTGCTGCACTGTTGGCTTTCTCTTCCTGAAGCTCATCCTCACATACTAGCCCCTCGTGGTTTCCCACTGCTCAAAGCCTCAATCCCAGCTCTCCTGCATGACCCTTCACCACTCCCACAGCCCTCTGCTTGCCTACAAGATGCTCTGGCTGAAGCCGGGCCTAACCCCTCACTACTCCACATGGGCTGGGCTCCTCCTGTCCGAGGGGGCCACAGACGATGGGCTGGCGTGTGCATGTGTGTGGTGTGCGTGTGCGTGACTGTGTGTATGCGCGGGCACGGGAACCCCAGGGATGGCTCTGAGCATGCAGGGTGGCAGGGACTGCGGTTATTATTACTTTCTTGATGTTGTTGTTCTCACTCCAAACTCCTGCTCACAGTTTCTCCGAATGGAACATTCTTTCAGTCTGTTTCTAAATCTATGCGGTCCAGCCCCAGCAGGAGTCCTGCCTGCCCTGGGAGGCCTTCATTGACCCACTTAGCCTGCACTGACTTACCTCTTGTCTGAGTTCATAAACGCACTGGGTTCTAATCATTACTGTAGTAATTGTTGTAGCGACTGTGTATTCATTTCTTACCATGGGCCTGGCTCTGTTCTGAGGAGAACGCTTCTAGCCCCATCTCATTACAAAGTCACAGAGCTCCTATTATCCCCACTGTGCAGACAGGACGGCTGAGGCTTGGTGAGATCAGTGCAATGATTCAGCCACAGGGCACAGTAAGTGTGGAGCCAAGTCGGAAGCCAGGTCCAGAGTCCAGGCTGGTAGCCACTGGGTTACCCACAGTTACAGCATAGTCAGGCTGTCCACCGATTCTTCTGGGCGAGCAGTGTCCTACCCGCCTACACCCTGAGGGTCCAGTCGGCTCACCCTGGGAGCTATGCGTGAATTAGGAAGTGCTGTGTCTGCCCGCAAACCAACGTGGTCTCTGGAGGTATGAACCGAAGTCGGGGCAGTGACTGTCCCCTTCTACTCTGTGCTAGCTGTGCTTCTCTCTCTCTGCCCTTCCCCTCGTAGGGCTGTGCTCAGGGCCAGCCTCCTCCACTGCAGACAAAATAGAGTTTGCTCAGAAGAGGTGATTAAAAATCTTACCTAGGGGCTTCCCTGGTGGCGCAGTGGTTGAGAGTCCGCCTGCCGATGCAGGGGACATGGGTTCGTGCCCCGGTCCGGGAGGATCCCACGTGCCGCGGAGTGGCTGGGCCCATGAGCCATGGCCGCTGAGCCTGCGCGTCCGGAGCCCGTGCCCCGTAACGGGAGAGGCCACAACAGTGAGAGGCCCGCGTACTGCAAAAAAAAAAAAAATCTTACCTAGGAGGGATGACTGGAGAAATTAGGGCTGTTTGATATGAAGAAGGGAAGACTTGGGGGTGTGAGCAGGGAAGGAAACAAGCTAAGAGAACTTTCTAATAGCCCAAGCTTTCTTACAGTGGAGTGGGCTTCCTTGGGAAGTAGTGAGCTTCCCGTCACTGGAGGAATATAAGGAGAATCTATCCTTTTTCATATATGCTGTATTAAAAGTTTAAGAATCCACAGAGATGGGAGATTGGGATGGATATGTACACACTACTATATATAAAATAGATAACTAATAAGGACCTACTGTATAGTACAGGGAACTCTACTCAATACTATGTAATGAGCTATATGGGAAAAGAATCTAAAAAAAGAGTGGATATAAGTATATGTATAACTGAATCACTGTGCTGTACACATGAAACTAAAGCAACATTGTAAATCAACTATAACCCAATTAAAAAAAAAAGAATCCACGGAGGGCTTGATTAGCTAAAAGTCAAGGTCCTTCCAACCTGAAAGAATGATTCTAAGGTAAGAAGAGTGAGAAGGTCCACTGGGAGGAGGGGAAGCAGTAGGGGAGGCAACAAAAGGAGAAGACCTTTTATGCTGCAGCATGGCAGGGACACTGAAGGGCGGCTTCCCCTCAGGGATCCTCACTAGGGTAGGCAGAGAGGCCTGGGTCACAGGGGCCATGGCTCTGAGCAGTGAAGGGCTGGAGGCTGCAAGGTCTTGGGAGGCCAATGATGAGTCCAGCTCCTCCAGTGCACAGAGCAGGGCTGGGGTTTCTGGTGAAGACACCAGGGCCAGAAGTCTGGATACCAGTGGCTGGTGCCAGCCTCAGGGCCCACACACAGTACCAGCATCCTCTGCCCAGGAGTTCACGGCCAGACGCCTCGGGAGTAGGGAGTGGAGCGGAGGATTAAACAGTGTCCTGCCAGCAGGTGCCACTGCCGGCAGGGGGGCTGGCAGAGTGTGAGGCATAATTGAAGGTAGAGGAATTACTAATTTAAAAACCCCGAGGGCTTCCCTGGTGGCGCAGTGGTTGAGAGTCCGCCTGCCGATGCAAGGGACACGGGTTCGTGCCCCAGTCTGGGAAGATCCCACATGCCGCGGAGCGGCTGAGCCCGTGAGCCATGGCTGCTGAGCCTGCGCGTCAGTAGCCTGTGCTCCGCAAAGGGAGAGGCCACAACAGTGAGAGGCCCGCGTACGGCGAAAAAAAAAACAAACAAAAAAACCCCCCGATAACCTTTCACATAGCATTCTTGGTCCCAGCGACCCTATGAGGTAGAGTATATGCAGTATAATCTTCATGTGGCAGATGAGGAAACTGAGGCAGAGACAGATTAAAGTAACATGCCCCAAATGATGTACCTAGTAAGACTGCCACATTCCCTGCTTCCTGCCTTTTGTGGGTGTAGACAGCTCTGGAGTCAGCTCCCTGACCCCTGTAGGTGTAGACATCTGAGTGACTGATTTCATTCAGCAAATATTTATGGAGTACCTGCTCTGTGCCAAGTACTGCGCTAAGTGCTGAGGACACAGCAGCAACAAAGATGTGGTTCCTAGAATTTACCCAATAGCAATGGAGACAGATTCTTTTTTTAAATAAACTTATTTATTTATTTATTGGCTGCATTGGGTCCTCGTTGCTGCGTGCAGGCTTTCTCCAGTTGCGGTGAGCGGGGGCTACTCTTCCTTGCAGTGCGTGGGCTTCTCATTGCAGTGGCTTCTCTTGTTGCGGAGCACGGGCTCTAGGCACACGGCCTTCAGTAGTTGTGGTACGTGGGCTCAGTAGTTGTGGTGCACGAGCTTAGTTGCTCCGTGGCATGGGGGATCTTTCTGGACCAGGGCTCGAACCCGTGTCCCTGCATTGGCAGGCAGATTCTTAACCACTGCGCCACCAGGGAAGTCCTGGAGACAGATTTTAGCAAAAGAATTATGCCAGTAAAAACGGTTTATCATTACCAGTAATTACAGAACATGATGGGTGCTGTGAAGAGACAGAGCAGGGTGTGCTGAGAGTAAAGAGTGGGACCTCATTTAGATGGGAGGTCAGGAATGTCTATCTGAGGATGGCGCCTTTGAGCTCAAGATAGGGAAGTGTGGTGGGAACAGTGTCCCAGGCAGAAGGAACAGCCTGAATGAAGACCTGAGGCTGGAAAGTAACCAAAAGATGTCCCGTGGGTAAGCATGGTATGTGGTACAGTCAGGGAGGTGGTGGGGGACGGCTGTGAGGGGACTTGCGGACCAGGGCCAGGGGCTTGGGTTTTATCGTGAAAGTAAGGAGAAGCCTCTGCAAGATTTTAATCCAAGGACTAGCAGGATCTAATCCAATATGGATTAGAAGATTATTCTGGCTGCTGTGAGGAGACTTAGAGTGTTGGTAGGCTATTGCCAAGGTGCAGACAATGTCACTGCATCCCTGGAAATCGTTGCCTGCCCTGTCTGGGGCTGACCTTCTCTCCAGTCCATGGCAGCGCCCATGAGAGGAGCTAGAGGAGGGTGGAGAGAGTGGTAGTGGCAGGAGAAGGGCAAGAATTCTCTACCCAGTTCTTCCCAGGATGAGAGGGGCTAGAATCCTGAACACTGAGATGCTTAAGCGAGATTTAACTTGGATATCATCTTGCCTTTGAAATGAGATAATGACAAGTCTTATGCTGGAATTCTTGCTTCCTAGATCTCTAGAGGTACTGGGTGCCTCAATACCAGCCATACTGTCCCTTATCCTTCTACTGTCATCATCTCAAAGTGACCCAAGGGTGAAAATTACATGGACTATGTGGGATCTCAGCTTTGCTCTGAGGATCTTGCCTGAAGATGCCCAATTTTCTGCCCAAGAAAAATCATGCCTGTTTTGCAAGACTGGGGAATGTTTGAGGGAACACTGAGCAAGTTGCCATAGTGTAAAAGCATGGGATGGACCGCTGGGCTTTCATAATGGCTCTTGGGCTAGTCACTTCTCCCTGGGTCATGGTTTCTGCATTTGGGGTGGGGGATTAGCCTGGGTCATCCTTGAGACCCATTCTAGCTCTAACATTCTGTGAGAGCTGAAACAAATTGGGAATTCATCTCTTATTTTTTTTTTATGGTTTTCATTAAAGTTTTTTTTTTTTAAACATCTTTATTGGGGTATAATTGCTTTACAATGGTGTGTTAGTTTCTGCTTTATAACAAAGTGAATCAGTTATACATATACATATGTTCCTTCATCTCTTATTTTTATTTTGACTTGTTTACATTTTTTTTTTTCCTGTCTGTTCCACTCTTTTAGATGACAGGCAAATTCTGTGTACGTGGGGTTTAAAGATTACAAGCGAATTGTCAAAGAGCTGCCGGCACCTTGCTGGGCTGTTCTTTCGTTCATTTATTCATTCATTCATCCAAGAAACTTTTACAGATGTGCCATGTCAGTGACCACCTGTACTGTGCTGTGTGGCATTAAGTAACAGCAATAGATGTAGCCAAAGGTACTATGTGAAAACTGATTTTTGGGTAGAGATATTTCCCCCTAAACAATGCTAACCAATACTTGCAATAAAGAAAGACAAAAACGCTAGCAGAATAGGTAATTCCAGTCCTACAGCTTATTTGTCTCGAGAGTGCACCACAAGTTTGGCTTAAGGAATTTGGCTATTCACAAAGCTCTTTAAAAAAATGCAAATCGGGAGAGGCCACAACAGTGAGAGGCCCACATACCGTAGAAAAAAAAAAAAAAAAAAAAAAAAAAAGAGCAAACATTATTTTGTAAATTACAAGAACCAAAAAAACCTCCATAGAATTTTTGGTTCCAATAACAAGGTCTGACCTATCCCATCTTAAACAATAGAAATACTGGATCAAGTATAACAATGAAAAAAATATATCTAAATACCTAAATACATATATATATATATATATGTCTTTGAGGTTTAAATAAAGAGAGAGAAATCCTCTGGCGCTGGAAATTTAGAAGGAACTCAGAGCCAGAATTCTACATGCATGAGCTAATGTCCCAGCGGCCCAGGATATTGTTCCTAGTGAACAGGGGCTGGAGTTTTGATGCTGGTGTTAAGACAGAAGATACACTCTTAGACCTATGTAATATGGGAGTTGAAACTGAAACTCTTGCTAAAAACTTGAAACCTGGAAGGACCATACTTTCCATGAAATGAACAGTAGGCTGAGGGAAGCAGCAAGGAAACTTGATTCTGTATGAGATTCAGGGGAGAACCAAAGTTTCCTATGACAAGTTGAAATCCAACTATGGCACATACAGGTGTTGCATCTCACTTTATATTACTTGCAAGAAACCCAAGAAGAGAAATTAATATAAAAACTGGGCTCATGTCAGTGAAATTCTTGAGATGCTGAGCAGAAGCACATGAAAAGTTCTCATCTGGATACTTTCACAGTCCATTGCGTACAATGTGCCTACAGAGTTAATGTTAATTACTGAAGATGAGCTCACAATTAAAAAATTGCAAACCACAGAAGGGCAAGTCAGGAGATATAACCAGGAAAATTAGTACTCCAAGAACCTAAAATACCAGGCAATCTGAAAGAAACAATAAAATGACTAAAGAGATGAAAAAAGGACTAGAAACATTAAAAAAGAACAAAACAACATGAAAAAAGAATAAGCAGATTAGGAAAAGAACCAAATAAATTCTCTAAAAATAAAAAATTTTGTCATCAAAGTTAAAAATTCAATTGATGGGTTAAATAACAGGGTAAGACACAGCTGAATAGAAAATTAGTGATTTGGGAGACAGAGCTGAGGAATTTGTCAGGAATGCAGTATAGAAATCTAAAGAGTTGGGAAATATGAAAGAGAGGGTAAGAGATAAAACACTATTTCATGAGAAGGTCCAACATACATCTAATAGTTGCTCTGGAAAAGTAAATAGAAAAAACAGAGATGAGGCAACATTCGAAAAAATAACAGCTAAGGAACTTACAGAACTGTTGCAAGACACGTCATTAGATTGAGGAAGCATACTAAATCCCATACAAGTTGAATAACAATAAATGCACATCTAGGCAAAGCTATAGTAAAATTGAAGAACATCAAAGACAAGAGAAAATTAAAAGCAACCAGAGAGAAAGTATAACTTTTAGATTGACAGGATACTTTTTAAAGCACCAGTAGAAGTCAGAAGACAATAGAAAATGTCTTCAAATGTTAAGAGATAATAACAATTGATATATCCTCAGATAAATGATCATTTAATAACAAAGGAAAATAAAAACATTTTAAGACAAAGGAGAGTTTACCACTTACACACTCTTGCTGAGCTGCTAAACAATGTACTTCAGTAAGAAGGATATGAGAGACTTCCAGTTTTGGCTCTGATGTATAAAGAACTTGGGAGTCATCACTCCCATATTTGCAACAAGAAATAAAGCTGAGCAAACTGAACAACAACTATTCTCGACCCATCAGAGAATTAAGGTTGCAGGGCAAACAGCTACAGCAAAATCTGGAAAGACAGGAGAATACAGAGAGTTACAGCTGAGATCTGCCAGATTACCGTAAAACCTCGTACTAAAGGCCTATTTACCTCAGTTTCTGTACCCTGTCTGTACATGGTGTCCAGCTTTCAAAAAAAGTTAGGCAAGAAAAAAACACAGTCTGAAGAGACAAAGTAAGCATCAGAACTGGACTCAGCTATGACAGAGATTTGAGAATTATTAGACAGGGAATTTAAAATAACTATGATTGATATGTTTAGGGCTCTACTGGAAAAAGTAGACAGCATGGAAGAACAGATCGACACTGTAAACAGAGAGATGGAAACGCTAAGAAAGAATTAAAAAGATGCTAGAAATTAAAAAAAATACAGTGACAAAAATAAAGAAGCCCTTTGATGGGTTCATCCATAGATTAGACACAGTCAAGTAAGGAGCCAGTAAACTTGAAGACATTTCAAAAGAAACTTCCCAAAATGAAATGCAAAAGAAAAAGAAAAAAGAATGAAAAAGCAAAGGCAGGGGTGGGATGAGTCAGGAGATTGGGATTGACACATATACACTAATATGTATAAAATAGATGACTAATTAGAACCTGCTGTATAGCACAGGGAACTCTGTGTAGTGCTCTGTGGTGACCTAAATGGGAAGGAAATCCAAAAAAGAGGAGATATATGTATACATATGGCTGATTCACTTCACTGTACAGTAGAAACTAACACAACATTGTAAAACAACTATACCCCAATAAAAAGAAAAAGAAAAAGCAAAGGCACAAACCAAAACCCAGAACAGAACACAATCCAAGAATTGTGGGATAATTTTGAGAGGAATAACATGTGCATAATTGGAATATCAGAGGGAGAAGAGAGAATGAAGAAGAAATATTTCAAGTAGTAATGGCCAAGAACTTTCCAAAATTCAGTCAGATAATCAAACCACAGATGTGGGAAATTCAGAAAATGCCAAGCAGTAGGTGTAAATATCAAAACATTTAAACCTACACATATTGTATTCAAACATCAGAAAACCTAAGACAGAGAAAAACCTTGAAAGAAGCTGGAGGGGGAAAAACACCTTACGTAAAGAAGAACAAGGATAAGAGTCACAGTGGATTTCATGTCAGAAACCATGTAAACAGGAAGAGAGTGGAGTGAAATATTTAAAGCACTGAAAGGAAAACCCTACCAACCTAGAACTCGATATCTTGGAAAATTGTACCCCCCAAATGAAGGAGAAATGAAGACTTTCTGTCAAACAGAAATGGAGTGAATTCATGACTAGCAGACCTGTCTTGCAAGAAATGTTAAAAAAAATTTTTTTTAGGGAGAAGGAAAATGATATAGGTCAGAAATTCAGATCTACAAAAAATAAAAAGGAGGGGAGTCAAAGAAGGAATAAATGAAGATAAAAATTCTTTGATTTTTCTTACTTTTAATTGATCTAAAAGGAAACTGTTTAAAGTAAAAATGTAACAATGTATCCGTATGGTTATTACATATGGATAAGTGAAATGAATGACAGTAATGTCACAAGGGACAGGAAGGGGGAATTGGGAATACTCTGTTAGAAGGTAACTGTCCTACAATTTAAGAAGTACAATGTTATTTGAAGGTGAATTTAGATTAATTATAAATGTACACTGAAAACTCTAGGGCAACCACTAAAACTATTTTTTTGACTTAAAAATCTTTTTTAAATTGTGATAAAAAACACATAATGTAAAAATTACCCTCTTAACCATATTTAAGTGTATGGTTCAGTAGTGCTAAGTAGATAAAATGGAATCGTATGGCATATTTAATTAAATCCAGAGAAAGAAGAAAAAAACAGGGAAAAAAGAAGTAAAGAACAAGTTCAATAAATAGAAAACATTTACAAACATACTAGATATTAATCCAACTATATTAATAATTGCTTTCAATGTTAATGGTCTAAGTGTACCCATTAAAAGAGTGCATTAAAAAAAACAAACCACAAGATCCAACTGTATGTTGCCTATGAGAAGGATATGAAATACAGAAGGAAAGAATGGAATTTAAGAAGCAATGGTAACCAAATAACTGATAAACAAAGGATAATTTAAATAACTATTGATTATAAACATAATGACTAGTTTGGGGGATTTAAAAACAAACTAAAAAAAGACAATAATAATATATAAGATTGCTCTGAGTTAAAAATTCTAAGATCCTTGTATTACTCAGGTGGAGGATAGATATATTGATCAACTGTGAATTTGGGTATGTCAGGAATGCAGGTGAGCAAATTAAGGGTCATCATTAAAGGCATAGTAGTGGAATGTATAACTTCGGAACCATAAGAGGCAAAGAGATATATAGAGTACTCAGTAAGCCCAAGAGAAGACAGGGGAGAGGAAGAAAGAAGCAAAGAAAAAGCATGGTCAGTTAAAAATACAAAATTAGATAGTAGATGGTAGAAATAAAAATATTTGAGTAGTCCCAATAAATATAAGACTGAATTTGTTAGATAATACAGAGGTTATAAAAAATAACCAAAACTCAGAAATATGCTGTTTATAGGAATTGACCTAAAACAAAATGGTACTGAAAGGTTGCGAGTAAGGAGATAGGAAAACTAAATAAAATATGATAGAGTAATATCACTCTCAGATGAAATTAAGGCCCAATGTATCCTCAAAGACAAAAAGGATAATTACTCAATGATAAGAAGAAAATGATATAGCAATCTTGAACCTGTATATACTAAGCAACAGAATCTCAAAATATTTAAAGCAAAAATTGTCAATGAACAAAGGGAAAAAATCCCATAATATTTTTTGGAGACTTTAACATACCCCTCTTATTAATGGATATATCAAGCTGACAAAAAATTGGCAAGGACATTTGTAAGTTTTGCACAACAAAATTAAACAAGCTTGATCAAATAGACAAATGAAAGCCAACAATTCGAGAGTACAGGTGCTTTTCAAACACATGGAAGAACACTTACAGAGATGGACTGTGTGTTGGTTGTGAAAGTGAATCTCAGCAATACACCAAATCCACATCATAGACCATGTTCTTGATCACAGTGCATTAAAATTACAAATTAGTAGTCTAAAGCAAATTACGGCTTCCAATCTTCTCTATGTTTGAAAGTTAAAAAACAAAATTAATTTTCTGAAAAAATCCGTAGGTCAAAAAAGAAATCCTAATTGAAATTACAAAATATTAGAACTGAACAACCAAAAACAAAAAACAGCACTACCTATAACAACTTGTGCAATAAAGCTAAAGTGGTACTTAGAGGGAAATGCATAGCTTTAAATGCATTAATTTAAAATAGAGGATAAAAGAGTAATGAGTTAGCATTCAACTCAAGAAGTTAGAAAAAGAGCAGAAGATTAAATTCCAATTTGGTAAAGCAGAAGTAACACATATGTGTTGCAAAAAAATTCAAACAATACAGAATCATGCTAAGTAGAGGTGAAAGACCCTCTTCCTACTTCTTGCCTAATCTGTGTCTCAGGGAGCCAGCGTTAACTAATGATAGAAGAGTTTCTAGACTTGTATGTATGGGTATGGGTGAATAGTTCTAGCTGTAGTAAGAGTGAGTAGACCTCGGCATAGGCATGGTTCAGTGGTTTCATAAATAATAACCTCCTAGTTATAAAAGTGAAATTTCAGAAAACCATGGCAAGTGGACATGAAGATTAACAGAAGCACTGGTGAGAAAAATCTAGGGGTTTTAGCTGTCTGTGAACTTAGACATAGCTGCCAGTGAATGTGAACTCTTCTGTGTTGGTCAGGCCACACCTGTGATGTGGGATTCCAGGTGAGTGCCTCCCCTTAAGAACGATGTTGACTAATTGGAAGATGACCAGAGGAGGTGACCAGGTTGGGGAAGTGACTACACCTCTAACGTTTACTAAGCACTTAGTATGTGCCAGGAAACTGCTGAAATCTTTATGTAGCTCCTTACTCTATGCTTTGTGAAGTGGGTGGTGTGGAATTATTCCCATTTTACAGGTGAGAAAACTGAGTGGAGAGAGGACAACTTGTCCCAAGACCCATAGGTAGAAACATTTGGAGCCAGATCCTAAAGCCAGGCAGTCAGAGTCCAGGGCCTGTGCTTTGAACCACCATTTATCCTGCCCCCACTTACACCACCCTGCTTCCCCATCCCTTAAACCTGTCTTGCGAGGCACTTGTGGAGGAAGTGGAACTTGCCTGGAGAAGGGAAAACTCACTGGATATACGAGAGTGTAATCGTATCTCAGAGGGGTTCCCATGGAGGAGGAGACTTATTTGTGGCTCCAGGGGACAGACCCTGGACCTAGAGGAAATTAGAGACGGGCAGCTTTCAACCCAGTCGAAGGAAACTTTTCAAACAGGCAGAACTGCACGCATGTGGATTGGCTGTGGGTTTCCTGTCACTGGGAGTGCCTGGCCTGGGCAGTGTGGCCTCTTGGAAGGAAGACTGAAGAAAGTCTTCAAGCATTGGAGAGGGGCTTGGAAGAGATGACCAGTAGTTTCCTCTCCAGTTCGGAGCTTTGGCATTCTGTGACAGATGGGGTTGTCTTTCCTCTCTTCTATTTTGGAGAAAAGATGGATTTATTGACCTTTTCCTGATGTCTTGGCTGTTAAACACAACAGAATGAATTTATTGAAGACCATCACATAGACCAACTCAGTGTCAGTGCTTTTAAGAGGATATGGCCATTCCAGGGTCGAGGTAAGAGAATTGGTGATGTTATTACCATTTCAGTCCACCAAAAGGGCAGATAACTTTATCCACCTGTTGTAATTTCTGCGGGTTCCTGGCAAGAGCCGGCTCATCAGGAGGAGGGTGTGAAAGGAAGATGATGAGAGGCTGTACTTGGAAGGAGCTTAGCAGGTGAGGACTTGGAGGTGGACTTCCAGATGACAGGATAAGGTCTTACCTGTGGCCATCCATGGGGCTGGGCAGGGGGTTGGAGATCAAGACCAATGGAGTCAAAGAGGTGTGCTCAGTGAGGTCAAGGGCAGGTGAAGATGACGGTGGGAGGGCCCCAGGAAGGGGTCATCTGTCAGGAGGGATGCAGGCAGTCCACTAACAGTGTGGAGGGACTGGCTTGGGCCCACTGGTGGGGTTCTGAGGAGGAGATGGTGTGGCAGGATGGTGTCGGGGAGCAGTGGCCTGGGATTGGCGCTGGGGAACAGTGAGTGTGCAGACCCCTCTGCCTCTCCTAGGAGGTCGCTGCGAGAGGAGGGAGGCGTGCTTTCCACTGGGGCGGAAGTCAGGGACCCACATCTGTGGGACCGCTCGGGGAGGTACAGTGTTGTGGTTAAGAGCTCAGGCTTCTGAAGCAGCTGCTCGTGACTTCACAACCTGTTAGGTTACTTTTTTTTTTTTTTTTTT